>NC_135808.1:20784361-21084361 GCF_964213995.1 Mustelus asterias | reverse complement strand
ATCTGACTTCAACAAAAATCTGCAATCTAACAATCACCATGGAGTTCTTTAATGTCGATACTGTAGCATCGAGAAGCTGGGTGAAGTCGGAAAATATACCTCTATAAGCTGGTATGAGTCAAAAATACAGTCAGGGTTTATTCTCATAAGCTTATGGGAGAACCTGACCCCTTGAAAGCGGAAGCCAAAGTTCTCTCTGAACACAAGAAACATGGATATTTATACATCAGGGTTCCCAATACAAGCCATAAAGCAAAGTCCAGTTAACAGTCCTTGATCGTAAATTATAGTTCCTTTAACAGCTTCTGATAGTCTTTGGATCATGGTTAGAGACCATCTGGTATCCTTGGGTCATAAAGCACAATTCTTCTGGTCGTTGCAGTCAAGGTGTCACCTCTGGTCCCCTGCTCTTCCCGCAGCGTTTCCTTTGAAGTGACTGAGTGACTGTCCCAGTGGGAGTTCTCCTTCAAACGGCCATTCTCGCACTCTACCATTTGGTGGCTGCATCCTCTGCTTAAATCACAGACAAGCCCACGGGAAAGCCTCCTAACATCTATATTCAACTGACTGTTTTATCCGAATGATATAAACAAGCGAGTGAACCATGAACAAATGGCTTATACTAAAAGTAACATGAAAGACATGAACATTATGCTACTACCAGGAGCAATATAAAAAAGGGGTGACTTGCCACAAGGAAATGATATGTTTGTGATACATTCCAGGTACAAAGTTCAACCTTTTAGGTACAAAATACATTGAGTACAAAAACATTAACCCTTTCCCTTCTTCACTGGGCCAGTCAATGGGTGGTCACGCCATACTGTGCTTCAGAGAATTATCCAATTCGCCGCTGACGCTATGTTGTTCTTGTCTCCAGATTGAAATAAGTGACATGCACAAGCAATTTCGGCCAGGAGCGAAGGCTAAATTATCCATTAAAATCGAGGACAGAGGAGATGTGTCTCTTGGCATCGTTGATACAGCAATCTATATTCTCAATAACAAGAATAAACTTACAGCCAGCAAGGTGAGTGATGACCAATCCGCACTTTAGCAGGACTCAACGTTGTGCATCACAGCACATAGCACTTTAGGAATAGCAAACTTGATCGCTGATTGTATCGATATAAAACACCTTAAACTGAATGAATGGGAGCGAGGCATTATTTCTGGGTTCGTTGCATTATCACTTTTTCTCCCAAGTGGTGCTTCACTCTTTTTGACCTGCTCTGCATAGTTGGCAGGCACCAATGTTGCTGTTGGGTCAGAAGGAAAATCTTTGCCATGGGAGCCTAAAAATTGGGTTTCTCGAGGTCATTTGACTCTATGCCCTGGCAGACAACACAGGTGATTCCACGGGTCACCCACACAGATGCCATACCCACCATGGGCTGTGGGACAGTTTTGTCAATCCTGATAGCCCGGCCATTTGGAATCCACGTTATACCTTCCATTATTAACTAATGGAGCATTCATGGGTCGGTGGTGGCGTAATGGCGTTGACACTGGATTAGTAATCCAGGGTAACGCTTGGGGACCCTGCTAAATCCCACCACGGCTGATGGTGAAATTTAAATTAAATAAAAGGAAATCATTGTTGCTTGTTGTAAAAATAATTCTGGTTCCCTATTGTCCTTTAGGGAAGGAAATCTGCCATCCTTACCTGGTCTGGCCCACATGTGACTCCAGGACAACAATATCTTAACCACCCCACCGCCCCACGCCCCCTCACCCTACCCCCCAGCCCCGCCAAATGGTATGTTCAATGGCAATTAGGAATGGGTAATAAAAAACCTTCCAGTATGTCATCCACCACCCTGGTAGCCATATTGACATAATAACAATTCAATGTTAAGGACCAGATCAGAAACTCCAAAGTATTTTATGAAGTTAACCAGGACTCTAACTTTTAGTTCTGGCATTAGGGTGAGCAGAAGGTGTTTCACTCCAGGTATGATTCAAGTGATCCACTAGGAAGTCTTTACCTAAACCAATTTTATTTAAGAACATAGTTCGAATATAGCAAAAAATAATTAGCATAGTATTTACCAGTTAAAACACTTAAACATGACAACGTACAATTCTTAACAGCTAGCTGTCTCTATTGTTCCAATTTAGCAGTCATCCCCACTGACATGAAACACTTCTTTAGAATGGTTAGCACAGAAACCAAAGATGCTCATGTAGGTAGCAGATTTCCAGCCTTTTGACACTTCTGGAGAGTAATCCAGAAAGACACATGTTGTCTAATTCTCATGTAGAAACTTCCAGAGAATGCTCCACTCCCAGTCATCAGAACCTCAGAGAAAGAGACTTAATTCCTAGCAGATTCCAGTCTCCAGTCCTCAGAGTGCAAGAGGTACAGAGCAAGCAACCTCTCTCTAAAGAGTCTAAAAGCAGACTGCTTTGAGTTCTCTGTGAAAGCCTGACTGACCCAGTCACATGACCCTACCTGTCAATCAACCTAATCGAGCCCCACTCTGCAATATCCCAGTGATGCGCGATTAATTCACTCGAGATGCTTGATCGTACTCGGGAAATAAAGGCTTTATTTTAGCAACAAGAGCATACTGCTTAACAATACAATCATAGACTAAAGGGTCACTAGGAAGTGCAGTGACCTTTATACCCCTATAGGAAGGTGGAGCCAACCGGAGTGTACCACAGAACAGTACCAACAGTAGAACACCCCAACCCTAACCCCAACAGCAAGCAGAGTAACATATGTACAAGTACCCATAGTGATAACCATCTATGGTTCAGTACACATAGTGGTCACCATCTATGGTTCACCACACCCAGGGAAAAACACAAATCACCAGAACCCTGTATTAATTCAGATCAAAAGAAACACGGCATCAATTAAGCTCAATTATTTTGCTGCAGTAACAATACAGTGCTTCTGTGCTAGGGCGGCACAGTGGCACAGTGGTTAGCACTGCTGCCACACAGCATTAGGGACCTGGGTTCGATTCCCGCCTTGGGTCACTGTCTGTGTGGAGTTTGCACATTCTCGTGGGTTGCGTGGGTTTCCTCCGGGTGCTCCGGTTTCCTCCCACAGTCCAAAGATGTGCAGGTTGGGTGCATTGCTAAATTCTCCCTCAGTGTACCCGAACAGACACCAGAATGTGGCAACTGGGGAGTTTTCACAGTAACTTCATTACAGTGTGAATGTAAGCCTACTTGTGACTAATAAATAAACTTTAACTTCTGGATTTCAGCAAAACTGTTCTGACAAAATGGAAATGACTGGTAAACACATTCAGCACAGAAACATCAATAAAATGCATTTATTAAAGGCATAGTATCATCACAGGAGTTAATCACAACCTCACATTGGTGAGCTTTAGCTTGATGTGTGAATGTATACTATCTACATTTGACCTTCCCCTCTGACCAGGTCTTTGAAGAGATGAATTCCTATGATCTCGGATGCACATATGGAGGTGGTGCTAACAGTGTGCGTGTTTTCATGGATGCTGGACTGACATTTATTTCCAATGTTGACGAGGCAGCCATCCGGAATGGTAAGCCAATGGTGCAGATCCAGATATGGAGAAAAAAGTAATTAGCACGTGGAAACTGCGGCACGGTGGCACAGTGGTTAGCACTACTGCCTCACAGCACCTCACCCTGGTTCAATTCCGGCCTCGGGTCGCCGTCTGTGTGGAATTTGCACATTCTCCCCATGTCTACGCGCGTTTCGCTGGGTGCTCCGGTTTCCTCCCACATTCCAAGGATGTGCTGGGTTAAGTTGATTGGCCATGCTAAATTGACCCGAGTGTCGGGGGATTAGCAGGGTAAATATCTGGGGTCACGGGAATAGGGCTTGGGTGGGATTGTGGTCACTGCTGAATGGCCTCCTTCTGCACAGTAAGGATTCTATGATTCCATGAAAATGAGGAATTGTGGTAAATAGCAACCATCCGTGGACACAAATTGCCACAATTTCATGCCTGTAAGATCCCATCACAGTTACATAGTGCTGAGAACTCACGCCTGGGACATCACATGGACAAACAAATGCAGGTGGCAGGACAACTTGATCAGGCTTAAAGCAGAACGTATAAATCATAGCTTTACAAGCCAAAATATAGAAGAGAAATGGAAAGTTATCCCCAAATGCATCTGAATCAGTCTTTCGCCGTCCTCTGGATCAGTGTCTGATTCCATGCATCATGAATTTGCTTGCTCCAAAAACCAATTCAAATTTGTTCCAATGCATAGTCCCCAGAGAAGGGACATAGTAGATCCATGCTGACTAGAGTGGGGGCATTGCATCTGATCTAATGCTGGATCTGAGCCAAAAGGTTGATCTTAATAACCCCGTTAGTTCCTGCCTCGCCAACCACTGCTGGCTGGTGATACCAAGTCCTCCAAGAAGGAAGAGGTGTTTTCGCCCGCACAATATTTAGCTAATGTAAGTCAGGAAGGAGAAGAGAAAGTTTGAGGCTATTCTGCAGGTTAGTCGAATCGATAATGTGCTCATTGAGCCACACGCCCCGAATCACCATCAGTTCACAAAGCAAATGAACATTTCTAACATTGCGAGTGATGATTAATATTTAATCTATGTACCATAATGATCACAAAAAATGTATTCAGCTTTGTGAGGTAGCATTCACAAAGAGGCAGCATGGTGGCACAGTGGTTAGCACTGTTGCCCCACAGTGCCAGGGACCTAGGTTTGATTCCAGGCTTGGGTTACTGTCTGTGTGGATGTTCTCCCCGTGCCTGCATGGGTTTCCTCCAGGTACTCCGATTTCCTCTCACAGTCCAAAGATGTGCGGGTCATGTTGATTAGCCATGCTAAATTGCCACTTAGTATCAGGGGGACTAGCAGGGTAAATACATGGGGCTACGGGTATTTGGGATGAGTGGGATTCTGGTCAGTGCAGACTTGATGGGCCGAATTGCCTCCTTCTGCACTGTAAGGATTCTATGATTCTATCTGAAACAAAAACATAAAATGTTGGAGAAATTCAGCAAGTCCGACAGCAACTGTGGAGAGAATAAAGGTAATGTTTCAAGTCAGTATGTCTCTTAAGACTCGAAAAGTTGGATCTATTCTCTCTCCACAGATGCTGCCAGACTTGCTGAGTTTCTCCAGCATTTTCTATTTCTATTTCAGATTCCAGCATCTGCAGTTTTGCCTTGATCAACAAAGATCTGTTGGTGGTTTGAAAGTTGGTAGATTCAGGAGGTTTTCTTTTCAAATTAACTAACATTGTTTCCTTACAGGATATTCCTGCAAGACAGATGACAGGAGAATGAAAAGGTCGCTGCAGCTTCAAGGACTGTTGATGGAAAAATGTAAGATAGAATTCTATATCCAACACATTGGGGGGGAATTTTACCATTTTGAGTCTAAGTGCCGAATCCGGGCGTCAAATAGATCCGCGCCTGGAATCCTCTTTCCAGCGCGCCCATACGCGTTTTGCCGGCTCAGGTCCGATCCGCGCTGTGGGCGGGGCTTAGCGCTGCCGGACCGATCGGAGCTCTGAACTGTGCATGCGCAATTTGAACAAAATCTGACAGAGCGCGCCCGGGCACGAAAAAAAAAAGCAGAAGGCGGAGAGCGCGGCTCTCTGACGGTCATCCTCTGGTCGGGGGGGGAGGGGGAGGAGAGGGGGCGTGATGTATCATCCTCTGGGGGTGGGAGAAGGAGGGGGGGGGGTGTGACGTATCATCCTCGGGGGGGGGGGGGGTTCCGAAGCCAGTCTACGGCCGATCCCTCCTCCCCACTGGAGGAACGATTCCCTCCCACCCCCCACAGAGGATGATACAACACACCCCGCCTTCTCCAACCCCCCCCCAGAGGATGATACGTCACAACCCCCTTCTCCCACCCGCCCCCCAGAGGATGAAACATCACCCCCCCTCCTCCCCCCCACCGCACCCATCCCCTCCCTCCCCACCCCACAAACCAGAAGATGACCTGGGTCAGAGAGCTGTTGCAGGCTCTGAGCTCGCTCTTCGGAGGCTGCAGCGAAGACTTCAGACTTTTATTTACCAGGTCGTTACAAGCACGGATCCGGATCGGGCCAGAAGACGGTAAAGTGGGATTTGGCGGTAGAGTTGGGCGCGCGGTTCATTAAGTCGATTTAAATGCAAGCTGATGCATTTAAATTGTCGGGCCGTCCGATTCGGGCGTGGGCCGGACCCGCGCCCGAATCGGGTGTCGGTAAAGCCGCGATCTGCTCGGAATCGGGTGCAGATCACGTTAAAGGCCCGATGCCCAACTTTACCGCGATTTCGCGCCCATTTTCATCGGGCTCGTTGAATGTTGAAACAGAAATCATTTCAGAAAAGCTCACCATGGGTAGAGGTTTTTAAATTGTACGGTGCGATGTGTGCACATTCCTTGTGTTTAAACTTTCATGTTACCTACTTCAGAAAATAGAAAAAGAACATCTTCCACCTCCTGTGAAATAAATATGAACAAAAAGAGATTATGTTTTAGTTCGTACACCACAATTTCCCATGTCCTGATCACTCCCCTGCCCTCTCCCTCCCCCCATTCTTACTTTATTTCCAAAAGTGTGCATCGGGACAGCAGCTTAAAGTCTGTGGATATCATTAACTGCTGAGACACTGCGGACTCTCAATAAACCATGTGGGGAAATTCCTCGTCAGCGAATCATTTTAACTGTTGGCAGCGAGGCAAAATTGCCCAACTTCAACTCTTCCCTAACTCCCTGGCCTGACTGATGTAGAGAGGAGGGAGGAAAGGGGCCGAGGTGGGGGAGGTAGGAAAGGGGGGGATGGGGGGGAAGGGAGGAAAGTGGGGGTAAGGGGGGTAACCGGTTCAAATCCCACCATGGCAGCTGGTGAAATTTAAATGCATTGAATAGAACATAGAACAGTACAGCACAGAACAGGCCCTTCGGCCCACGATGTTGTGTCGAACCTTTTCCGAAACCAAGATCAAGCTATCCCACTCCCGATCATCCTGGTGTGCTCCATGTGCCTATCCAATAACCGCTTGAAAGTTCCAAAAGCGTCCGACTCCACTATCACAGCAGGCAGTCCATCCCACACCCCAACCACTCTCTGAGTAAAGAACCTACCTCGTACATCCCTCATCTATCTTCCACCACGAACCTTATAGTTATGCCCCCTAGTAACAGCTACATTCACCCGAGGAAGTAGTCTCTGAACGTTCACTCGATCTATCCCCCTCATCACCTTATAAACCTCTATTGAGTCGCATCTCAACCTCCTCCGCTCTAAAGAGAAAAGCCCCAGCTCCCTCAACCTTTCCTCATAAGACCTACCCTCCAAACCAGGCAGCATCCTGGTAAATCTCCTCTGCACTCTTTCCAATGCTTCCACATCCTTCTTATAGTGAGGTGACCAGAACTGCACACAATATTCCAAATGTGGTCTCACCAAGGTCCTGTACAGTTGCAGCATAACCCCACGGCTCTTAAACTCAAACCCCCTGTTAATAAACGCTAACACACGATAGACCTTCTTCACGGCTCTATCCACTTGAGTGGCAACCTTCAGAGATCTGTGGATATGAATCCCAAGATCTCTCTGTTCCTCCACATTCCTCAGAACCCTATCTTTGACCCTGTAATCTGCATTCAAATTTGTCCTAACAAAATGAATCGCCTCGCACTCATCAGGGTTAAACTCCATCTGCCATTTTTCAGCCCAGCTCTGCATCCTATCTATGTCTCTTTGCAGCCTACAACAGCCCTCCACCTCATCTACTACTCCACCAATCTTGGTGTCATCCGCAAATTTACTGATCCACCCTTCAGCCCCCTCCTCCAAGTCATTTATAAAAATCACAAATAGCAGAGGACCCAGCACTGATCCTTGTGGTACAACGCTGGTAACTGGTCTCCAGTCTGAAAATTTTCCATCCACCACCACCCTCTGTCTTCGATGAGATATGATGTGGAGATGCCGGCGTTGGACTGGGGTAAACACAGTAAGAAGTTTAACAACACCAGGTTAAAGTCCAACAGGTTTATTTGGTAGCAAAAGCCACACTTTTGTGTGGCTTTTGCTACCAAATAAACCTGTTGGACTTTAACCTGGTGTTGTTAAACTTCTTTCTATGAGATAGCCAGTTACTTATCCAATCGGCCAAGTTTCCCTCTATCCCACACCTCCTTACTTTCTTCATGAGCCGACCATGGGGGACCTTATCAAATGCCTTACTAAAATCCATGTATATGACATCAACTGCTCTGCCTTCATCGACACACTTAGTTACCTCCTCAAAAAATTCAATCAAATTTGTGAGGCAAGACATACCCTTCACGAATCCGTGTTGACTATCCCGGATTAAGCTGCATCTTTCTAAATGGTCGTAAACCCTATCCCTCAGAACCTTTTCCATTAACTTACCGATCACCGAAGTAAGACTAACCGGCCTATAATTACCAGGGTCATTCCTATCTCCTTTCTTAAACAGAGGAACAACATTCGCCACTCTCCAGTCCTCTGGCACTATCCCCGTGGACAGTGAGGACCCAAAGATCAAAGCCAAAGGCTCTGCAATCTCATCCCTTGCCTCCCAAAGAATCCTAGGATATATCTCATCTGGCCCAGGGGACTTATCGACCTTCAGGTTTTTCAAAATTGCTAATACATCTTCCCTCAGAACATCTGCCTCCTCCAGCCTATCAGCCTGTATCACACTCTCATCCTCAAAAACATGGCCCCTCTCCTTGGTGAACACTGAAGAAAAGTATTCATTCATCTCCTCTCCTATCTCTTCTGACTCCATGCACAAGTTCCCACTACTGTCCTTGACCGGCCCTAACCTCACCCTGGTCATTCTTTTATTCCTCACATAAGAGTAAAAAGCTTTGGGGTTTTCCTTGATCCGACCCGCCAAGGACTTCTAATGCCCCCTCCTAGCTCTCCTAAGCCCTTTTTTCAGCTCATCCCTTGCTAACTTGTAACCCTCAATGGACCCAACTTAACCTTGTTTTCTCATCCTTACATACACTTCCTTCTTCCTCTTGACAAGACATTCAACCTCTTTTGTTCCCTCACTCGGCCATTTCCTCTCTGCCTGACAGGGACATACCTATCAAGGACACGCAGTATTTGTTCCTTGAACAAGCTCCACTTTTCATTTGTGCCTTTCCTGACAGTTTCTGTTCCCATCTTATGCTCCCTAATTCTTGCCTAATCGCATCATAATTACCCCTCCCCCAATTATAAACCTTGCCTTGCCCTGAATGAATCTGAAAAGTAAGGGTATTCTCAATCATGCTCACCATGGCAACTATAAGAGGTTGTTGTAAGAACGAGTTCACCAAGGAAGGAAATCTGCCGTCCTTCCCCGGTCTGGCCTACATGTGACTCCAGACCAACACCAACAGGATTACGTCTTAACTGCCCTCTCTAAAATTGCCCAAGAAGCCACTAATTTCGAGGACAATTCTGGATGGGCAATAAATGCTGGTGTAACCAACTAGGTCCAGGTCCCATGAAAGGTATTTCTTTTAAAAAAAAGGTATTCCCTGCAAAGACACAATAGTTGGCACAATAGTTAGCACTACGGCCGCATGGCACCAGGGACCCGGGTTCGATTCTGGGTGGAATTTGCACACTGTCCTCCGGGTGCTCCAGCTTTCTCCCACAGTCCAAAGATGTGCAGGTTCGGTGGATTGGCCACGGTAGGTTACCCCTTAGTATCCCAAGGTGTATTGGTTAGGGCGATTAGAAAGGTAAATATGTTGGGTGACAGGACTAGGGTCAGTGCAGACTCTGTGGGCCAAATTGCACTGTAGGTGTTCTAATGATTCTTGATTCTGTAAAAAAAATGTTAAAGCAAGGCACAAGGTAAACCTAGCTGATCATTTATTTGGCTCTGTTTGTGTTCCAGCAAGTCAGTACAACAGCAGCCTTCTACGGGAGTGCTGCACTGATGGAATGATCACAATTCCCATGAAACATACCTGCAAAGATCGAGCAAAGAGAGTGAAAGACGAGGAATGCAGGAAGGTATTTCTCAATTGCTGCATGTTGGCTCTGCAGTTGAGGAATGACCAGGCAGTGTCGTCCGATGATTTGGCGAGAGGTACGTGTTCGCTGACAGGGGTCAAGGTGCAGGAGCAGCCCTTACTCAGCTTGGTGAACAAGCAAAGGTGCATCACTTTCAAGCAGAAACAACAATGAAAGAGATCTTTTACAACTCAAAAGTTTCGATTTTAAAATCAAAGCATAAATACAGAGAAAATAGGAGCAGGAGTCGGCTATTTGGCCCTTTGAGCCTGCTCCTCTGTCTCAATATCATATGGGGAGGTGATGGCCCAGTGTATTATCGGCGGACTATTAATCCAAAAACTCAGGTAATGCTCTGAGGACCCGGCTTCGAATCCCACCATGGCAGCTGGTGGAATTTGAATTCAGTAAAAAAAATCTGGAATTAAGAATCTACTGATGACTATTAAAACCATTGCCGATTGTCAGAAAACCCCATTTGGTTCACTAATGTCCTTTAGGGAAGGAAATCTGCCATCCTTACCTGGTCTGGCCTACATGTGCCTCCAGAGCCACAGCAATGCTCTCAACTGCCCTCCTAGGGCAAGTAGGGCTGGGCAATAAATGCTGGCCAGCCAGCAAAGCCCATGTCCCACGAATGAATTTTAAAATAAATCATACTCCAGCGCTCTCCCCATAGTCATTCATGCATTCTGAGTCCAGAGATCTATCTATTTCCTTTGTGTATATATATCCAGTGACTTGGTCTCAACAGCCTTTTTGTGTGAGCGAATTCCATAAGTTCACCACCCGCTGAGTGAAGAGCTTTCTCCTCAGCTCAGTCCTAAATGGTCTACCTTGTATCCTGATACTGTGACCCCTTGTTCTAGACACCCCCAGACAGGGGAAAAAAACATCATTGCATCCAGTCTGTCCAACCTTGTCAGAATTGTACACGTTCCAATGAGATCCCCTCTCATTAAACTCCAGTGAATACAGGCCCGGTCGACCCAATCTCCCCTCAAATGACAATCCTGTCATCCCAGGGATCTGTGCGGTGAACTTTCTCTGCACTCTGTCTATTTATTCCATCAAGTGACCAAAGCTGCACACAAAACCCCAGGATAAAAGCAAATTACTGCGGATGCTGGAATCTGAAACCAAAAGTGAAAATGCTGGAAAATCTCAGCAGGTCTGGCAGCATCTATAAGGAGAGAAAAGGGTTTTGAGTCCAGATGACCCTTTGTCAATGCTAAAAGGCATAGAAGCGCAAAACTCCAGGTGTGGTCTCAACAAGGCCCTGGACAGCTGCAGTAAGACATCTTTCCTCCTGTACTGAAGTCCGCTTGCACGGGCGGCACGGTAGCACAGTGGTTAGCACTGCTGCTTCACAGCTCCAGGGTCCCGGGTTCGATTCCCGGCTCGGGTCACTGTCTGTGTGGAGTTTGCACATTCTCCTTGTGTCTGCGTGGGTTTCCTCCGGGTGCTCCGGTTTCCTCCCACAGTCCAAAGATGTGTGGGTTAGGTTGATTGGCCAGGTTAAAAATTGTCCCTGAGATGCGTAGTTAGAGGGATTAGCGGGTAAATATGTGGGGGTAGGGCCTGGGTGGGATTGTGGTCGGTGCAGACTCGATGGGCCGAATGGCCTCCTTCTGCACTGTAGGGTTTCTATGATTTCTATGATTTCTAAGCAATGAAGGTCAACATACCATTTGCCTTCATAACTGCACGTTTGGATTTTGTCCAAGAATCTTTGAGGAACACTTTGTTTAGTAGCGATGGTGTTGAGAGTTGGCGAGGGGGCGCGTATTACTCGACACCCATCAGCTTAACGAACTCCCTGAAAATAAAGAAAGGGGAAGTTTGGGGGAAAAAGTCATCTTGGCAGTTGGAAAAACTGGGTAGTATTGAATCAACCGCCCAGTATTCATTGTGCGACTTTTAATGAACCAGACACGGTGGGCTGACTGCGCTATTTGTTGTCTGTGGTCGTTTGGGCCGAGCAGCAACCAGGACTTTTAGCTGTTCCTGGCAATGCAGCATCGCCCCTTTTAAATGATCAGGCAAGGTAAATAGGGGCCAATTTAATTACACTCACACATTCCTGTTTCCATGTTTATTCTTCCAGAAAAGGAGTTGATGGCTTCAATTTGCATTTTTCACTATTTTTCTTGCCATTGAAGTCAATGTTAAAAAAAGAGGGGCAGAATCATAAGATGGTTGCACTGAAACGATGGCGCAAAGTTCAAATCTCCAACAATAAATTAGTTACAGAGGGTTTTTTTAATTTCCTGGCATCACGTTTACTTGAAACATATTTACAGAAGAAAGGCATTTACCCTATTTGAAGCAGTAAAATTGTGCAACTCTTATCACAACTCATTGCTCTGGATCCTGGGGCTGTAAATCAGTGAAGCTGCCCTCATTCCCCTGTTATTACCCCACCCGGAACTGCGCAGAATGATGTGAGCATGCGCAAACTGATGCCTGTGATTCCACCTTTCTCCCATTGGGGACGCTGTTGAGGCACTTTCACAAACTGCAGACAATTGGCCCAAACATGCTGATTATTATTTCACTGTGAGGTGCTTGGTCGCCCCATTGAACCCCTTCAAAGATTTGCGTCCTGTTGCCTGAGTTTCACACTGCTAACTAGCATCGTGATTACCTGTGAACAAACTCGCTGGCCCAGAGAAACCGCTCACTAAACATTAACACGGTTACAGTTGGGCAGAAAATGGGGCACAGAACAGGTGGGACTGGATGGTCTGCCTGTTACATTCTCCAGCAAATACTGAGTCACATTGACTTCAGTGAACCCTCATCAAATGTGATATGTCCTGGAACAAAAACAGAAAGTGCTGGAAAATCTCAGCCGGTCTGACAACATCTGTGGGGAGAGAGAATGGAGCCAACGTTTCGAGTCCAGATGACCCTTTGTCAGAGCTTCTCCCCCCACAGATGCTGTCAGTCCTGCTGAGATTTTGCAGCATTTTCTGTTTTTGTTTCAGATTCCAGCAGTATGTTGCTTCTATCTCAGTGATTTGTCCTGTCGTGTGTCGCTGCCCATGTCCAGCGTGGCCAGTTCCAGCACGGAACAATTTGCAGGATTGGAAATCACGCCACTAATCCTTCCTTCGTAAGATACAGGTGCATAATTAGACCACTCGGCCCATCAAGTCCGCTCCGCCATTCGATCGTGGCTGATATGCTCCTCATCCCCATTTTCCTATTTAGCTATGAGGAGAGATTGGGTAAACTGGGGTTGTTCTCCCTGGAAAGACGGAGAATGAGGGGAGATCTAATAGAGGTGTACAAGATTATGAGGGGTATAGATAGGGTGAACAGTGGGAAGCTTTTTCCCAGGTCGGAGGTGACGATCACGAGGGGTCACGGGCTCAAGGTGAGAGGGGCGAAGTATAACTCAGATATCAGAGGGGTGTTTTTTACACAGAGGGTGGTGGGGGCCTGGAATGCGCTGCCAAGTAGGGTGGTGGAGGCAGGCACGCTGACATCGTTTAAGACTTACCTGGATAGTCACATGAGCAGCCTGGGAATGGAGGGATACAAACGATTGGTCTAGTTGGACCAAGGAGCGGCACAGGCTTGGAGGGCCGAAGGGCCTGTTTCCTGTGCTGTACTGTTCTTTGTTCTTTGTTCTTTGTTCCTGCCTTCTCCCCATGACCTTTCAACCCATTACCAATTAAAAATCTGTCTGACTCCTCCATAAATTTACTCACTGTCCCAGCATCCACCGCACTTTGGGGTGGCAAATTCCACAGATTCACAACCCTTTGGGAGAAGTAGTTTCTCTTCAACTCTGTTTTAACTCTCCGGGTCAGCACGATGACACAGTGATTTGCACTGCTGTCTCACAGCGTCAGTGACCCGGGTTCGATTCCCGGCTGGGTAAGTGTCTGTGTGGAGTTAGCACGTTCTCCCCGTGTCTGCGTGGGTTTCCTCCCACGCCTGAAAGACGTGCTGGTTCGGTGCATTGACCTGAACAGGCGCCAAGTGTGGCGACTGGGGGAATTTCACAGTAACTTCATTGCAGTGTTAATGTAAGCCTTACTTGTGACTAATAAATAAACTTTAAAGAACTTTAAGTTTGCTACCCCTTCTGCTAAACTATGACCTCTCATCCTAGAATGCCCTACCAGCGGAAGCATCCGCTCCACGTCTACTTTATCCATACCTTTTATCATCTTGTACACCTCAATTTGATCTCCCCTCATTCTTCTAAATTCCAGAGTGTGTCGGCCTAAACTGTTCAATCTCTCTTCATACGACAAACCCCTCATCTCTGGAATCAATCTCGTGAACCTCCCCTGAACTGCCTCCAATACCACTACATCTTTCCTCAAATACGGGGACCAAAACTGCACACAATACTCGAGGTACAGCCTCACCAATGCCTTGTATAGTTGCAACAATACTTCCTTATCTTTATATTCTATTCCTTTAGCTATAAATGCCAACACTCTATTCGCTTTCTTTATTATCTGCTGTACCTGCAAGTTACCTTTCTGTGACTCTCTTCCTCTCTTCTTTAGCGGCGGACGATGATGATAATGATATCTTTGATGACACCAAGCTCCAAATTCGTAGCAGCTTTCCAAAAAGCTGGCAATGGAACACGTATCACAACTTAGCTGCAAGTGAGCACATGTAAGGGACATCTCATGTTCAAGTGTAATGGGGGTAGTGGGGGATAACTTTGATTGAATGTCAATGATTCCCTGCAGGGATTGGCATGATTTTTCTTTCAGCTGAATTCAGCCGGCTTGTTTGAACTTTGCTCTGATCAGAGGGACTTTACCCAGGGGCCAAAGGCACTTGGTTCAATCTTTTCATTAATTACTTGGAGGAAATGATTTTCCATTCAGCACTGAAAGTTGGCAAAGCCGTGTAGTGAATTAGAGACAGTGAAAGGGGGAGGGGGAGGACTAAAAGTTTGCCGGGAGGTAGCGCCAAGGTCGTCAGCTTCAAGGGGGAACGAATGCCACTTATTGGGTGGCACGGTGACACAATGGTTGGCACTGCTGCCTCACAGCACCAGGGACCCAGGTTCAATTCTGTCTGTGTGGAGTTTGCACATTCTCCCCGTGTCTGCACGGGCTTTCTCCAGGTACTCCGGTTTCTTCCCACAGTCCAAAGATGTACGGGTTAGGTGGATTGGCCAGGCTAAATTGTCCCTTAGTATCAGGGGGATTAGCAGGGTAAATGTGTGGGGTTACGGGAATAGGGCCTGGGTGGAATTGTGGCCGGTGCAGACTCGATGGGCCAAATGGCCTCCTTCTGCACTGTAGGGATTCTATGATTCTATAAATGTTGTTTTTATGGATGATATAACCAAAGGACAGCACCTTCATTTATTAGTCACAAGTAGGCTTACATTAACACTGCAGGGAGAACGTGCAAACTTTTCACAGAGAGTGACCAAGGTGGGAATTGAACCTGCTTCGCTGGTGCCTGTAAGGCAGCAGTACTAACCACTGTGGCACCAGAGGGAGACCAGGATTAGATTCTTCATCGGCAACAGAGGTAACTGTGGGGGTTGGAAGGGAAACCGGTGAGCTGGCTTTATGACCCAGGCCAGAAAGTCCAAGGTGTTTTATGAAGATAGCCTAGACCTGAAGTTTTACCTTTGAATTTGGCATGAGCGTGAGAATCAGGGGCACCTTATGCATGTGGGCAGCACGGTGGCACAGTGGTTAGCACTGCTGCCGCACAGCGCCAGGAACCCGGGTTCAATTCCCAACTTGGGTCACTGTCTGTGTGGAGTTTGCACATTCTCCCCGTGTCTGCATGGGTTTCCTCCGGGCACTTCAGTTACCTCCCACAGTCCAAAAGACATGCTGGTTAGGTGGATTGGCTGTGCTAAATTCTCCTTCAGTGCACCCGAACAGGCACCGGACTGTGGCAACTAGGGGATTTTCACAGTAACTTCATTGCAGTGTTAACGTAAGCTGACTTGTGAATAATAAATAAACTTTACTTTAAGGTGTTTCACTCCAGGTATGATTCAAGGGACCCACTCGGAAGCTTTTATCAAACAAAGTTTATTGAAGAACACAGTTAAAATATAAGAATAAAAATAAGAAAAAGTAGTATTACTTTAACCAATCGCAATAAAACAGCCATAATATTGTATAAACCTATGAACAGCTAACTATACGATTCCAAATCAAATAATGCCCACAAACATACTGCTTCTCTGCTTAACACAAAAAAACTAGAATGCTCACGTGATCCTGGATTTTGGAGTTTTTTAACACCTGTTGTGAATTATTTCTTGGACTGTTGAACTAAAACGCTGAAGATTCCTAGTCCTGGAACTTTTAACATGCCTCTGGGAAGAGAGAGAGAAATAGAGAGACACCCTGCCTTCCTCCATGAGCTTCTAACGGCAACTCGCAGACAGCAGAATTTTCAACTCCAGAGAGAGGGAAACAACACTGCTTTTGTCTCAAGTCTAAACACCTTCTGAGCTGTTGGTACTAAAATCTTGCATTTTTCTGTGGAAAAAAAAAACTATCCATCCAGGCATCAACTGGCCTGTCCATCATCCCCAAGTCAAGCACAGGAGGAAACCCACACCGACACGAGGAGAATGTGCAGACTCCGCACAAACAGTGACCCAAGGTGAACCCACATCCCTGGTGCTTTGAGGCAGCAGTGCTAACCACTGTGGCACTGGAGGGAGGCCAGGGTTAGATTCTCGGTAGGCAACAGAGGTAATTGTGGGGGTTGGAAGTGAAACCGGTGAGCCGGCTGTTATGACCCAGGCCAGAAAGTCCAAGGTGTTTTATGAAGATAGCCGAGACCCTAAGTTTTACCTTTGAGTTTGACATGAAGTTGAGCAGAAGGTGTTTGACTCCAGGTATGATTCAAGTGACCCCAAGGGATCATTGAACCCCCAGGACACTGCATTAGCCCAGATTAAAAACAAACATGATGCCCATTATGTTGCTTCAGTCACAATTATAGAGGACACCGGCCACAGACAAAATGGTGTCAAAAATAAAATGCTAAGAGCTGCTTGAAAAAAACCTGCAAAAGACATGATTGAAACACATTTCTTAAAGACACAGTATCGTCACACTGTGAATACAGCATTGATTAACTGCAGAATAATGGAACTGGGTGCGTACAGTGTCAATTGAAGACAGCGGGGAGGCATTGAAGGAGGATAGTGTGTTGTACCTGGTTAAAAGTTGCAGAGGGGTTATAAAGGATGAGCTGGGCTGGTTTGTATTGATCACAGTTTCAGGCAGGCTGCAGGTTTGGGATAAACCTGATTTGAAAGAGTTTCAACATGGTACGTGGATTTTGCAGTTGGCAACATGTTCAACAACTTTGAATCGAAAAGATGTTTTTTTCCGACGGGCGGTAGCTTGTGTGGTAAACCACAGTTATCTGTGGTGGTTAACCATTGTAGTTAGTATTTCTCAGTACCTGTATATGTGGCACATCCCTGTCGGTTCCGCCCAAGTCTCCTCCCCCTGGTCTGGGTATAAAGGCGGTGGCTCCACCCCCCTTGCTCTCAGTACAGACCAGATCACCGACAGGGATGGCTCCAAGTTCTTGCCAATAAAAGCCCATTTGTCTTGCTCTCAACTAGTCTCAGCTCGATTGATAGTGCATCAGCTTGCAAGGAGGGAAGCGGCATTTTCATCAGCTCATTTGCTATTCATATTCTCATTGATTCTAGGATTGATATCCTCATCCCTGATTCCATCACAACGTGGGAGGTCCAGGCGGTTGGCATATTTCAGAGCAAAGGTGAACAACGTCACTGGTCTCACCTGACCTTGTGCGGTGATGATATTAAATTATGCTGCTGACTATAATTATGATGATAACTTTGCTTCGTCCCCCGCAGCATCAACTTCACATCTTGTTTCACCAACCACTTATGAATGGGAAAGACATTATGTTTATATGGTATAGAGTCAGAGTCATAGAGGTTTCCAGCTTGGAAACAGGCCCTTTTGACCCAACTTGTCCATGACACCCTTTTTTTTAACCACTAAGCTCGTCCCAATTTCCTGCGTTTGACCCATATCCCTCTGTACCCATCTTACCCATGGAACTGTCTAAATGCTTTCTAAAAGACAAAATTGTACCCGCCTCTATTACTACCTCTGGCAGCTTGTTCCAGACACTCACCACCCTCTGTGTGAAACAATTGCCCCTCTGTATCCTTTTGTCTCTCTCCCCTCTCGCTGCAAAGAAATTCATACTTTTTTCTTAGATGGCAGGGTGAAATAGATAACGGTGATTTAGCATCCCTCTTTATACCCCGCCTCATTCTGTCGGCAGTTTTGTTTCCAAGTGAGTTTGAATGCCAGTCTGTGTATATTTCAGTTTCATGCAATCACACCTTAATATCAGAAGCACGTTCTAAAAACCTGTTTTTTTTTCACAAGGTACAAAACATCTCTGTATCTGTGTGGGTCTCCTCCTGGTGATCTTGTTTCCTTCCACGGTCATAATATGTGTGGGTTAGGTTGCTTGGCCAAGCTAAATTGCCCCCTAGTGTCCCAAGATGTGAAGGTTAGGGGGATTAATAGGGTAAATACATGGGTTTACGGGGATAGGGCCTGGGTAAGATGCTCCGCCAGAGACTCAGTGCAGACTCAATGGGCCGAATGGCCTCCTTCTGCACTGTGGGATTCGATGATTCTATGATTCACGGGCAAAGCAGAGAAGCTGTAAAACTGCTGATTGGACGCATCAAGGTTCTTCCTGAGTCAAACATTCTAAACAGCGCCTGTGTGTATTTCTTGGAAAATAATTTTCTGAGTGATCCTCTATAATCTGTTACTAAAATACATCTCAAATCGTTATTTTTACCACAAGGGTTTTGTGTTGCGGAGCCGAAGAAGCTGAAAGTTTTCAAGGAATTTTTTGTCGACTTGCGGTTACCATATTCAGTCAAAAGAAATGAGCAACTGGAAGTGAGAGCGATACTGTACAATTATCACAGCAAAAATCTGACGGTAAGATCTGAAATTAACTGAGCTGTTAGCAAGAATGATCAATTTCAGCAAGTAAACACATTGGATGAAATAATTGTTTTGCAAAACCAAAATAGGTTCCATAAGTCAAAGCACATGTCGTTACAACTCCGAGTCATGTCTCTGACGACACAGATCTGCACAAAACCTAGTTGAAGTTATTTTTTCAAAGATTCATAGACATTTACAGCACAGCACAGAAGAAGGCCATTTGGCCCATCATGTTCAGGCCGGTCAACAAATATCAGGCCACACTAATCCCATTTTCAAGCACTTTGGCCCAAAGCCCTGGAAGGGATGGCGACGCAAGTGACTATCTCAATACTTCTTCAATATTACGAGAGTTTATGACTCAACCACCCATTCAGACCATTAGTTCAAAACTTCCACCACCCACTGGGTGAAAAGGTTTCACCTCAATTCCCCTCTTCGCCTTCTACCACGTACCTGAACTCTATGCACCCTGCTCATTGACTCCTCTACGAATGGAAAAATATCCTATCCATCCTATCCATCCTGCTCATTATCTTATACATCTCCATCAAGTCCCCTCTCAACCTTCGCTGCCCCAAGGAAAACAGCCCAAACCTATCCAATCTCTCCCCCAACCCAGGCAGCATCCTGCTGAATCTCCGCTGTGCCCTCTCCAGTGCAATCTCATCCCTTCCTATAATGTGGTGACCAGACTTCGTCTGTTAATTACAGCTACCTGGGACGGCACAGTGGTTAGCACTGCTGCTTCACAACGCCAGGGACCAGGGTTCGATTCCTGGCTTGGGTCACTGTGTGGAGTTTGCAAGTTCTCCCCATGTCAATGTGGGTTTCCTCCAGGTGCTCCAGTTTCCTCCCACATCATTAAAAATGTGCTGGTTAGGTGCGTTGACCATGCTAAATTCTCCCTCAGTGTACCCAAACAGGTGCCGGAGTGTAGCGACTAGGGGATTTTCACAGAAACTTCATTGCAGTGTTAATGTAAGCGTTACTTGTGACTAATAAAAAACCAATAAATGATGCAAGTGAGAAATGCAAAATATTAACCATAATTTATCAAACAAATATTGGCAATTCCATGTGCATCAATCTAATACCTCAATGGTGTAAGTTAAATGAAACATAATGGTTAAAAAAAATTTTAAACTGCGTGGGTGATGATATTAGCTGTGTTTTGCGTGTTGCCATTTGGCAGGCAGATTTTGGATAAACATTTCCACACTGGACAGACTTGTGGGATGAAATATCACTTTCATTACTGAGCCTAAAACAACAGATAATGAATGAATTGCCAGTTTGACACATTGGTACCATCTTTGCTCATTTGAAGTTAAAGAAGCGAAAATCGAGTGGTGTGTTAAACTGGTGTGTGATCCACTACCTTAATTCTTCCACTTGACACTTTGCGGTGTCGAAGACAGGAGGCAAGGTGGCTCAGTGGTTAGCACTGCTGCCTCACAACCCCAGGGGCACAGGTTCAATTCCAGCCTTGGATCACTGTCTGTGTGGAGTTTGCACGTTCTGCCCCGTGTCTGCGTGGGTTTCCTCCGGTTTCCTCCCACAGTCCAAAGATGTGCGGGATAGGTTGATTGGCCATGCTAAATTGCCCCTTAGTGTCAGGGGGATTAGCAGGGTAAATAGGGCCTGGGTGGCATTGTGGTCGGTACAGACTCGATGGGCCGAATAGCCTCCTGCACTATAGGATCCTATGATTCTATGATTCTACCAACTGACCCTAGTGCCAGGGGGATTAGCAGGGTAAATGTGGGTTACGGGAATAGGGCTTGGATGGGGTTGTGGTCGGTACTGACTCGATGGGCCGAATGGCCTCCTTCTGTACTGTATGGATTCGAACAGCTTTTAATAGGGCGGCTTGGGAAAATATATGCAAATTATTATCTATCTTCTTTTCATTAATTTTCAACTAAAAATATGTATTTGGACAACAGAATGTTCAAATCTGGAATAGAATGTGGTAATATTATGTGGCTAAACAGCCTAATCGACTTAACAAACTTTCTTTTTCATTTATGTCAGGCCTTTCACAGCCTCAGGAACCTCAAATTGACAGCTATTGCAAGCGGTTTTGAAGTATAGTCACTGTTGCAATGCAGGGAACAGTCATTTCGGGCACTGCAACCCCCACTAACAGCAGAATTATTGTCCAAAACCAATCTTGGTGACTGTGATAAGGGGCTAGATTTTGGCGTGGATCCTTGGTCAACTCCCATCCCCTCCTTCGAAGGGTGCCCCAGGATCTTTAAAGTTCAAGGGTGAAGCTCGGCTTAGTATCCCATTTTAAAGCGGTCGGCGCTGACAGTTCATCGCGCCCCCAGCATTGTCCATCAGTCCAGTTTCTGCTATGATCAAGTCTCTGCAGAGGGACTTGTACCCATAATCTTCAGACTCCGAATGGGAGCGCTGCCATCGTCAACCTGGTTGACGGCTCAATGAAAAGTCTTTCAGATTGGGCTATAATGCAAAGCGAGCCAGGCTGAAATCAAGCAGTTTGGTTCAGGCAGAAAGTCCCTGAGTATCCTTCAGACAGAGGGAGATAGTTTGTTGGTATGCAAGGGGATGCAAGGTTATCATGGGCAGGCGGGAATGTGAAATTGAGTTTACAATCGCGTCAGCCATGATCTCAGTGAATGGTGGAGAGGGCTTGAGGGGCCGAATGGCCCGCTACTGCTCTTAATTCATTAGTAAATGCCACATGGCCACTTATTTCCAGTCTGACTTAATTCATATTGCAGTGACGCTCGGGATGTTGTAATGCCGATTTGATCGCTGCGGTTGTTAAGCCGCCAGTTAGATAAACTTACCTCAGAAGGGAGGATTTCAAGCTGATATCAAGGATGCTGCAGATGTCCTTGACTTCAGTTAAACCGAGACCTAATCTGCCCTCCCAGGTGGGTGAGAAAGATCCCATGGCCTTGCAGTGAAGAGGAGCAGTGAGGATCTCCTTGTTATGTCGTCCTCAAGCAATATCACTAAAAAAGATAGTTTCTGTCTCTTTGGTGATTGGTTGTGCACAGATGGAGTGTTGGTTTCTCAAGTTAGTACAGTGTCTGCACTTCAACGGTACTTTAATGGCTGGAAGACACTTTGAGATGGCATGAAGCCATTAAACTAGTAACAAAAATACAAGGCCTATTTATACCACCAATAGAATCCCTACAGTGAGAAAGAGGCCATTCGGCCAATCGAGCCTGCATCAACAACAATCCCACTCAGGCCCTACCCCGTGAGCCCAAGTATTTCCCCTGCCAATCTTCCTGACTCAAAGGGGCAATTCAGTGTGGCCAATCCCACCTAACATGCACATCTTTGGAGTGTGGTAGGAAACCGGAGCACCCGGAGGAAACCCATGCAGACACAGGGGTGAAAGTGCAAACTTGACACAGTCACCTGCGGTCGGATTCGAACTTATGTCCCTCACGCTGTGACACAGCAGAGCTGACCACTGTGCCACCAAATGCAGCTTCTCAACAATAGTGCACATTCAGCCTCTTGCATTCAGGGAATGAAGTCAATGTAAACTGTTTGTACCCCTCTCGCAACTTGCCTTTCCAACAAAGGCAGTAATGGACATCGATAACAAACAAAACCTTTGCATGAGGTCTGAACTCAATTGTCTGACTTTGATTTAAATCAAGGAAGTAACATTGGCTCTTCGAATTATCAAGCTGAAAAGGTTTTCCGAACCAAAATGGTCTGAGGAGGTGATCGGTTCTCTGTTCATTTACGTCCATCCAAAATCTGTCACATGCCACTGTTTGCTTCCAACATGCTTTGATAGATTTCCTTTCATTTGCCATCTGCGATAATCACACATCTTTCTTTTTAATATTACACCCAGGTGAAGGTCTATATGAAGCCCATGGATAATCTTTGTAGTGCGGCCACAAGCCAGGAACATAAAAGAACTGTGACTGTTCAAAAAAACTCGGCCTACCCCATATACTTCTCTGTTGTTCCACTAAGCATTGGCATTATTCCAATCACTGTGATTGTGTATGGCACTGGTGATGAGATAGTAACTGATGCCATTACAAAGAGGTTGAACGTTCTGGTGAGTGGAAATTATTCAACGCATTTTCTTTTCTCAAGCATTTTTTAAAAATGTATTCATTCATGGATGTGGGTGTCACTGGCTGGGCCAGCATTTATTGCCCATTCCCCTGAAGGCATTTAAGGGTCAACCACATTGCTGTGGCTCTGGAGTCACATGTAGGCCAGACCAGGTAAGGACGGCAGATTTCCTTCCCGAAGAACATTAGTGAACCAGATGGTTTTTTTTACGACAATTGACGATGGTTTCATGGTTATCATTAGACTTATAATTCCAGGTTTTTATTGAATTCAAATTTCAGTCTGAGGTCACGTACCAACTGATTCAAGAACAGCTTCTTCCCTGCTGCTGTCAGACTTTTGAATGGTCCTCCCTCACATTAAGTTGATTTTTCTCTACACCCTAGCTATGACTGTAATCCTACATTCTGGACTCTCTCGTTTCTTTCTCTATGAACGGTATGCTTTATCTGTATAGCGCGCAAGAAGCAATACTTTTCACTGTATGTTAATACATGTGACAATAATAAATCAAATCAAATCAAATCTAATCACCATCTACCATGGTGGGATTCAAATCTGGGTCCCCAGAACGTTACAGAATCACAGAATTACAGAATCACAGAATACTACAGTGCAGAAGGGGCCCTTCAGCCCATCGAGTCTGCACCGATGCATGAAATACCTTGCCCTGCCCACCTAATCCCACTTGCCAGCACTTGGCCCATAGCCTTGAATGTTATGACGTGCCAAGTACTCATCCAGGCACTTTTTAAAGGATGTGAGTCATCCCGCCTGCACCACCCTCCCAAGCAGCGCATTCCAGACCGTCACCACCCTCTGAGTAAAAAGGTTTTTCCTCAAATCCCCCACCGTAAACCTCCCACCCCTCACTTTTAACTTGCTTCTCCTTGTAACTGACCTTTCAACTAAGGGGAACTGCTGCTCCCTATTCACCCTGTTCATGCCCCTCATAATCTTGAATGCATCAATCAGGTCACCCCTCAGTCTTCTCTGCTCCAACCCTGGGTCTTTGGACGACTAGTCCAGCGACAATACCACTATGCCATCGCCTCCCCTACCTACCTATCATTAAGAATCCTTTGTAAAATAGGCAATTCTTGTAAACTTACTTGATGCACCGTTTGGTTAATTCTTCATCACACATTTCTCACATTTCCAATGGGAATTGCCGTATCAGGTCTTCAGGCTTAACTCTGAGAAATGTAAGATTTCCAAATTTCCGATGACCACATACTGGGTGCAATTGGGTGGGGTGAGGACAATGTTTAAGGGGCCTCATGGTGATTGATTTGATTTATTATTTCACACGTATTAGTATACAGTGAAAAGTGTTGTTTCTTGTGCGCTATACAGACAAAGCATACCGTTCATAGAGAAGGAAAGGAGAGAACGCAGAATGTAGTGTTATAGTCATAGCTAGGGTATAGAGAACGATCAACTTAATGTGAGGTAGGTCCATTCAAAACTCTGATGGCAGCAGGGAAGAAAGTGTTTTAGAGTCGGTTGGACGTGTCCTCAGACTTTTGCATCTTTTTCCCGACGGAAGAAGGTGAAAGAGAGAATGTCCGGGCTGTGTGGAGTCCTTCATTATGCTGGCTGCTTTTCCGAGGCAGCAGGAAGTGTAGACAGTGTCAATGGGTGGGAGGCTGGTTTGAGTGTTGGATCGGCTTCGTTCACGACCCTTTGTGGTTTCTTCTGTAGGCAATGGATGTGATGTAGTGAAGTTGAGCAAGTGGGCAAACACGTGGCAGTTGTAGTTTAACATTGATTGGTGTGAAGTTGTCCACTGCTGCAGGAAAAACAGAATGGTGAAGGATTATTGAAATGGTGATATATTGGGAAATGTAGATGTGCAAAATGGACCTGTACCTCCTTGTACATCAGTCATTGAAAGCAAGCGTGCAGGTACAGCAAGCAGTGAGGAAGGCAAATGGTATTGTGGCCTTCACTGCAAAAGGATTTCAGTACAGGAGCAAAGAAGCCTTACTGCAGCTGTACAGCACCTTGGTGAGGTCACATCTGGAGGATTCTGTGTTGCTTTGGTCTTCTTATCTAAGAAAATGTATACTTTCCATAGGGAGAGTGCAGTGAAGGTTCACCAGACTGATTCCTGGGATGGCGGAATAGTG
This sequence comes from Mustelus asterias, assembly GCF_964213995.1. Classification (NCBI taxonomy): domain Eukaryota; kingdom Metazoa; phylum Chordata; class Chondrichthyes; order Carcharhiniformes; family Triakidae; genus Mustelus; species Mustelus asterias. Next base: position 21,059,163 of record NC_135808.1, on the reverse strand, counting down.
GTCTGAGGAGAGATTGGGTCGACTGGGCCTGTATTCACTGAAGTTTAAAAGAATGAGGGGGACCTCACTGAAATATATAAAATCTTGACAGGGCTCCACATAATGGATGCAGGGATGATGTTTCCTCTGGCTGAGGTTGGGGGGGGAAGAGGTCCAGAACAAGGGGTCACCATCTCAAGATAGGGGAATGACGATTTAGGACTGAGATGGGGAGAAGCTTCTTCACAGAGATGGTGAACCTGTCCAATTCTCTACCACAGAAGGCTGTGAATGCCAAGTCTCTCAATATAATAGGTTGGGACTTTATTCCCTGGAGCGCAGAAGAATGAGGGGAGATTTGATAGAGGTGTATAAGATTTTGATGGGTATAGATAGAGTGAATGCAAGCAGGCTTTTTTCACTGAGGCTAGGGGAGAAAAAAACCAGAGGACATGGGCTGAGGGTGAAAGGAGAAGAGTTTAAAGGGAATATTGAGGGGGGCTTCTTCACGCAGAGTGTGGCGGGAGTGTGGAATGAGCTGCCGGATAAAGTGGAAAATGCTTTTAACATTTAAGAGAAACTTGGATGGGTTCATGGATGAGAGGGGTGTGGAGTGATATGGTCCAAGTGCAGGTCAGTGGGACTAGGCAAAAAATGGTTCGGCACAGACAAGAAGGGCCAAAAGGCCTGTTTCTGAGCTGTAATTTTCTATGGTTCTTTCTATATTTAAGAAGGAAATAGGTAATATTTCTAGACACTGAAGATATCAAGGGATATGGGGTGCGCGATGGAGTATGGCATTGAAATAGAAGATCAGCAATGATCGTATTGAATGGTAGAGCAGGCCCTACAGGCCGAATGGCCGACTCCTGTTCCTCATTCCAATGAGTCTATGTTCACTAATGCATTAGGCAATATAGTTGCAGCATCTGGCCATCAGCTTGCACCATGGCTTGAATTTCAGGAGAACTTTACCCTAAGTTTCAGACAATCACATGATGGCAGGGGGCACAATATTGGGTTCATAGCCTACTGGAGTTTACTTTGCATTGAAATACATGGACAGCAATATAGGGCAGGATGTGCCTTCAGCATTTCTCCTGATCCCATGTATTTCCTGTCAGCAGGGTTTAGTTCAAAACTATCCAAAATGAGACAAGCACGTTACTGTGCTGTCTGCATCCTGACTGAGATTGTTTTCATCAATCCCTGTTTTATTGACTTAAGGTGAGGTGATGGCCGAGTGGTATTATCACCAGACTATTAATCCAGAAACTCAGCGAATGTTCTGGGGACCCAGGTTCGAATCCCATCAAGGCAACTGGTGGAATTTGAAGTCAATAAAAAATATCTGGAATTAAGAAGCAACTGATGACAATGAAACCATTGATTATCGGAAAAGCCCATCTGGTTCACGAATGTCCTTTAGGGAAGGAAATCTGCCGTCCTTACCTGGCCTGGCCTACATGTGACTCCAGAGCCACAGCAATGTGGTTGACTCTCAACTGCACTCCAAAGGCGACTTGGGATAGGTGATAAATGCTGGCCAGCCATGAATGAATAAAACACAAATGAATAAAACAAGAGACACTTAAGCAGTTACATGTTGAAGGGGATAAATAGCAGAGCAGTTAGATTGCCAGGATAGTCGTCCTAAATTAATGGCGTATGAGGATGTGGTCAAATAACCAGGAAATTTAAATTCAATTAATCAAATGAATTTTGCTTTATTTTTAAAGTTATCAGCAATGGTGACCATGCAGTATCAGAATGTTGTAAAAGCCCTTTTGGTTCGCCAATGTCCCTTAGGGAAGGAAATTTGCTTTCATACCCATCTGGCCCATCTGTCTCCAAACCAAGAGATATGTGGTTGACTCTTATCTGCCCTTGTAATGATTGCATTCGAAAAGGTGACTGACCCTACCTTCTCAATGGCACCATGATGACATGCCAACGACTCTTGTGTTCCATGAAAGAATAATCTACTGGGAGTCTGGATTGTTGGAAGTTTGACCCACGGTGCATTGCATCTTAATTTTCTTAGGCCATGCATAGAGCTTCCGTGAACAAAGCAATATCATTCTCAACTTAAAACAAAGGCAAACTGTTGCTGACTTCAGAAGCCTGAGTTAAAAACATAAAAATCTGGATAATATACTCAGCAGGCCTGGTAGCATCTGTGGGGAGAGAAACAGAGTCAATGTTACATGTTTGCTACCTTTCATCAGTTAACATTATGTTACCCTATACATGCATGTTCTCTCCATTCTGGTTTCAGAACATACTTCTTCTAGCATCTTAAATTGACCGGAGCTGAAAAGTATCTTTAATTAATTAAGCAAATCTTTCAGGATGTATTTTTTTTCTTGTAAAATTCAACAGCTCGCACATGATATTAAAACAAGGTTTTGTCGCACTTAATTCAAAAATGAGGTAACGGGTATATTAACTCTGCCCAACTTCACCTCTGGAGGTTTGACCACCCGTTTTGTTCTTATTATTCATTAGATATGGGCATAGCAGGCTGCACCGGCATTTATTGCCCATCTCTTGAACTGAGTGGCATGTTAGACCATTTCAGGGTGCACCTGGAGTCACATGACATTTAGGCCAACAGATTTCCTTCACTGAAGTGCATCAAATGTTTTTATTGGACAATGGTTTCATGGTCGTCATTAGACTTTTAATTCCAGAATTTAATTGAATTTAGATTAGGCCATGCTCGGATTTGAACCCAGTGACAAATTACATTTACAATAACCATTACAAATCCAGTGACAATACCCCTATGCCACCACCTGCCCCAATGTAAAAGCGTGCCAAGGAATACTTATAAAAAGAATCATTGACATTAAAAAATGGGCATCCCGTCTTCAGCATTCTTTACCTTCAAAGGCTACTTTCTATCTAAAATGTTAAGAAAAACTTCACCAACGGTCAGCCGAACTGTTTCTTTTCGTAATGTAATGACTTGTTGGGCCCGATTTTACCATCAAGTGTGAAAACTTGGTAAAGTCGGGTGTGAGGCGAGTAGCGGAATCCGCGCCCACCTCTGTGCCAGTTCCCCTTTTACCAAGGCCTAAAAATGGCCACGATCGGGATTGCTGATATTTTTTCAGGCTGAGTGCGTATAGGGGCGCCTGAGAATGGGCCTAAAAGTCGGACCTGAAACACTCCCAGTTTCAAGTCTGCCCAGCACTTAGAATCAAAATGGTAAAATAGGGCCTGTTATCTTCTGTTCCATGAATAGTTATTTTTTGCATTCAATTGTGGATCTCTTGGATTCTTTACATAGGGAGAAGGAATCCTGAAGACTGAAGATAGAAGCTTTTCCATCGATCCACGTGGCAAGTATTGGGCTGCTTTTAGAACCAATTTTATGGCAAATGATAACAGAAATGTATATTCATAGAGAGTGGCAGCACAGGTGGAGAGGGTGGTAAAGAAGGCATATGGCATGCTTGCCTTTATTGGACGGGGCATAGAATATAAAAGTTGGCATATGATGTTGCAGCTGTATAGAATGATGGTTAGGCCACATTTGGAATACTGCGTCCAGTTCTGGTCGCCACGCTACCAGAAGGACGTGGAGGCTTTGGAGAGAGTACAGAGAAGGTTTACCAGGATGTTGCCTGGTATGGAGGGTCTTAGCTATGAGGAGAGATTGGATAAACTGGGGTTGTTCTCCCTGGAAAGACGGAGGATGAGGGGCGACCTAATAGAGGTGTATAAAATTATGAAGGGCATAGATAGAGCGGACAGTGGGAAGCTTTTTCCCAGGTCGGAGGTGACGAACACAAGGGGTCATGGATTCAAGGTGAGGGGGGGCAAGGTTCAACACAGATGTCAGGGGGACGTATTTTACACAGAGGGTGGTGGGGGCCTGGAATGCATTGCCAGGCAAGGTGATTGAGGCGGACACGCTGGGATCGTTTAAGACTTATCTAGATAACCACATGAACAGACTGGGAATAGAGGGATACAAAAGAATGGTCTAGTGGGCACATGAGCGGCACAGGCTTGGAGGGACGAAGGGCCTGTTTCCTGTGCTGTAGTGTTCTTTGTTCTTTGTTTGTTCAGTGGCATGATTAGGTTTAACTAATTGTCTGACAGTAAATAGATATTAGAAATATTTCATGTGCAATAAGCATCATTGCTTATTTCTTCTTTGTTTTAATTTCTATTAGTGAAGACATCATATCAAATATTTGAAGAAATTCCTTCTAACATGGTTCCAGATACCAAATCCTACCTTTATGTTCGTGCAAGAGGTAACTAATCCTTTGCTATTGAGGGAGGGACTCTGACATCAGTTACTATTTCTGATGTTTATCTGTGTTTATCAATGGAAGTTGAATAATTTTTCCTGAACTTCTTATTTGTAGTTCCTATTTTCTCGAAAATACAAATTAGCAAAAGGGGGGGCCAGCATGGTGGCACTGCCTCGCAGTGCCAGGGACCCGGATTCAATTCTGGCCTTGGCTTTCCTGTGTCTACCTATGTTTCCTCCGGGTGATCCAGTTTCATCCCACAGTCCAAAGATGTGTGTGTTAGGTGGATTGCCCATGCTAAAATTGCCCCTTAGTGTGTCAATATTTATAGCTTGGGGTGGCGGCTGGGGGGGTGGGGGGGGGGGGTGGGGTCGGGGTAGCTGGGTAAATACGTAGGGTTATGGGTTAGGGCTGAGGTGGGATGCTCTGTCAGAGAGTCGGTGTAGACACAAAGGGCCGAATGACCTCCTTCTGTGCTGTAGAGATTCTATAGTTGCAATGAATATTTGATCAGATCAGCAATCACCATAAAGATTGGAGCTTTTTAAATTTGCTGATATTTTGATCTGTGAATGTAATGTGTTAGAGAAGATCCCCCCCCCAGGGTCAATTAAGGAATTAACCAGAATTAATCCAGAAACTCAGCTAATGATTTGGGGACCCAGGTTCAAATCCCACCACGGCAGATGGTGGAATTTAAATTCAATGTTAAAAAAATCTGGAATTAAGGATCTACTGATGACCATGTAACCATTGTTGATTGTCGGAAAAACCCCATCTGGTTCACTAATGTCCTTTAGGGAAGGAAATCTGCCATCCTTACCCGGTCTGGCCTACATGTGACTCCAGAGCCACAGCAATGTGGTTGACTCTCAACTGCCCTCCAAGGGCAACTCGGGGTGGGCAATAAATGCTGGCCAGCCAGCGATGCCCATGTCCCACAAATGGATTAAATTTAAAAAAACAAGTTCATGTCAGAGAGAGTTTATCGGTGCTACATTCAATAATACATTTATAATGAGCCTGTAGCAGAGGTTGTCACATCTATACATATGGAACGTCTCTCTCAATCCTGAATCCTTCTAATCAGTTTTGTTTTTCTGTTAAGGTTAATAGTTTATTGTGCTAAAATGGGCTCTAGGAGTCGGGAGTTCAAACTAAAAATGCAACACATTTTATTCTGATGGTATGTATAATAATTGTTAAGCCCATGACATTCCGGCAGCATTTAACTGCACAAGGCATCCAGGAGCAATAGCACAATTATAGTCAATAGAAATGAGAAGAATAAAATCTCCATTGATTGGAGACACGCCATCCACAAAGGAGTAGCATTGTTGTTGAAGGACCTTAATCATATCGGGACTAAGATGTCACTTCAGGTGCTCCTCAGAGAAGACACAATCCAAACCATCTTCAGATGCTTCAGCAATGACTTCCCTTCAACCATTAAGTGAGAAGTGGCGGTGTTTGCTGATGAAGCAAGTCTTCAATACCTTTCACAACTTCCCAGATGCTGAAAGTACTCCATGTTCATATGCAGCAAGACCTAGACAACAATGGGACTTGGGCTGCTATGCGGCAAGTAGTGTGTGGGCCACACAAGTATCAAGCAATGACCGTCTCCAACAAAAGTTGAACAACTGCAATTGGAGGGGTGAAAGGTGCCTCCTGAGTTAAAAGAAACATTTTCTTCAACCCATAGAAAGAACTGGAGATTCCCACATAGAGGGAAGAAAGTTTTATCTCTCATTGACTGATGAAAATGCCAACTGGAAACTAAACTCGGTGAGATGTGAAGGCGGCAGAAAAGATTTACAACAAGGGACTTCGATGGGGAGGCAACAGCCGAGTGATATTATCGCCAGATTATTAATCCAGAAACTCAGCTAATGTTCTGGGGACCTGGGTTCGAATCCCGCCATGGCAGAATTTGAATTCAATATTCGAAATATCTGGAATTAAGAATCTACTGATGACCATGAAATGCATTGCCGATTGTCGGAAAAACCTATCTGGTTCACTAATGTCCTTTAGGGAAGGAAATCTGTCGTCCTTACCTAGTCTGGCCGACATGTGACTCCAGAGCCACGGCAATGTGGTTGACTCTCAATTGTCCTCAGGCAATAGGGATGGGCAATAAATGCTGGCCAGGCAGCGACGTCCAAATCCCACAAGTGTTCCATGGTTAGGATGGAGAAACTAATTTTGTTCTCCTTGGAGAAGAGCAAGTTGAGGGGGGGGGTTCAAAAATCACAAGGTGTCTAGGCAGAATAAGTAGAGAAAGAGAGTGAGGGACTGGTCTCCTTGGTGGAAGCTGCCAATACTGGAGAACACCAACTTAATGCCATTGACAATGAACACGATGCAGCAAGCGGTTTGTGATGTATGTCCGAAAGGGTGCTGGAGACAGATTTAACTGCAACTGTGAAAGGAAAATTAGAAAAGCCCTTGAATGGGGACCATACAGGGCTATAGGTGGGTAGGGGGATTAGGGCAGTTGTTCTTGCAGCCAACCGGCATGGTCTCAGGGACAGAATGGCCATATATACTGCACGAATTCTATGATGCTTTGGTTCAATGATATGCATCAGGGGAAGTTAACTGCTCCTGAATGTATTGTAATTGTATGATTGCAAAGCAGCTAGCACATAGTGATGGAGGCTGCCCTACATCCTCGACTTTCACGACAGTGCATGCAGCTGTGGGACCCTGACAGGCAAATGTTTTCCCCCTCCCTCACCATGCTGATATCTCTGTACAAGCAACTTAAAGTAGACTCGCTGCCCCTCAGAGTTGGAAGATCCACCCTTACGTTTCCTCCACCTCGCTCCTGCTCCATATATCCAACAGTGGAGCGGGCTCAGCGGAAGTTTAACCCCACAAAGTTTGCCAGTGGATTCCAATCAATGTTCAGTTCTCAACTTGGGTGTGTGTGAATGGGTTTGTGTGTGTGTGTGTGTGTGTGTGTATTTCTGTGTGTGTGTGAATTTCTCTGTGTGTGTGTGTGTGCGTATGTGTGTGTTTCTGTGTGTGCGTCTGTGTATGTTTGGTAGCGGGTGGGACATCCCTGGTAGAGGCAAAAATAACTAACGCAAAACTGCCAGACAACCGACAGGGTTATTTAGTTACAACAGAATTTCCATTACGTTTGTGTAATGGAGTGTCCACATCATGGGCAGCTCTTATGTGAGGTTAGATAGATGTCAAACAGAAATCCAGTGTAATTTCACAGGAAATAATTTTGTTTCCCTCCAGTCTGACAGTGGTACAGGAATAGAGCTGTGACTGCACCAAGGTAAAGCCAAAGTTTATTTATTAGTCACAAGTAAGGCTTACATTAACACTGCAATGAAGTTAATGTGAAAATCTCCTAGTCGCCACACTCTGGCACCCATGCGGGTACACTAAGGGAGAATTTAGCATGGCCAATGCACCAATGTGACTTATTCATTGCAGTGTTAATGTAAGCCTCACTTGTGACTAATAAATAAACTTTAACCTGCACTTTGGAGTGTGGGAGGAAACCGGAGTACCCGGAGGAAACCCACACAGACACGGGGAGAATGTGCAAACTCCACACAGACAGTGACCCGAGGCCGGGAATCAAACCCGGGTCCCGGGCTGTGAGGCAGCGATGCTAACCACTGTGCTGCCATTGCTCTGCTTAAAGCGAATAGCAAGTGATCCATTACAATCTTCCGTTTAAGGCCCTTCGCAATAAACAAACTCATTCCTAAGTTGTGGCTGCGGTTGTTCAACTCTACAGTTGTGATCAATTTGAAAAGGGTTGCCGAATCCGTTCTCTAAATAATTCCTGGTTGTCGAACATAGGTTATTTTTTTCAGTATTTTAACGGTATAAAAAGATTGTTTTTAGCATTCCCCATTCCTTTCATTGCCTCGTTATTTGTGCCACTTTTTGTTTAGGTGATGTGCTGGGAGAAACGGTGCAGAACTCCCTATCGCCGGAAGGAATTGATAAGCTCATTCAACTACCAACTGGGTGTACCGAGCAAACAACATTCCGACTGGCACCCACAGTGTTTGCTCTTAATTACCTAGACAAAAGCAACCAATGGCTTCACCTGAAAGCTGAACGGAAAGATGAAGCGATCGAGCATGTTAAAGCAGGTGAAGTAGCTGTTATTTGGTTTTAATTTTCACTGGAAAGTGCTTTTTTTTATTAGAACATTTAACGAGTTGCCTTTTACAAACAGATTCAAAATAAAGTCATACTCTCGAGTGATCAGAAAATAAGAAAAATAAATGTTTAAATATTATTACATTTCTTCTTTACAAATGACAAGTTCAAAGGGGTGGCACAGTGGTTAGCACTGCTGCCTCACAGCGCCAGGGACCCGGGTTCAATTCCGGCCTCGGGTCACTGTCTGTGTGGAGTCTGCACGTTCTCCTTGTGTCTGTGTGGGGCTGCTCCGGTTTCCTCCCACAGTCCGAAAGATGTGCCGGTTAGGATGATTAGCCATACTAAGTTGACCCTAGTGTCGGGAGATTAGCAGGATAAATATATGGGGTTACGGGATTAGGGCCTGGGTGGGATTGTGGCCGGTGCAGACTCGATGGGCTGAATGGCCTCCTTCTGCACTGTAGGGATTCTGTGATTCTTGTGAAGTTGGTTAAAGTAATTTCCAGGCTACAAACTCTAATAAGGCACAATTAATTCTTCCATATATCACCTCCAGCTAAAGTAACCTGCTATCCTGTGGCATGCTAAATCAGGATGTCCTCGGAAGCCAGGAGCATGAGCAGATAGTGCAAAGGACAAGAGCCCTGGTCATCTAACAAAACTGACTTGCTTTTTCTTTCCCCTCAATAAAAAGAGGGCATTTAGCATTTGTCACAACTTGCCATTTTACATGCTGGAACATCATGGGGGGGAGGCAGTGGTATAGTGGTATTGTCTCTGGACTAGTAAACAAGAGACTCAGGGCAATGCTCTGGGGACCCAGGGTTCAAATCCCACCACAGCAATGGTGAAATTTGAATTCAATAAAAATCTGCAATTAAAAGTCTACTTGATGACCATGAAACCATTGTCGATTGTGGAAAAAAAACCATTTGGTTCACTAATGTCCTTACCTGATCTGGCCTACATGTGACTCCAGACCCACAGAAATGTGGTTGACGCTTCACTGCCCCCTCTGGAATGGGTAATTAGGGATGGAAAAAAAGTGTTGGCCTAACCAGTGACGCTCACGTCCCATGAAAGAATAAAGAAAAAGAAAATCACCATATTGTATATGGTGGCAACACGGTGATTCGCACTGCTGCCACACAGTGCCAGGGACCCGGGTTTGATTCCCGGCTTGGGTCACTGTCTGTGTGGAGTCTGCACATTCACCCCGTGACTTCGTGGGTTTCCTGTGGATGCTCCGGTTTCCTTCCACAGTCCAAAAATGTGCGGTTTAGGTTGATTGGCCATGCTAAATTGCCTCTTAGTGTCAGGGGGATTAGCAGGCTAAATATGAGGGGAATAGGGCCTGGGTGGGATTGTGGTCGGTGCAGAGTTGATGGGCCGAATGGCCTCCTTCTGCACTGCAGGGATCCTATGACTCTGCATTATTAGTCTGATTGTTCAGGAAACTGAGAAGCAGCGGAAAGATAGCAACAACTCGTGTACATGGAGAATCAAACTTCTCATGTTTTAATTTTTATTTCAGAATACAAAGAAATCAAACTCAGAAAACCCAGCATAAAAATATTAGCGATCTTCTTTCGAAAAATACAAGGCCAATTTTCAGAACAACTTAATTCTGAAGAATCAAACCTTGGGGTGCACGGAAAGATTTCATTATGAATGAGATAAGATTAAATTAAGCACTCAATGACACAAATACTTTGTTTCCCCTAGGTTTTTGAAGTAACTATGCATTAGGTCCATCCCCCTGCATTCTGCCTTACAGCTCTGCAAAATCTTTTATTCCAATCATTTATCCAACGCGCTTTTGAGGTGTCCAATTTCCTTTGCTTGCATCACCTGTTCAGGTAGCGCCCTCGAGATCATCACAACTTTCTTCCTCATCCTGCGTCTGATTCTTTTGCTGATGCATTAAATCAATGTCCTCGGTTTATCAGCCCTCCAGCCACTGGAAACAGTGAGTCTATATTTGCTCATCCGAGCCCATTATAATTTTGGACTCCCACTTAAGCTTCTCTTGACCCTTCTGTCCCAATGGGGACAATCGCCATTTCCAACTCCCCCGCCCGTTTCACAACTCGTGTTTTCCTGTCTGACAACCAGGAAAATGTTGTTCTCAGCCAAATCTCCTTTCACTGCAGCGGGACCTGAGAATCCCAACTGCAGGTGGGATCGGATATTCAGCCCATGGTGTTAAGGGTAAGATCCTGGCATGGAGAGAGGATTGGCTGACTGGCAGAAGGCAGAGAGTGAGGACAAAGGGGTCTTTTTCAGGATGGCAGCCGGTGACTAGTGGTGTGCCTCAGGGGCCGGTGCTGGGAGCACAACATATCACAATATACATGAACAATTTGGAGGAAGGAACTGAAGGCACTATTGCTAAGTTTGCAGATGATACAAAGGTATGTAGAGGGACAGGTAGTATTGAGGAAATGGGGGGTGCTGCCGAAGGACTTGGACAGACTAGGAGAGTGGACAAAGAAGTGGCAGATGGAATACAATGTGGAAAAGTGAGGTTATGCACTTTGGAAGGAAGTATGGAGGCATAGACTTTTTAAATGGGGAAATACTTAGGAAATCAGAGGCACAAAGGGACTTGGGAGTCCTTGTTCAAAATTCTCTTAAGGTTAATGTGGAGGTTCAGTCGGCAGTTAGGAAGACAAATGCAATCTTAGCATTCATATCGAGAGGGCTAGAATACAAGAGCAGGGATGTACTTCTAGGCTGTATAAGGCTCTAGTCAGACCCCATTTGAAGTATTGTGAGCAGTTTTGGGCCCCATATCAAAGGAAGGATGTGCTGGCCTTGGAAAGGGTCCAGTGGAGGTTCACAAGAATGATCCCTGGAATGAAGAGCTTGCCGTATGAGGAACAGTTTAGGACTCTGAGTCTGTACTCGTTGGAGTTTAGAAGGATGAGTGGGGATCTTATTGAAACTTACAGGATACTGCGAGGCCTGGATAGAGTGGATGTGGAGAGGATGTTTCCACTAGTAGGTAAAACTAAAACCAGAGGGCACAACCTCAGGCGAAAAGGGACGATCCTTTAAAGCAGAGACGAGGAGGAATTTCTTCAGCCAGAGAGTGGTGAATCTGTGGTGAACTCTTTGCCACAGAAGGGTGTGGAGGTCAGGTCATTGAGTGTCTTTAATTCAGAGATAGGTTCTTGATTAATAAGGGGATCAGAGGATATGGGGAAAAGACAGGAGAATGGGGATGAGAAAAATATCAGCCATGATTGAATGGCGGAGCAGCCTCGATTAAATCAATGTCCTCGGGTTATCACCCCTCCAGCCACTGGAAACAGTGAGTCTATATTTGCTCATCCAAGCCCTTTATAATTTTGGACACCCACTTAAGCTTCTCTTGACCCTTCTGTCCCAATGGGGATAATCACCACTTCCAACTCCCCCGCCTGTTTCACAACTCGTGTTTTCCTGTCTGACAACCAGGAAAATTTGGTTCTCCGTTCACTGCAGTGAGTGGCCGAATTCTGCTCCTATGTCTTATGGTCTTATTTTGCCATCGATCTTTCTATTTCTACCACCCTGACTTGCTGAACACGTTCTTCTTTTGTTTAACGCCTCCGGCATTATGCCACTTAATCATGCCAGGCAAGCCTTGGCTCCTGCTTATTACCCTGGAGTCAATCCAACATGCAGAGTCCATCTTTGTGTCAGATCTCACCCCAGTCACCTAAACACCACATAGCTGCATAGCTTCTGAAAACTCAAGATATGTTTCGAAAGGTGGTAGGAAATAGCCAATATTGAGAGTGTCAATGGCAACAATAAAGATTGAGCATAATTTTCCAATCTTGTACTCTTTGTCTCAGGGTACAAGAGGATAATGGAACACAGAGGTAGTGATGGATCATACGGAGCATTCGACCATTACCCCGGTAGCATATGGTGAGATCTTGTTGTTCTTTAATTTTATACTCTTCTCCCATTCACTTGTGGTTCTCCATCAAGTTACCCAATCTTAAATGTTGATGCCTAAGTACTTCAGCTATTGCCTATCTGGTCAGGGAGGGTTTCATCGTCAAATGGATCCAATTCTCATGTGCATTCATATAATCACAGAATCCCTACAGTGCAGATGAGGCTACTCAGCCAGTGAATCTGCACCGACTTTCTGACAGAGTATCTTACCCTCTCCCCCTGCCCTATCCCCATAACCACATACACAGAGCATCTTACCCAGGCCCATTCCCCGGCCCTATCCCCACACATTCACCATGGCTAATAAATCTAACCTACAGATCTTGGGGCACGAAGGGGAAATTTAACACGGCCCATCCTTCTAATCTTCACATCTTTGGACTGTGGGAAGAAACCGGAGCACCCGGAGCAAACCCACGAATGTGCAAACTCAACGCAGTCACCCAAGGCTGGAATTGAAGCTGGGTCCCTGGCGCTATGAGGCAACAATGCTAACCACTGTGCGAATTTCAAGTGTCAACAAGTATTGGAAGGCTATGTCAAAATGTCTGCAATGGTTTGCTGAACAGAAATTGGACCAAAATTGAAATTGGACTGGGCACAAGACTGATGGTACCTTATCAGTGGCCCATGTTGAGTGGTAGAGTTCCAGCCGATGTGGCACCAAGCAGCCTTTGCTCAAAGTTTGCCAGAATTATATCTCTTGAGTTGGCTTCAAAGAGTCATTAAAATGCAGACTCCTCTGTGGATGTCTTTGAATTTTCTAAAATATGTGGAAAAAACCCTTTTACCTGTGAATTCATTACCCCATAGGAAGTAGTTGATGCCAAAACATTAAATGTATTCAAGAGGTGGCTGGATATAGCACTTGGGGGCGAACGGGATCAAAGGTTATGGAGAGAAAGTAGGATTAGGCTACTGAGTTGGATGATCAGTCATGATCATAATGAATGCTGGAGCAGGCTCGAAGGGCCAGATGGCCTCCTCCTGCTCCTATCTTCTATGTTTCCATGTTTACTACTGGGGAATAGAAGACAGGGGAGAGCTTCAAAGGACCATGGTGTAATTAACTTCTTTGCCCAGTGAAACAATGACCCTTTGCAACTTAACATTGCAGCCATGTTTGCGTTTTGGAACTGTCTAAAAGCTGCATGAAGCCATCTTGAGAGACAGTGTGCAGAACCCCCAGGAAGAACTCTGAGTGGAAACATCAGGGATGGTTCTTAACCAAAGGAGAATGAGGGGTGTTAAGGGGTCAGCTGCGGTTCTGTCAAAAAGTGTCCAGGCAAGCTACAAGTGTCATAACTGTAGAATTAATGAGGAACATGGAACCTTCTCCATCTCCAAAATACCTCAAAAATCAAAGCTCAGAATATTCCGCCACAGAAGCAATGGCGTCTGCCAAAGCAAACATCAAGTTGCCATCTTTCACTTTACACAGTCTGAATTCAAGCAACAAGCTCACTGCAATATCTCACAGAGACTGGTTTGAAATCTCACCTTTAAGAACCATTCTTCGTTAGCCACATTTTTATCCTCGTATCCGTATTTTCGTTAATAACTTCACACCCTTTACTTGAATAACATACAGCAGAGTTTTTGGAATCAATTAAGCTTCATCCTTCTCGTCACAAATGTTTTGGTGCTCGCTACTATTATACTGAATCATTCTGTAATTAAACTTAGGCGAATGCACACACCAAATGCTATGGGCAGCTTGGAGAAAACATCTTTTATTTGGTTGTGACAAGTCCCTCAATATTACATTGCAGTCACAACTAGATTTTCATTTATGCTTAAGTCCATTCACCGCAAAGGTAACAGAGAATCCCATTCATGGGCGTAGACGGACAATTTTGGCCCTTAATCTGGCCCCAAAACCTAATTATGGCTAAGAGCGGGACCAAGCAATGTAACTGTAGCCTGGTTTCCATGCATACATTGGAGTTATTTGTGTGGAAATGGAAATTAATTATCCAAATGAATTAACTCATCACAAAGGAATGGTTCGATGAAACTGGTGACTTCGGTCGTCTTGATGCTTTGCAATTCTGTCGTACTCAGCCCAACAGTAACTGTCCCAGTATGGCGGATGCACAGCTCTTATTAATATGCCATTGTCGGGAATGTCTACAGTGCATTATTCAAATTATATTGAAATAATTATTAAAATAATGAAACTCTAGATTGAGACATTTAACAATTTTGTCAAGAGGACATTGCAGTTGTAGCTTTGAGTTTTATTGCAACGTTGAATAACTGATCAAAGCAGGCTTCATGGACATTACTGTTTCTTTCCCACAACCACTTTTATTTAAATTTCAGGTTAACTGCATTTATTGTTAAGATTCTCTCAATAGCCACGAGTCAAGTCGATGTCAATAAAGATCACATTCGTCAATCCGTATCGTATTTGTTGAACAATCAGAAGGCAACTGGAGAGTTTTACGATCATCATTCTGTGTATGGAAGGTTACAGGTTGAGTAAATGTTTTGATTAATCCAGATCTCCAGTTCTCTGGCATGCATGATCCTTTTTGATAAGGCAAATGTTCTCTGAACCCCTTCATATTTCTTGGTAATTCCAGTGGAGGGTAGGGAGATAGGGTAGCAAAGTAAAATGGACAGTGTGGCATTAGCTCCCTGTGATACTGTAGGCAACATACTCAGTTCATTTAAATTCAAGGGAAGTAAATACAAGGTGGACCCTATGACAGACTTCTGATCAGATACTGTCCAAAACAAATGTACCTTCCATCCAACCAATCCAGCAGACATATGGATGGATGGACAAAGGGAGTGATGGAGAGAGAGAGGGGTGGATGAATGGAAACTAATGGAATAAAGTCTGGTCGATTGTGAAGAGTGGCTGGTTCATCAAGGCATTATTGCCCATTCTACACTTTACACATCATTCATATCACTTGACTTGATTTGATTTGATTTATTATTGTCCCATGCATTAGTATACAGTGAAATGTATTGTTTCTTGCGTGCTACACAGACAAAGCATAACATTCATAGAGGAGGAAACGAGACAGTGCAGAATGTAGCGTTACAGTCAGAGTTAGGGTGTAGAGAAAAATCAACTTCATGTGAGGTAGGTCCATTCAAAAGTCTGACAGCAGCAGGGAAGAAGCTGTTCTTGAGTCAGTTGGTACATGACCTCAGACTTTTGTATCTATTTCCCAATGGAAGAAGGCGGAAAGGAGTATGTCCGGGGTGCGTGGGGTCCTTAATTATGCTGGCTGCTTTGCCGAGGCAGCGGGAAGTGTAGACAGAGTCAGTGGATGGGAGGCTGGTTTGCATGATGGATTGGGTTACATTCATGACCTTTTTTTAGTTTGTTGCGGTTTTGGGCAGAGCAGGAGCCATACCAAGCTGTGATATAACCAGAAAGCATGCTTTCTATGGTGCATCTGTAAATGTTGGCGAGAGTCGTAGCTGACATGCCAAATTCCCTTAGTCTTCTGAGAAAGTAGAGGCGTTGGTGGGCTTTCTTAACTATAGTGTCGGCATGGGGGGACCAGGACAGGTTGTTGGTGATCTGGACAGGTTGTTGGTGATCTGGACACCTAAAAACCTGAAGCTCTCAACCATTTTGTACTTCCTCCCCATTGATGTAGACAGGGGCATGTTCTCCACTCCGCTTCCTGAAGTCGATGACAATCTCCTTCGTTTTGTTGACATTGAGGGAGAGATTATTGCCATCGCACCAGTTCACCAGATACTCTACCTCACTCCTGTACTCTGCCTTGTCATTGTTTGAGATCCAACCCACTACGGTGGTGTCGTCAGCAAACTTGAAAATTGAGTTGGAGGGAAATTTGGCCCCACAAGTGTATTAAGCTCCTCCCATGGAACACAGAGTGAATTTTTACATGTTTAAAGCAATATGTGAATGTAAGTTATTGAAGAACTCAATTCAGCTTTCGTAAAAGCATACTTCCTCTCCAATTTATCATGCAAGCTCATGTTTAATTTAACCTCTTTACGTGAACATAGTTGAATCCCCTCTCAACATCAGTAAGATTTACCCTCTTCTGTACATGAATGTGATTTAATTTCCTCTGTAGGTGGAGACAATTGAATTACCTTTGTACATGTACAGGACTTAATATCCTCTCCACATGAATAAAACTTACCCTCCTCAATACCTGAATGTGATATAACCTCCTCACTACATGAATATAATTTTATCTCTCTGTACATGGATACGACTAACCTCTTCTGTATATGATTTAATCTCCATCGTACATTAATACTATTTAACCTCCTCTCTACATTAATATTATTTTACATGTCTGCACACAAATTCAATTTAATCTCTTCTGGACATGGATAGCATTTAACCTCCGCTGTACATTAATATGATTTGACCTGTGTACAGTACTTGAATATGATTAACCTCCTCTTTACATGAATACGATTTGATCTACTCAGATCATGATTCTGAGATAATCTCTACTCCACATGAATATGGGTTCGGTGGAATGCCTCTGGTTGGGTCGGTGAAGCACTCTGATATCAGAAATTATCTACTTGAGGGGAGCTGTCATTCCAAACTCTCTCCAGAGGCATGGGTTTATAGTTCATGGGGCACCATGTTCACCTTCATTTCTGCCCCTCCCCCCCACCCCTCACGCCCTCTGGACCCCTCCCATTTTCACCCCACAGAACACAAAGGCGGAAGCCACAAAAATATACAAATTGATCGCTGCTTTTTAAATTGTAACACGTTTGGACACCGTTCAATACTTCAAGCTTTATAAAGTAAAATGACAAGCTGCCTGTTTGACAAGCGTTGCCCTCCTGCCTCACCTTCAGTTTTCTGTGTTTTGGACTGCCAAATTGACTTGATTTGATTTGATTTGATTTATTATTTTGTCACATGTATTAACATACAGTGAAAAGTATTGTTTCTTGCGTGCTGTACAGACAAAACATACTGTTCATAGAGAAGGAAATTAGAGAGTTGCAGAATGTAGTATTACAGTCATAGATAGGATGTAGAGAAAGATCAACTTAATGCAAGGTAAGTCCATTCAAAAGTCTGACAGCAGCAGGGAAGAAGCTGTTCTTGAGTCGGTTGGTATGTCACCTCAGACTTTTGTATCTTTTTCCCGAAGGAAGGAGGTGGAAGAGAGAATGTCCGGGGTGCGTGGGGTCCTTAATTATGCTGGCTGCTTTGCTGAGGCAGTGGGAAGTGTAGACAGAGTCAATGGATGGGAGGCTGGTTTGCGTGATGGATTGGGCTACATTCTCGACCTTTTGTAGTTCCTTGCAGTCTTGGGCAGAGCAGGAGCCGTACCAAGCTGTGATCCAACCAGAAAGAATGCTTTCTATGGTGCATCTGTAAAAGTTGGCAGTGTCACTTCATATTTCGAAAGAAACTGATCTTAATTTGAGACAACTAATGCAGAGTCTGAAAGAGCAGGCATTTGCACAGTCAATCCCACATTTTTATCATAAAAGCATACTTCCCCGCCAATTTCTCATGCAAGCTCATGTCTAATTTAACCTCTTTACATGAACACAGTTGAGTCCCCTCTCAACATCAATAAGCTTTAACCCCCTCTGTACATGAGTATGATTTAATTTCCTCTGTAATTTCCTCCACATTTTTATCAGCCTCAATTCAAGCTCCGCAAAAATTAGATTCATCGATTAACAATGAAGCTATGATTCTGAACTTCAAACAACACTCACTCAACTCTTCACCTGTTCATTTCCCCATTAGCAACTCATAAACTCTCCTCCCTGTAGACCCCCAACCCCACCACAAACTCTCTCTCCCTCCAAAATGCAATCCAGCCCTCACATAATCTCCCTCCCGGGTGGCACGGCGGCACAGTGGTTAGCACTGCTGCCTCAGTGCTATCGGCTGGTGGCTCTAACATCCACCATTATGAAGTGCTTCAAAAGGTTAGACATGGCACAAATCAATTCCAGCCTCCCCCGTACTACTTGGATCCACGACAGTTTGCCTACCGCCGCAACAGGTCCAGGGTAGACACCACTTCTTTGGCCCTGCACTCAACCCTGGAACACCTAGATAACAAGAACACCTATGTCAGACTCCTATTTATTGACTACAGCTCAGCCGTCAACACTATTATTCCCACAAAACTCATCTCCAAACTCCGTGGCCTGGGCATCGGCACCTCTCTCTGCAACTGGATCCTGAACTTCCTAACTCACAGACCACAATCAGTAAGGATAGGCAACAACACCTCCTCCACGATCATCCTCAACACTGGTGCCCCACAAGGCTGTGTTCTCAGCCTCCTACTATACTCCTTATACACCTATGACTGTTTGGCCAAATTCCCCTCCAATTCGATTTTCAAGTTTGCTGACAACACCACCGTAGTGGGTCGGATCTCAAATAATGACGAGACAGAGTACAGGAATGAGATAGAGAATCTGGTGAACTGGTGCAGCAACAATAATCTCTCCCTCAATGTCAACAAAACGAAGGAGATTGCCATTGACTTCAGGAAGCGTAAAGGAGAACATGTCTGTCTACATCAATGGGGACGAAGTAGAAAGGATCGAGAGCTTCAAGTTTTTAGGTGTCCAGATCACCAACAACCTGTCCTGGTCCCCCCATGCCGACACTATAGTTAAGAAAGTCCACCAACGCCTCTACTTTCTCAGAAGACTAAGGAAATTTGGCATGTCCACTGCGACTCTCACCAACTTTTACAGATGCACCATAGAAAGCATTCTTTCTGGTTGTATCACAGCTTGGTATGGCTCCTGCTCTGCCCAAGAACGCAAGGAACTACAAAAGGTCATAAATGTAGCCCAATCCATCACCCAAACCGTACCTTGACTCTGTCTACACTTTCCGCTGCCTCGGCAAAGCAGCCAGCATAATTAAGGACCCCACGCACCCCGGACATTCTCTCTTTCACCTTCTTCCATCGGGAAAAAGATACAAAAGTCTGAGGTCACGTACCAACCGACTCAAGAAAAGCTTCTTCCCTGCTGCTGTCAGACTTTTGAATGGACTTAGCTTGCATTAAGTTGATCTTGCTCTGCACCCTAGCTATGGTTGTAATACTACATTCTGGACTCTCTCGTTTCCTTCTCTATGAACGGTATGTTTTGTCTGTATAGCACGCAAGAAATAATACTTTTCACTGTATGTTAATACTTTGACAATAATAAATCAAATCAAATCAAATCACAGCACCAGGGACCCGGATTTGATTCCCGGCTTGGGTCCCTGTCTGTGTTGAGTTTGCACATTCTCCCCATGTCTGTGTGGGTTTCCTCCGGGTGCTCCGGTTTCCTCCCACAGTCCAAGGATGTGCGGGTTAGGTGAATTGGCCATGCTAAATTGCCCTTTAGTGTCAGGGGGACTAGCTAGGGTAAATGCATGGAGTTATGGGGATGGGGCCTGGGTGGGATTGTGGCCGGTGCAGACTCGATGAGTCAAGTGGCCTCCTTCTGCACTGTAGGGTTCTATGATTCTAAGTCTGTAATGCCTGATTAACTCCCACACACACCCTCCTCCCTCCTCTCCTCCCACTCACATCCTCCTCATTCTCCCATTCCCACAATCTCACTCACCTCCCTCGGGTCTTCAAGGTAGTTTTCTGCCTCACTCGTTGCCTCCTTGTGGCTATGGCTTGATTCAAGGTGTTGTACCTTTAGCCTCACTGTTGCTGGCCGACCCTGGTCGAGTCACAAACTTCCTCGCCTTGCTGACCTGCCCATCCTCGATTCGGCACCTCACGCTTCTGTTACTGGCCTGCCCTGGTCGAGTTATAAACCCGCTTGCCTTTTGGAAAGAAAATCTCATCAGCCTTTCTTTCCTTCCCTGGTCCTCTCTCTTCATTACGTGTGTGCCCCTCAACTTAACCATTGGTCCAGCTCGAACCGCTTGCCAATCAGAGCCTGATTTTTCCCTGCATTGCCTGCCAATGGGCTCAAGTTTTGATATCATTTGATTTATTATTATCACATGTATACAGTGAAAAGTATTGTTTCTTGCTCGCTATACAGACAAAAACACACTGTTCAGAGAGTACTTAGCGGAGAAGGAAAGGAGACGGTACGGAATATGGTGCTGAGCATCATTAGAAAGTTTAAAGGAATTACAGTTGAGTTTTAAAAGCATAGAACGAGAGTAAAAGATGGAATTGGAGGGCATGCTGGAGACAGATCACAAGAAGTCACCTCGTTCTGGCACTATCTTGTTGCTGTTGTAATCGTGTATTTGTTGAGCCGAGTACTCAGGCTCTTATTGGATGCCGAGTGCATGGTGCAGCCCCCCCCTCCCCAACACGCACACACTCACACTCACACTCACACACACTCACACTCACACACACACACTCACACTCACACACACACTCACACTCACACACACACACTCACACTCACTCTCACACTCACACTCACACACTCACACTCACTCACACTCACTCTCACACACACACACACTCACACTCACTCTCACACTCACACTCACACACTCACACACACACTCACTCTCACACTCACACACTCACACTCACTCACACTCACTCTCACACACACACTCACACACTCACACTCACTCTCACACTCACTCACACACTCACACACACTCACACTCACTCTCACACTCACACACTCACACACACTCACACTCACTCTCACACACACACACACTCACACTCACTCACACTCACTCTCACACACACACTCACACACTCACACACACTCACACTCACTCTCACACTCACACACTCACACACACTCACACTCACTCTCACACTCACACACTCACACTCACTCACACTCACTCTCACACACACACTCACACACACACACTCACTCTCACACTCACACTCACACACTCACACACACTCACACTCACTCACACTCACACACACACTCACTCACACTCACTCTCATACACACATTCACACACTCACACACACTCACACTCACTCTCACACTCACACACTCACACACACTCACACTCACTCACACACTCACACACACTCACACTCACTCTCACACTCACACTCACACACTCACTCACACTCACACACACACACAATCACACACTCACACACACTCACACACACACACACAATCACACACACACACACTCACACACACTCACACAATCACACACTCACACACACTCACACACACACACAATCACACACACACACACACACTCACACACACACACACACACAATCACACACTCACACACACACTCACCCTCACACACACACTCACACACACACTCACACACACACACAATCACACACTCACACACACACTCACACACACTCACACACTCACACACACACTCACACACACACTCACACTCACACTCACACACACTCACACTCACACTCACACTCACACACACACTCACACTCACACACACACACTCACACGCTCACACTCACACACACACACACACACTCAGACACTCACTCACCCTCACACACACTCACACTCACACACACTCACACTCACACACTCACACACACTCACACTCACACACACTCAGACACTCACACTCAGACACTTACTCACCCTCACACACACACTCACACACACACTCACACTCACACACACTCAGACACTCACACTCAGACACTTACTCACCCTCACACACACACTCACACACACACACTCACACACACACACTCACACACTCACACTCAGACACACACTCAGACACTCACTCACCCTCACACACACACACTCACACTCACACACTCACACTCAGACACTCACTCACCCTCACACACACACACTCACACTCACACACTCACACTCAGACACTCACTCACCCTCACACACTCACACTCAGACACTCACACACACTCACACACACACACTCACACACTCACACTCAGACACACACACACACTCACACTCAGACACTCACACACACACACACACACTCAGACACACACACACACACTCACACTCACACTCACACACTCACACACACACACTCACACTCAGACACTCACACTCACACACTCACACTCACACTCAGACACTCACACTCAGACACTCCCTCACACACACACACTCACACACACTCAGACACTCACACTCACACACACACACTCACACTCACACACTCACACTCAGACACACACACACACACACTCACACACACACTCAGGGACACTCACTCACCCTCACACACACTCACACTCAGACACACACACACACTCACATTACACATTCACTCACCCTCACACACACACACACACACTCAGACACTCACACACACACACACACTCAGACACCCACACACACACACACACTCAGACACACACACTCACACTCAAACTCAGACACACACACTGAGACACACACGCACTCAGATGCACACACTCACACTCACACTCAGACAAACACACACACTCAAACTCAAACTCAGACACACACACACACTCACACACTCAGACACACACACACACGCACACTCACATTGAGACACACAAGGGACGATGTTACTAGGCACGGTGTGCTTCATTGTAAATGTTCCTGGTTAAAGATACACAACGGCCCTGGTCTGATCATTCAATTGTTAAACATTGCTCCAGATATTCACTTCCTTCGACAGGGACTGGAAGGGGAAAAGGTTAAGCAGGATAAGAGCTAATGAAATTGATCACATTACAGTATTTACTAGCGTCAATACGTGAAACTACCCTTCGTGACTGACGGCACATCGAATGCGTCAATTACAGCGCTCGGTTTTCAGGACCTATGAGGAAGCATCATTATAACCTCACACTTTATGTGTGAAATGCTTCGGAATCATTGGAATGCTGGTTTAAAATCCAGAGCAGTCTGATTCCTTTCTGCTGACTTCAGTTGGAAGGTGTGTGGAACCAGTACTTTGCTCATTGTTGTCAGTTTTGGGGTTCTGGTTCGTTCCATTAGCTGCCAGTCGTCGCTATTTCACCATCCAAGGTTACCTGCTTTCTATGTGGCCAACGCATATGTCGGCACGGTAACACAGGGGGTAGCAGCCTCACAGTGCCAGGGACCCGAGTTTGATTTCTGACTTGGGTGACTGTCTATGTGGAGATTGCTCTGGTTTCCTCCCTCAGGCCAAAGATGTGCAGGTTAGGTGGATTGGCCACGCTGAATTGTCCCTTAATGGCATGGTGGTTAGCAGGGTAAATTAGTGCGGGGACAGGAATAGAGAATAGGGCCTGGGTGGGATTGTTGTCGGTGCAGACTCAATGGGCCGAATGGCCTCCTTCTGCACTGGAGGGATTCTGTAGTTCGGGCTCAACAAAATAAATCCAAAGTTATCGGGGATTCTAACTGCCCGTATGTGCCACATTATCAGAATGTTCACACCAGTTTAACTCAAACTCTTAAGCCAATAGAGGCGTGGGATGACTGTGAACGTGGTAACCATCCAGAGGCCTGACCTGTCAGGCTGCTCACGCCCTGCCGCTGTTGCCACCGAATTCGGAGCTCAGCCGAATCTCCGTTCACTGCAGCGGGACTGGAAAATCCCAGCCGCGGGCAAAGTCGGAGAATTCCAACCCCAATCTCCCAGCCTGTTCACGTCGCTGACATTTAGCACAGATGACAATACGAAGGCTGAATCAAAACATCACGGGCAAGATTCTCCGGCCTCCCAGCCGCGTGGTTCCTGAGGGGAGGTGGCGCGACGTTGGCTGGCAGCGGGATTCTCTGCTCCCGCTGCTGCCAATGGGAATTCCCATTGACGTCACCCCAGGCTGGCGGGAAAGCCAAGGGTGGGGGTGAACTGTCGGCAGGACTGGAGAATCCTGCCAGCGTGAAGAGCCAGAGAATTCGGGCCCACTTTGGATAAAAGGGGGATAAAAGGGTCTGCATTGGATAAAAATCCGCAATCCCTGGGTATTATTCCTCATAAGATGTCAACAACTCACTGGCAAAGACATTTTTTTCACAGAAATATGATGGTTTTTGCGCCTAAGGCAATGAACTGTGAAAAATATGTCATTCTCTGATGGCATTTTGATTTGCTTACTTTAGGGTGGAATTCATGAAACGGCCATGAAAGTTCCGACGACAGCCTTCGTTACCATAGCACTGCACCATTCCCTACCTTTCTATCAGCAAGATCCTGTCAAGGAGGAACAAGTGGTAAGGCTGAATGTTAATCCAGGTCTCCCACTAATGTTAGTGTCTGCATTGCAGAGGTGACGGCGCCGTGTGTGAGAAATAAAATGGAGAGAGAGAGAGAGACGGGCTTCATCTATTTTTAAATCTATCTCTGAAAGAGGGATGCACCCCTCAGGGCAAAATTCAAAACTCTGAATCGGAGGTAGAACGGGCCCTATTTTGGCACAACAACTTCCCAGAATCACAGAACAAGAGGAGGCCGTTCGGCTTCACCTGTCTGCACCGGCTGGGCAAATGAACGTCATGACTTAGTGACATTCGCCTGACTCACCACTGTACACACCACCCCCAACACCACCCCCAACAACACCGCCCCCCCGACCCCATACCCACTGCACGTTGTTTCTATTCAAGTAATCATCTAATGCCTCAATCTAACTGCCTCCACCACACGTTGAGACAGTGTATCCCAGACCCACTGTTAGAAACATGCCTGTACATTTTTCCCCCTTTTCCGTTGACTTCGAAGGTCTTCAGTCCATTGCAACGACCCATCTGGGACTTTATTAAGCATTGATCCTAATGAATGCAGAAGTCGAATTCTGCATTAAATGTGTGGCATGGTGGTACAGTGGGTATGGCATTGTGGCACAGTGGTTAGCACTGCTACCCCTCACCACCAGGGACCCAGGTTTGATTCCAGCCTCGGGTGACTGGCTGTGTGGAGTTTGCACATTCTCCCCGTGTCTGCGTGGGTTTCCTCCGGGTGCTCCGGTTTCCTCCCACAGTCCAAAAGATGTGCGGGGTTAGGGCGGGATTTTCCAGCCAAACACGTCTCAAATCCCCAGCCGAGGTCAACGGACCCTTGAAGTGGGGTCTCTCTACATCGTTAAGGCAGAGCTAGATCGGATCTTGTTAAGCAAGGGAGTCAAAGTTTTTGGGGGCGAGGGTCGGCAGGTGGGAATGCAGAATCGGAAACACAAACAGATCAGCCATGACTTATGGGCAGGCTGGAGGGCCCAATTGGGTCCAACTCTGCTCCTACTTGGTATGTTGTAGGAAATTGCATGCGAGTGCTTCCTTTTCATTGATAGTCATGCTTCATCACTGTCCGAAGACTGCTCCTCCTGACCTCAATTGCTATATTTGACTAAACCACTGCGATTCTTCCATTGCAATCTTTTGTTCTTTCAGAAAGCGAGCATTCGAAAGGCGGTTACTTACCTTTCTGAGGAGCTTGCCAATATTAAGGTATCCTACGAGTTGGCTATAACTGCCTACGCTCTTGCCTTGGTCAACCATGACAGTTCTTCTGCTCGTGAGGCAGATTCCAAACTGAAACACATGGCAACATATGATCAAGGTAGATTTTTAATCTCTGGTCTCGTAACAGAACTAATGGAGAGTATTTCCGAAAGTATCTTCGTGGTAATTGTTTTCTTCTATGCGTTATGTATTGTCAACATTCTCAGTTATTTGTTTGTTTATGTTGAGGTGGAGAGAGGTTAGTGGGATTGGTGTTAATGAGCACAGGCAACGCTATTTCCATAGGGACCCCCTCCTGAGGACAAGAAGTCATAGAGTCATAAAATCCTTATAGTGCAGAAGGAGACCATTCGGCCCATCGAGTCTGCACCGACACCAACCCCACCAGGCCCTATCCTCGTAACCCCAAATATTTATCCTGCTGTCCACCCTGACACTAAGGGCAATCAACCTAACCCCCACATCTTTAGACTGGCATGGCCAGTCAACCTAACCCCCACACCTTTGGACTGTGGGAGGAAACCGGGGAGAATGTGCAAACTCCCTATAGACAGTCATCCGAGGCTGGAATCGAACCCTGGCGCTGTGAGGCAGCAAGGCTCACCACCGTGCCAAGGTGCCACCCAAGTGGTTGAAAAGGAATCCCAGCACCTGGACCCCACTAGGAAGCCACAAGCAATGCCCTGAGATCTCCACTTTCGTTGAACTCCATGCTCACTGCCCAATGCCTCTCACTCCCAAATCCTCCCTTTCCCCATCACGTGTCATATTATCTTTGCGCTGGTAATTTATTTCACCGTGGTGACGGTGCTATCTGAATGCCAGTTGTGATGTGCCAATGGAGCACAATAATTACATGGTCCCTTGTCCCCCTTTGACAAACGGCATCAATATTGACTGTGATGAAACCCGGTTGCCCTGTGCACGGAACGGGGGGGCGGGGGTGAACCCGATAGCAATGACACATGAGCGTATCGAGGGTGCTTGTAGAACACTATTGCTTTTGAGTGTGATCTTGTTGCTCTCGCACTGTCGCTGACAACCCGCTTTCTGATTTTAACGCGAAACTTTCACTCCTCTAATCTGTTGGTGTTCCAACCATTAAATAGAAAACAACGCCCGCTACTGGAAGGCCGATGAAACGCCGCACGGAGCACAGCAAGCATCAGCGACAACAATAGAGACCACCTCATACGCCTTGCTTCAGACCATCACCATGAAAGAACTCAACTACGCCAAACCGATTGTAAAATGGTTAACTGAGCAACAGGGATACGAGGGCGGATTCCGCTCAACCCAGGTACGTTTCACAGTCACGGAGTATTGAGCCGATTGCATGTCATTTACCTCCGAGGAGAGGTGAAGACAGCCTCGAGGAGTTGATGCATTGGAAAGGTCACTTTCCTCTTGTAGTTTTGCTTCCCTATGTTGTTCTAATGTGTCAGTTGTTATGGTCCAGATCAGAAACTGTGAGGTGTTTTAAGAAGTCAGCCGAGACCATAAGTTTTGCCCTTTGAACTTTGGCATGGGTAAGCATAAGATGGTTCACTCCAGGTATGATTAAATGATCCACTGGGGAGATTTTATCACAGTAAGAAGTTTAACAACACCAGGTTAAAGTCCACAGGTTTATTTGGTAGCAAAAGCCACACAAGCTTTCGGAGCTCCAAGCCCCTTCTTCAGGTGAGTGGGAATTCTGTTCACAAACAGGGCATATAAAGACACAGACTCAATTTACATGAATAATGGTTGGAATGCGAATACTTACAGCTAATCAAGTCTTTAAGATACAAACAACGTGAGTGGAGAGAGCATCAGGACAGGCTAAAGAGATGTGTATTGTCTCCAGACAGGACAGCCAGTGAAACTCTGCAGGTCCAGGCAAGCTGTGGGGGTTACTGTGGGGGTTCGCATTCCAACCATTATTCATGTAAATTGAGTCTGTGTCTCTATATGCCCTGTTTGTGAACAGAATTCCCACTCACCTGAAGAAGGGGCTTGGAGCTCCGAAAGCTTGTGTGGCTTTTGCTACCAAATAAACCTGTTGGACTTTAACCTGGTGTTGTTAAACTTCTTACTGTGTTTACCCCAGTCCAACACCGGCATTTCCACATCGAGATTTTATCAAACAAGGTTTAATTAAGAATATAGTTCACTAATGTCCTTTAGAGAAGGAAATCTGCCGTCCTTATCTGGTCTGGCCTACATGTGATTCCAGAGCCACAGCAATGTGGTTGACTCTCAACTGCCCTCCAAGGACAACTAGGGATGGGCAATAAATGCTGACCAACCAGCGATGCCCATGTCCCATGAATGAATAAAAAAAAGTTAACATATAATAAGACAATTAGCAACAGCTTTTACCAATTGCAAACAAGGAAGAAGGTAACTATGATATTGTATTTACCTTAACAGCAAAATGTGCTGTTCCAACCAAACAAACCCTTACAAACATACCCCGTCCTAGGTTTAGCACAGAAAATACGTATGCTCACGTGATGCTGGACTTTGCAACTTTACAACCCCTGCTATGGATTAATCCTTTGGATGTTGCGTTGAAAACCTTGAGGTCTTCTGGCCCCAGAACTTTCAGCATGCTTCAAGAAACTGAGGCATTCCTTGCCCCTAGTTATGAGCTGGCCAGCCACCAAGAGCTAAGTTGCCAATACCAGGGAGAGAGACAGAAACACACTGGCTTGCGGTCTGGAGTCCTAACAGCAACTTTCTTCCACACTGGAAGGAAAGAGCTCTGGGTTTCCTCAAAGGTGTCCTCAAAAGTACCACCTGATCTTGACCTGTCAATCAGTCGCAAACCAGAGAATTCAAAAGGGTCATAAAATTCCAGGACATTGCATTAGGCCCCGATTAAAAATAAACAAAAGGATCATCACATGACTTTAGTAGCACTAAAAGGACATCTGCTCAGGCAGCTCTGTGCCACAATGGGAACAAAAACAGGGCTGCTTTTAACTGCAGAGAAAATGCTTAAAATACATTTCTTAAAGGTACAGTAGCTTGACACAGTGTTGATCAGTTGTATTCTATGCAAATATCTGTGTGTTTAGTTCACTCCTGGTTTGTTCCATATCACTTTAATTTATAATGAAGTTGGATTTGACAAGGGATATGAAACAAGTCGAATCTTGCTTCTTTTTTTTTGCCACCCATTACGACACAGATTTGATGTCCAGTTCTAATGCAGTTAATGAAATGGAATATGCGACCTGATCAATTTTGACCATACGCCAAGATGGATTTTGACACAAAGTGTAAACAAGCATAAGCTGTAACGAGATGTCTTCCTTCAAGTGTATCTGGAATTCTCATAATTATCTCTTGTCCTTTCATTATCTCCGGTTGTTGTGTTAAGCAACTCACTGAGACAGCGTGTGGTTCTGCATATCACTTTCCATCTTTTGTAATGTGATGGCCTCATGATGGCACAGTGGTTAGCATTGCTGCCTCACAACGCCAGGGACCCAGGTTCGATTCCCGGCTTGGGGTCACTGTCTGTGCAGAGTCTGCACATTCTCCTCGTGTCTCCGTGGGTTTTCTCCGGGTGCTCCGGTTTCCTCCCACACTCCAAAAGACGTGCTGGTTAGGTGCATTGGCCATGCTAAATTCTCCCTCAGTGAAACCGGACAGGCGCCGGAGTGTGGCGACTAGGGGATTTTCACAGTAACTTCATTGCAGTGCTAATGTAAGGCTACTTGTGACACTAATAAAGAAACTTAAACTGAAACTAACTGATGAGAATAGATGGAAAATCAACATTCATACATTCATAGGTCAATGTCTGATATTGGTTGTGACTTAACTGTTGGGGCGGCACGGTGGCACAGCGGTTAGCACTGCTGCCTAACAGTGCCAGGGACCCGGATTCGATTCCTGGCTTGGGTCACTGTCCGTGCGGAGTCTGCACGCTCTCCCTGTATCTGCGTTCGTTTCCTCCGGGTGCTCCGGTTTCTTCCCACATTCCAAAGATGTGCGGGTTAGATTGATTGGCTATGCTAAATTGTCCTTCAGTGTCAGGGGGATTAGTAGGGTAAATATGTGGGGTTACGGGGACAGGGCCTGGGTGGGATTGCAGTCTGTGCAGGCTCGATGGGCCGAGTGGTGTTCTTCTGTGCTGTAGGGATTCAGTTATAAACTACCTCCCAGAATATGCTGATTTGAATGTCAATCCACGTTGGCAGTGCAGAAACATAGAAACGTCTATGGATATTTCTCTGCCAAGTCAGTCACCACAACCAAACAAATATCAGATATGTCATTTCATCTTACTGTCAGTACACAGGGATCAGTGCGAGTCACTGGAGGATTCTACATCTTCGCACGTCCCAAAACTGTAAAATTCCACCTGAGGTCAATGGCCCGCTCCGATTCCCATGGCAGGCTGGGCGGTAAAATTCCATTGCCTTTAACAATTGACAACCGCGACTGGAGTGCTTCAGGGCGGGATGGCAGTGGGTGTAGTAGTAATCCAGAAACCTAGGGTACTGATCTGGGGGCCAGGGTTCCAATCCCAACCACAGCAGATCCTGAAATTGGGAAGCAGACAACAAAAATTAGAGTTCCGACAACGATTAGTTTCATTGAGTCGGAGCGGATCCATGTGACAGACACACACGATTATACCGTTTCCAAATACAAAAGCACAAGCATCCTAATCTTCAGATAGTACGACATCCCGCTGAATTTGCACAATTTTCCAAATTAGGTGTTGATCTCTAAATGGCATGCATACCACTAAATATATTGTAATTATATTATTTCTTGATGATATAATTCTTGTTACACCACCAGCAGCATGCAGGTAATTATACACTTTTATTGCATGCTCTCCAATGTGGCTTCCCATATTCATGTCAGAATCCGTCACTTCTTTATTCATTCCTGGCACATGGGCGGCGCTAGCTGTCCAGCACTTATTTGCCCATCGCTAGTTGCCTTTGAAAAGGTGAGCTGGCTCCTTGAAACACGATGTGGAGATGCCGGCGTTGGACTGGGGTAAACACAGTAAGAAGTTTAACAACACCAGGTTAAAGTCCAACAGGTTTATTTGGTAGCAAAAGCCACACAAGCTTTCGGAGCTCTTAGCCCCTTCTTCAGGTGAGTGGGAATTCTGTTCACAAACAGATCTTATAAAGAAATTCTTTATAGAATTCAGATTACAGAATTCTTTATAAGCTCTGTTTGTGAACAGAATTCCCACTCACCTGAAGAAGGGGCTAAGAGCTCCGAAAGCTTGTGTGGCTTTTGCTACCAAATAAACCTGTTGGACTTTAACCTGGTGTTGTTAAACTTCTTACTTCTTGAAACACTGCAGTCCGCGTGCTGTGGGTTGACCCACGATGCCATGATAGGGAGGGACTTCCAGGATTTTGACCCAGTGACTGCGAAGGAACGGCAATCTGCTTCCAAGTCCCCTTGGTGCCAGGGGGACTCGGAGGGTAAAGACATGGGGTTACGGGGATAGGACCTGGGCGGGATTGTTGTCAGTGCAGACGCGATGGGCCGAATGGCCTCCTTCAGCATTGTAGATTCTATGATTCTAAGCCAGGATGGTGAGTGGCTCAGAGGGGAACTTGCAGGTGGTGGTATTCCCATGTATCTGCTGCCCTTCTCCTTCTAGATGGAAGCGGTCGTGGGCTTGGAAGGTGCTGTCTCTGGATATTTGGTGAATTGCTGCAATGCGAACTGTACATAGTACACACTGCTGCTGCTGAATGTTGGTGGCGGAGAGAGAATTTTAAAAAAATTTGATTTTGTTTGGATGTTTGTGGATGTGGTGCCAATCAAGCGGGCTACTTGAGTGCTGTTGGAGCTGCGCCCATCCAGGCAAGTGGGGACTATTCCATTTTAATATAGATTCTCTCTCCATGCTCTTCAGGACACAGCTGTTGCTCTGCAAGCCTTGTCAGAATACAGCATTGCTACATTTCAGCGGGACGAATTAAATTTGAATTTCACATTCACCCATGCGGTTAGAATGAAGAAGGAAACTCTTCAAATAAATAGGAAGAATGCTCTGGTAGAGGACGATTTGAAGGTAAGAATCAAATCCACAGATACAATTCTTCACTTTCCTGCACTGCATTGGTGAGATTTATATGCTCTGTGCTCAGTAATTTGTCTTTCACGATGCTGTGTGATGCTTGAAGAATATGTCGCTTGCAACTAATAGAGGTTTACAGCATGGAAGCAGGCCCTTTAGCCCAACTTGTCCATGCTGCCCAGTTTTTACCACTAAGCAAGTTCCAATTGCCCCCATTTGGCCCATATCCCTCTCTGCCCATTTTACCCACGTAATGTCTAAATGCTTTTTAAAAGACAAAATGGTATCCACCTCTACTACTACCTCTGGCAGCTCGTTCCAGACACCCACCACCTTCTAAATGAAAAAATTGCCCCTCTGGACCCTCTTGTATCTCTCCCGTCTCACCTTAAACCTGTGCCCTCTAATTTTCCATTCTCCAATCTTTGGGAAAAGATGTTGACTATCTACCTTATCTATGCCCCTCATTATCTTATCAACTTCTATATGATCACCCCTAAGCCTCCTATGTTCCAGGGAGTCCCAGTCTATCCAGCCTCTCCATATAACATGGGGTGGCACGGTGGCACAGTGGTTAGCACTGCTGCCTCACAGCGCCAGGTTCACTGTCTGTGCGGAGTTTGCACTTCTTCCTGTGTCTGCATGGGTTTCCTCTGAGTGATCCGGTTTCCTCCCACAGTCCAAAGATGTGCGGGTTAGATTGATTGACCATTCTAAATTGACCCTAGTGCCAGGTGGATTAGCAGGGTAAATATGGAGGGTTACGGGAATAGGGCCTGGGTGGGATTGTGGTTGGTGCAGACCCGATGGGCTGAATGGCGTCCTTCTGCACTATAGGGATTCTATAACTCAAACCATCAAGTCCCGGTAGCATCAAAGTAAATCTTTTCTGCACTTTTTCTAGTTTAATAACATCCTTTCTGTAATATGGTGACCAAAACAGTATACAGTATTCCAAGTGTGGCCTTACCAATGTCTTGTACAACTTCAACAAGATGTCCCAATTCCTGTATCCAATGTTCTGAAGCATGCCGAATGCATTCTTCACCTGTGACTCCACTTTCAAGGTGCTATGAACCTTTGCTCCTTGACCTCTTTGTTCTATAACTCTCCCCAAGGCGCTACCATTAACTCAGTAGGTGCATCACCTCACATTTATCGAAATTAAACTCCATCTGAAACAGGGTTCCCCAAAATTCTGTGAATAGTGCCATCTCCACTGTGTTCTATGATGGTGTAAATCGAAAGCTTGTTATCTGGATTTTACACACAAGTGAAAGGGTGAAAATGTGAACTGCAATCTTGGAGCAGCACGCTGGTACAGTGGTTAGCACTGCTGCCTCGCAGCGCCAGGAACCCACGTTCGATTCCTGGCTCGAGTCACTGTCTGTGTGGAGTCTGCATGTTTTCCCCCGTGCCTGCGCAGGTTTCCTCCGGGCTCTCTGGTTTCCTCCCACAGTCCGAAAGAAGTTCTGGTTGGGCGCCATGGATCAATGCCTGATCTTGATACCAATAGTGTCCTTTGTTTGACAATCAACTATTGCGCGTTGCCACCCATAATTTAAACCAACCCCAACCGTCACCCTGTCCATCTCCCACCTACATCCCCACTCCTTCCCAGCCTCCTACCTGAGAGGCTGTCACCCACTTCCCGACAACCCAACCCCGTGACTACCTACTGCCCACGCCCTGACTACCTGGCACCCCCTCCCCGGCCATCAACTCACCTCCGCCAACCCCTCTACCCACCCAAGACTTAAATTCATATAGCGCCCTTTACATCCTCAGGCACTCTCTGAGCTATTTGCTGACAATCAGGCGCTTTTGAAAGGTGGTCACTGTTGTAATGTACGCCAAACAAGAACCACGTGGATAAACAGTGACAGATTCTGGAGCAATAAATGATATGACTATGGTCAGTTTTATTGTCAGTGCCAGTCAACAACTCTGTACAACACTGGAGAGAGCACTGCTGCCTCACAGCCCCCCACAGGGACCCTGGTTCGATTCCTGGCTTGGGTCACTGTTTGTGTGGAGTCTGAATGTTCTCCCCGTGTCTGCGTGGATTTCCTCCGGGTGCTCCGGTTTCCTCCCACAATCCGAAAGCCGTGCTGGTTAGGTGGATTGGCCGTGCTAAATTCTCCCTCAGTGTACCTGAACAGGCACCGGAGTGTGGTGACCAGGGGATTTTCACAGTAACTTCATTGCAGTGCTAACGTAAGCCTACTTGTGACACTAAAAAATAAATTAAAAGCCTACTGAACGGCACTGGAGAATTTTTTTCCCATATGTGTTAAGGATGGTATAACAAAGGTTAAAAGTCAACATGTATTTGCAACAATAAGCATTGTAACATAATGCATCGTGTATTTTGTCCTATATCAGTTCCCACTTGGAGGCAATATTTACATCGAAGTCACGGGTATTGGAACCGGAACACTAACCGTGAGTCAATGTATTTCTTCCTTTTCTAACCAGAGTATTGTCATACTATAAAAGATCATGAAAAGCTTGTTTCGAAATATTAATATCAAACAGTAGGTTATTAAGCTTGGTGGGAACCAACATTACTTTATATACTTGCATCTGTGTTGTCTACATGTGCAGTGATCTCTGTCTGCACATGTTGCCCTGTGGAGACAGCGAAAGTGGATGTGGTCGTGACATTAAACTTCAGAAAAGGAGTCGTGTTTTCACTCACAGGAGATGATTCACACAAATGTACTGAACCTTGAGCTCAGAAAATGAACGAGGCGCATTTATTTGTTCTTTATTCTTTCAAGGGACGTGGGCGTCCCTGGCAAGGTCAGCATTTGTTGCCCGTCCCTAATTGCCCTTGAACTGAGTGCCTCGGTTGCCCATTTCGGAGGGGACAGTCAACCACATAACTGTGGGTCTGGAGTCACATTTCGGCCAGATTTGCTTCTCTGAAGATCATTAGTGAAATCAGATTTTATGATCGTTTCTGTTGGGTGAGACGTACAAATTTACAAGTTAGGAACAGGAGTAGGCCACTCGGCCCCTCAAGCCTGCTCCGCCATTCAATAAGATGGCTGAACTGATTATAACCTCAATCCCACATTCCTGCCAACCCTTGATAACCTTTCATCCCCTGGCTAATCAAGAATCTATCTAGCTCTGCCTTTAAAATATCTCCTCCCACTGCCATTTGAAGAAGAAAGTTTCAGAGACTCATTACCTTTTAACAGAGGGAAACTCTCTTCTGTCTGTTTTGATGCAAGTGACCCCTAATTTTTGGTTTTTCCACAAGAGGAAACATCCTTGTCCCATCCACCCTGTCCAGTTCCTTTAGGATCGTATAGGTTTCAATCCAGTTGCTTTATGAGATCAAGTGGTGCGGCACGGTGGCACAGTGGTTAGCACTTCTGCCTCACAGTGCCAGAGACCCGGGTTCAATTTCAGCCTCGGGTCACTGTCTGTGTGGGTTTCTTCCAGGTGCTCCCGTTTCTTCCCACAATCCAAAGATGTGCAGGTTAGGTTGACTGGCCATGCTAAATTGACCCTAGTGTCAGGGAATTAGCAGGGTAAATATGTGGGGTTACGGGAATAGGGCCTGGGTGGAATTGTGGTCGGTGCAGACTTGGTGAGCCGAATGGACTCCCTCTGCATTGTAGGAATTCTATGATTCTACGAACTTCACATTCCAAATCCATTAATTGACTTTAAATTCCATCAGCCTCCACGATGGGATTTGAACCCGTGCCATTGGAGTATTAATCCAGTGGATTAACAGTGCAATGACATCACCACTAGGCTACCACCCCTGCATCCAGAAGCATGCAAAAAAATCATTAACATTTGCGTATAATGTCTTACAAATTTGCATTGGAATTCGCCCAGAGCTGTGTTCTGCTCTACTTCCTGTATGTACATAGATGCAATATGGAAATGCCGGTGTTGGACTGGGATGGGCACAGTAAGAAGTCTCACAACACCAGGTTAAAGCTCAACAGGTTTATTTGGAATCACGAGCTTTCAGAGCTCTGTTCCTTCATCAGGTGAGTCACCTGAGGAAGGAACAGAGCTCCGAAAGCTCGTGATTCCAAATCAACCTGTTGGACTTTAACCTAGTGTTGTGAGACTTCTTACTGCACATAAATGTGTTTAAGGAGAAGCTAGGTAAGTACACATGGATGAAAGGTGATAGGGTGAGGTCGAGTAAGGCGGGAGAGTGTTGGTGGGTGGGATAAGCAATGGTACTGATGTGTTGGGTTGAATGAGCCATTACGTTGCTGCACACTCTTGCAATATTCTGTGATCGGGGCTCGGGTTAATAAGTATCTGACCTCCCTCTGATTCAGGAATGCAGATTATTTGCTTAATTAGTGGCATGGCCAATATGAACAAGTCTATTCGTACTTTGATCGTCTTATTCCATTGCCTAAGCATGAAATCTCAAATCAAAATTAGAAGCTTAAAGCTCCTCCTTCTGGAGAGCTTCGCTTGTGTCTTACTGCAGAGCCTGGGAGGGCGGGGGGGGGGGGGGGGGGGGGGGGGGGGGGGGGGGGGGGGCGGTGGGGGGGGGGGGGGGGGGAGGGGGGGGGGTTGCTGTTAATTTCACTGCATGGATTGACCTCATGTGTTTGAGGTCTGGAATAATGAGGTTTACCCACTTTAAGTTCTTCTGCAAAACAACGTTAAATGCCTCATTTCACCTAACTGATTATGTTTTAAGAACATAAGAACATAAGAAATAGGAGCAGGAGTAGGCCATCTAGCCCCTCGAGCCCGCCCCGCCATTCAACAAGATCATGGCTGATCTGAAGCGAATCAGTTCCACTTACCCGCCTGCTCCCCATATCCCTTAATTCCCTTATCGATCAGAAATCTATCTACCCGTGATTTAAACATATTCAACGAGGAAGCCTCCACCACTTCAATGGGCAGAGAATTCCAGAGATTCACTACCCTCTGAGAGAAGAAGTTCCCCCTCAACTCTGTTCTGAACCGGCCCCCACTTATTTTGAGGGTGTGCCCTCTAGTTCTGGTTTCCCTTCTAAGTGGAAAGAATCTCTCTACCTCTACCCTATCCAGCCCCTTCATTATCCTATATGTCTCTATAAGATCACCCCTCAGCCTTCTAAACTCCAACGAGTACAGACCCAATCTGTTCAATCTCTCCTCATAAGCTACACCCCTCATCTCCGGTATCAACCTGGTGAACCTTCTCTGCACTCCCTCCAAGGCCAATATATCCTTTCGCAAATAAGGGGACCAAAACTGCACACAGTACTCCAGTTGCTGCCTCACCAGTGCCTTGTACAGTTGCAGCAAGACCTCCCTGCTTTTATATTCTATCCCCCTCGCGATAAAGGTCAACATTCCATTCACCGCCTTGATCACCTGCTGCACCTGCAGACTGAGTTTTTGCGATTCGTGCACAAGGACCCCCAGGTCCCTCTGCACAGTCGCATGATGTAATTTTTCTCCATTTAAATAATATTCCAATTTACTATTATTTCTTCCAAAGTGGATATTTTGCTTTTGATAATGATGGACGGTGGAATTATTTGTGAGCATTGACTCATCTAATTGACCTGCAATAATATCATTTACGAAATTTAAATTAGCCACCGGCCGCATGTCAGTGATCCACGATCCTGTCTACTGAGTCAGGGTGTGGTGGGTTCCAGTCTCGCTATGGAGTGAATAAGTGTATAACTGAGGCTGGTTCTTCAGTGCGGTGTTCAAGGAGTGCTGCAATGTCTGAGATACGGGATGGCAACCCTATCACAAGGTTCAAGTAACAAAGAGAGACCAGCCCAAGACAGGGCCCTGTGGAACATGGAGATTTACAACATTATGAGAGACATAGATCGGGTAAATAGGAATTAACTTTTCCCATTAGTAGAGGGGTTAATGACCAGGGTGCATAGACTTAAGGTAAGGGGCAGGAGATTTAGAGCGGATTTGAGGAAAA
The DNA here is from genome assembly GCF_964213995.1 of Mustelus asterias. NCBI lineage: Eukaryota > Metazoa > Chordata > Chondrichthyes > Carcharhiniformes > Triakidae > Mustelus > Mustelus asterias. The sequence goes on along the minus strand of NC_135808.1, from coordinate 21,021,434 downwards.
ACGTTTTCAAGGTTGTAGAAGAGGCAGGTACAATTTTGTCTTTTAAAAAGCGTTTAGACAGTTACGTGGGTAAGATGGGTATAGAGGAAATGGTCCAAACGCAAGCAATTGGGACTCGCTTAGTGGTTAAAAGAAAGGGCAGCATGGACAAGTTGGGCTAAAGAGCCTGTTTCCATGCTGTAAACCTCTATGACTCTGTGTAACTGTGACCCAAAGGGAGGTGGGAATCTGGAACTCACTGCCTGAAAGGGTGGTAGAGGTGGGAACCCTCAGGAATTGTAAGAAGTATTTACATGAGCACTTGAGGCGTTGTAGGGTATGGACCAAATGCTGGAAAATGAGACTGGGACAGATAGGTGTTTGAAAGCCGGTGCGAACATGATGGGCCGAAAGGTCGCTTTCTGTGCTGTAAAGCTCTGGAATAACTATCACTCAACAGGTCGCCCTCCTCCTCAGAGAAGTTGCACTTTACTGGTACTCATTCTCTTTTGACTCTTAATTTTCTATGGCGTCGGTTTCAGCATTTCACCTTTAATTCGGACAAGTGAGGAAGATTCATGACCACATTCCATATGTCTTGATGTTGTTGCAAGTTCTTTTTTAAAGAACTAGACTTGATGTATTAAACAAGCAAGTCATTTGCAAGCCAACAATCAAGCCAAATGTAGGGGGCCTCTCTCGGGCATGTACACTGTTTGTTCAATTTTCCGCATGTCTACTGTTATCATTTTGTTGCATTGGCAGTTTCCTTCCCATGTTTACGATGCCCTTACACATTGCGATGAGAGAAATCCCTCCCTTTATGTCTTACTAGTGCGCACTCACACCGGATGATTTTTCGCTCATTCAAACCACATTACACGCAGTTAAAATTGCACCCAAATCTAGACAAACGACTATTGCATGCGCGATAAGTATTAATCTCTTCATTTTAACCAAGATTTGTTTCTCAAACCTGCAGGTGCTGAAATCATACCAACTTATGGTGGAACCCACCACAACCTGTGATCATTTCAAACTTGAAGTTCAGGTGAAAGGGAAGGTGGAATATGAGAGTGAGTATTGGTAAATAACCCTGTATCAGCTGCACTGGGGTGTATTGATCATAGAATCATAGAATCTACAGTGCAGAAGGAGGCCATTCGTCCCATCGAGCCTGTACCGACAACAATCCCACACAGGCCCTATCCCTGTAACCCCACATATTCACCCTCCTAGTCCCCCTGACACTAAGGAACAATTTAGCATGGCTGATCCACCTATCTTGCACATCTTTGGACTGTGGGAGGAAACCGGAGCACCCGGTGGAAACCCACACAGACACGGGGAGAATGTGCAAATTCCACACAGACAGTGACCTGAGGCCGGAATCGAACCCAGGCCCCTGGCGCTGTGAGGCAGTAGTGCTAACCACTGTGCCACCGCGCCGCCCATGTATTGTGGAGGTGCAGTCCATTCATCTCAGATGGACATTTGAAGCTTTGTAATTATTTTTTAATTCATTCATGGAATGGGTGTGGCTGGCTGGGTCAGCACTTATAGCCCATCCCTGATTAACCTTGGATTGCTCGACCGTTTCAGACGGTAGTTACAAGTCAACCACATTGCTTCAGGCTAGGTAAGGGCGGCAGATTTCCTTCTCTCAGGAACATCACTGATAAATTTTTACCATAATCGGCAATGGTTTCGTGGTCATGGTAATTTTTAGCGAGATGCAAAATCATTTAATTTTCAGTGAGTTCTGGAGTATACTGCCTCGAGGTGTGAATGAACCATTAAGTAATCACATTGAAAAGGGAATTGAATAAATGTTTCAGCAAGACATTGCGGAGGCTGGAAATCTGAAAGAAATTAAGGAAATGCTGGAAAAGCTCAGCATCTTAATCATTGGGCCAGTGGGCCGGCGAATGGCATATGGAGTTTAATTTAGATAAATGCGAGGTGATGCATTTTGGTAGATTGAACCAGGGCAGGACTTACTCAGTTAATGGTAGGGCACTGGGGAGAGTTACAGAACAAAGATATCGAGGGGTACCTGTTCATAGCTCCTTGAAAGTGGAGTCACAGGTGGACAGAGTGGTGAATAATGCATTCGGCATGCTTGGTATCATTGATCAGAACATTGAATACAGGAGTTGGGACGTCTTGTTAAAGTTGTAAAGACATTGGTAAGGCCACACTTGGAATACTGTGTACAGTTCTGGTCACCCTATTATAGAAAGGATATTATTAAACTAAAAAGAGTGCAGAACAAATTTACTAGGATGCTACCGGGACTTGATGGTTTGAGTTATAAGGAGAGGCTGGATAGACTGGGACTTTTTTCCCTGGAGTGTAGGAGGCTGAGGGGTGATCTTATCGAGGTCTATAAAATAATGAGGGCCATATGTGATCAACATCTTTTCCCAAAGGTAGGGGAGTCTAAAACTAGATTTCATAGGTTTAAGGTGAGAGGGGAGAGATACAAAAGGGTCCAGAGGGGCAATTTTTTCACACAGAGGGTAGTGAGTGTCTGGAACGAGCTGCCAGAGGCAGTAGTAGAGGCGAGTACAATTTTGTCTTTCAAAAAGCATTTAGACAGTTACATAAGTAAGGTTTCTATAGAGGGATAAGGGCCAAACGTGGGCAATTAGGACTAGCCTAATGGTGTAAACTGGGCCGCATGGACAAGTTGGGCCAAGAGTCCTGTTACCGTGCTGTAAACCTGTATGACTCTGTGACTCTATGAGGTCTTGCAGCATCTGAGGAGGGTGAAACAAAATTAATGTTTCATTCGATTACCTAAAATTAGTAAAAGGTCACTCCACCTGAAACATTAACTCTGCTTCTCTCCAAAGATGAGTTCCTCCAAAACTTTTTTTAAATATCGAATAAATATTTGAAGGGAGGATAATTACTGGAGTTATTGGAAAGAGTAGGACAAAGGAACTTATTGGATAGAAGCCACTTTCCAAAGTGGGGCTTCTAATATGTGCTCCTTTTTCCTCAACCGTGGATTCCCATCTACAGTTGTCAACAGGGCCCTCAACAGCGTGCAGTCCATCTCCCACGCCAGGGCCCTCACCCCCTCCCCTCCCTCCCAGAACAAGGATATTTTCCCCCTTGTTCTCACATTTAACTCCGCCAGCCTCCGCATACAAGGTATAATCCTCCGACATTTTTGCCAACTCCAGCGTGATGCCACCACCAAACACATCTTCCCTTCACTCCCTCTGTCAGCATTCCGCAGAGACCGTTCCCTCCGGGATAACCTAGTCCACTCCTCCACTTGACCCAACACCTCTCCGGTCACTCATGGCACCTTCCCATGCAATCGCAGAAGGTGTAACACCTGTCCCTTTACCTCTTCAATGCTCACCATCCAAGGTCCAAAACATTCATTCCAGGGTAAGCAGCGTTTCACTTGCACCTCTTTCAATTTGGTCTATTGCATTCGCTGCTCCCAATGTGGTCTCCTCTATATCGGAGAGACCAAGCACAGACTGGGTGATCGCTTTGCTGAGCACCTTCGGTCTGTGCGCAATCAGGACCCTGACCTTCCGGTTGCTTGCCATTTTAACACACGATCCTCCTCCCATGCCCACATGTCTGTCCTTGGCCTGCTGCATTGTTCCAGTGAAGCTCAACGCAAACTGGAGGAACAGCATCTCATCTTCCAGCTCAGCACGTTACAGCCTTCCGGTCTCAACATCGAATTCAACAACTTCAGATGATTTGCTCTATCCCACCTGGATCCCTTTGTTTTCATTTTATTTAATTCTTTTCTGTTCTCTACCTTTTATTCTTGCTTGCCTTTCTTCATTTTTTCCCCCTACTTTATTCCCCCCTTTCCTTACCTTTTCTCCCCCTTTGTTTCCACTTTTCCCCTTTTTCTAAATGTTACCCCCCCCCCCAACCACCGCACCCCCCCCCCCCCTCCCCGCTCCTCCCACATCTTCATCTAGTTTACCCTCTGATTTTAGCTTCTCTGCCGTTTGGCCATTCACACCCTTTATTCTCTCTATGGACTGCCATTAGCAGTCTTTTCCCCTGGTTTATGTGGCTATGACACATCTCTCATTCCCTCATCCTACAGTATAAATATCTCCCACTTTCTATGCCTTTTAGCTTTGACAAATCTGGACTCAACGCCAGCTCTTTTCTCACCTTACACATGTTGTCAGACCTGCTGAGATTTTCCAGCATTTTCTCTTTTGGGAGCATATTGGATAGATTTACCAAGGCATTGGACATGATGGGCCTTCTTTGCCGCTGCATCACTCTGTGACCCGGCCCTGATGTTTCTCATTCTCTCAGACCTGCAGGATTACTCCAACTATGAAGATTACGATGAGCATTTACAAGGGGACCAACCACTAAGGGAAATTGACTGGTTTGACCTTCGAACCCGGAGAAGAAGAGATGTGCCGGATGCCAACGTCGGCGAAATGATTTATTACGAAGTGTGTGCGTGGTAAGTGACGCCAACAATCACCACTTGTTGGTGAAATCAACACCCATCCCACTCAAATGTACAACTGTTACACATTGGCGAGGAATTGATCCGAGATTTATTTGTCTGTTTCGCAAAGGCATGAACGTGAGCCTCACCAGAAGCAGAATCACTATGGGATGGCTATTGTGGATATCTCTCTTCTCAGTGGCTTCCAGCCAGAGCGACCCGATTTAGAAAAGGTCAGTATTTCCTTTCTCTTAGGTGGGAGGCGGGGTGGCATTTTAGGAAGTGTGTTATTTTTGGAATGGTTGCCTGCCTCCTGAATAGTCTGTGAACCACTTACAGATCAGTATTATGTACCATAAACCATCAGTCGCCAATGCTTCAAGTGGATGGCACGGTGATGCAGTGGTTAGTGCTAATAGAAACATAGAAACATAGAAAAACTACAGCACAAACAGGCCCTTCGGCCCACAAGTTGTGCCGAACACATCCCTACCTTCTTGACCTACCTATAACCCTCCATCCATGTACTCATCCAGGAGTCTCTTAAAAGACCCTATTGAGTTTGCCTCCATCACCACTGACGGCAGCCGATTCCACTCGCCCACCACCCTCTGTGTGAAAAACTTACCCCGAACATCTCCCCTGTACCTACCCCCCAGCACCCTAAACCTGTGTCCTCTCGTAGCAGACATTTCCACCCTGGGAAAAAGCCTCTGAGAGTCCACCCGATCTATGCCTCTCAACATCTTATACACCTCTATTAGGTCTCCTCTCATCCCTCGTCTCTCCAAGGAGAAAAGACCGAGCTCCCTCAGCCTATCCTCATAAGGCATGCCACTCAATCCAGGCAACATCCTTGTAAATCTCCTCTGCACCCTTTCAATCTTTACCACATCCTTCCTATAGTGAGGCAACCAGAACTGAGCACAGTACTCCAAGTGGGGTCTGACGAGGGTCTTATATAGCTGCATCATTATCTCCGGACTCCTAAACTCAATCCCTCGATTGATAAAGGCCAGCACACCATACGCCTTCTTAACCACCTCTTCCACCTGCGGGGCCGATTTCAGAGTCCTATGGACCCGGACCCGGACCCCTTCTGATCCTCTACAGTACTAAGAGTCTTTCCCTTTATATTGTACTCCTTCATCCCATTTGTGCTATCCACATAAGTGCTGCTGTCTTACAGTGCCAGGGACCCACGTTCCTTTCTAGCCTTCGGTGACTGTGTGCACATTCTCCCCGTGTCTGCGTGGGTTTCCTCCGGCTGCTCCGGTTTCCTCCCACAGTCCAAAGATGTGCAACTTGGGTGGATTGGCCGTGCTAAATTGCGCGTTAGTGTCCCAAAATCTGTAGGTTGCTCATGTTGCCCTTGAACCGAGTGGCTTACTAGGCCATTTCAGAGGGAAGTTTTGCCTCACAGCACCAGGGACCCAGGTTCAATTCCGGCCTCGGGTCACTGCCTGTGTGTGGAGTTTGCACATTCTCCCTTTGTCTGCGTAGTTTTCCTCTGGGTGCTCCGGTTTCCTCCCACAGTCCAAAGATGTGCGGGTAAGGTTGATTGGCCATGCTAAATTGCCCCTCAGTGCCAGGGGGACTAGCTAGGTTAAATACATGGGATTAGGTGGATCGGGTCAGGTTGGGTTTGTGGTCAGTCCAGACTGGATGGGCCAAATGGCCTCCTTCTGCACTTTGGGGTTCTATGGTTCGACAGTCAACCACATTGCTGTGGCTCTGGAGTCGCATGTCAGCCAGGCCAGGTAAAGACGGCAGATTTAATTCCCTAAAGGACATTAGTGAATGAGATGAGTTTTTCTGACAGTCGACAATGGTTTCATGTTCTTCATAGATTTTTAATTCCAGATTTTTTTTATTGAATTCAAGTTCCATGGCGGGGTTCAAACATGGATCCCCAGAACATTAGCTGAGTTTCCACATTAATAGTCTCGCAACTGGGCCATTGCCTCCCCTGTTAACCATGTTAAGTATGTGGGGTTACGGGAATAGGATGGGGGGAGGACCTGGGTGAGATACTCACTGGAATTCCACCACCCTTCCCGCCGTGGAATCGGAACGGGCGAGGGTCGGACAACGGAAATGTCTGTTTGACCTCGGGCGGAAATTTCCGGTCTCACTCGAGAAAGGTTGTAAAATCCTGCCCACTCTGTCTGAGTGTTTGTTCAGACTCAACAGGATGAATGGCCTCCTTCTGCACTGTAGGGAGTCTAAAATGTAAATTTTCGCTCGTTGTCCCACCATTCGCACAGATCAGCCACAGCGTGTTTGACAAAGATGTGCATTGAAGTGAACGTAATAGTGAAGTGTAAGCCGAGCTGACGGTAAATGCTAAAAAAGGCTTCATAGAATCCTTACAGTGCAGAAGGAGGCCATTTGGCCCATCGAGTCTGCACCAACCACAATCCTACCCAGACCCTATCCCCATAACCCCATGCATTTACTCTAGCTAGTCGCCCTGACATTCAGGGCAATTTAGCCTGGCCAATCAACCTAACACGCACATCTTTGGAGAATGGGAGGAAACCGGAGCACCCGGAGGAAACCCACGCAGACACGGGGAGAACGTGCAGACTCCACACAGACAGTGATCTGAGGCCGGAATCGAACCTGGGTCACTGGCGCTGGGAGGCAGCGGTGCTAACCACAGTGCCGCTTCAGATGCGTCAAGTGAAAGAGAGCAGAAAAATGACTTTGTTCCCTGCTTTGCCTGAAATCCTTGTCATAATATTGGTGGCTGCTCCAATAAGAACAGTAAGAGGTGACTGAGATATTTGGCGTGGGGTGTGGCCAGATTCCTGGGAGACGATTGCTTGGATGGTTAAGCAGACCATTTATTACCACAGTGTCCAATCGTCCCCTGTTTGATGACGCGTGTTTGGTTTATTCTTGACTGGGTGTGGCACCTGAGAAAGTGAAACCAAATTGGAGGCAGACAGCTGTAAAGATGAGAGAGAGCAGACGTTTTAAAACATTCTACCCAAAGATCTTGCATGGATCTTGCAAGCTGGTGTATCATCTCTGCATAGCTCCACAGCACAAATCATGACAACTAACAATAAAAGGATTATCTTCAAATGCCATGCAGGTGCAGCAGGTGGCAAAGAAGGCAAATGGCATGTTGGCCTTCATTGTGAGAGGTTTCGAGTACAGGGGCAGGGATGTGTTGGTGCAATTATACAGGGCCTTGGTGAGGCCACACCTAGAATATTGCGTGCAGTTTGGGTCTCCTTTTCTGAGGAAGTGCAGCGAAGGTTTACCAGGCTGATTCTGGGATGGCAGGACTGATGTATGAGAAGAGATTGACTAGGTTAGGATTGTTTTCGCTGGAGTTCAGATGAATGAGGGGGGATCTCATAGAGACTTATAAAATTCTATCAGGACTAGACAAGGCAGATGCAGGGAGGATATTCCCGATAGTGGGGGAGTCCAGAAACAGGGGTCACAGTCTGAGGATTCGGGGTAGACCATTTAGGACGGAGATGAAGAGACATTTCTTCACCCAAAGAGTGGTGAGCCTGTGGAATACATTACTACAGGAAGTAGTTGATGCCAAAACATCGAATGTATTCAAGAGGCGGCTGGATATAGCACTTGGCGAATGGGATCAAAGGTTATGGGGAAAAAGCAGGATTAGGCTATTGAGTTGGATGATCAACCATGATCGTGATGAATGGCGGAGCAGGCTCGAAGGGCCAAATGGCCTCCTCCTGCTCCTATCTTCTATGTTTCTATATTTCTACAAAACATTAAACAATCACTGCTACAATTGGTTCATAATCTAATTCTGGATGAAGTGGTCAAGAAAAAAGGAAGATGTGACAGTTTTCTATCCAAGCAGACACAGGGAAGATGCACAAACTCCACACAGACAGTGACCCAAGCCGGGAATCAAACCCGGGTCCCTGGCGCTGTGAAGCAGCAGTGCTAACCACTGTGCTACCGTGCCGCCCCCACCTAGACACAATGGTGCACCGGTTTTAGATCAATATCATCCCACCATACAAATGGGCGGCACGGTGGCACAGTGGTTAGCATTGCTGCCTCACAGCGCCAGGAACCTGGGTTCGATTCCTGGCTTGGGTCACTGCCTGTGTGGAGTCTGTGCGTTCTCCCAGTGTCTGTGTGGGTTTCCTCCCACAGTCCGAAAGATGTGCTGGTTTGGTAAGTTAGGTGGCCATGCTAAATTCTCCCTCAGTGTACCTTAACAGGCGCAGGAATGTGGCGACTGACTGTATAGCGCACAAGAAACAATACCTTTCACTGTATGCTAATACATGTGACAATAATAAATCAAATCAAATCAAAAGACGAGGGGATTTTCACAGTCACGTCATTGCAGTGTTAATGTAAGCCTACTTGTGACACTAATAAATAAACTTTTAAATAGTCACTTTGTAGATATCATAGAATCATTACTGTGCAGAAGGAGGCCATTCGGCCCATCGAGTCTGCACCGGCCACAATCCCACCCAGGCCTGATTCCCGTAACCCCACATATTTACCCTGCTAATCCCCCTGACACTTGGGGCAATTTAGCATGGCCAATTAACCTAATCCACACATCCTTGGACTTTGGGAGGAGACCGGAGCACCCGGAGGAAACCCACGCAGACACGGGGAGAACGTGCAAACTCCACACAGACAGTGACCCGAGGCTGGAATTGAACCCGGGTCCCTGGCGCTGTGAGGCAGCAGTGCTAAACACTGTGCCGTCATGCCGCCCCATATATAAGGAAGATTGCAACAATGTTGACCTGTATCCATCATAAATGAAACAGGGAGCCCACATCGCTGCATTACGTTATACAACAAGAAACATCTCTCTTTCAGGAAAGAGTGGATGTTAACGCAATGGTGGTAATTGGAAATTACCTTTTATTTTCCAGTTAAAAAATCTTGTCGATAGATACATCGATGAATACGAGTTCAAAGAAGGAAGAGTGCTGCTCTATCTTGAGACGGTAATGGCACCGTTTGCATGTGCATTTCCTTCTACAGCTTATTTGGTATAGGTTTGTCCAATCTCTCATTCTCTCACACACACTCTCTCACTCACATGCACTCTCTCATTCACTCACTCACAAACATTCGTTCACTCTCTCTCACACATACACTCTCTCACTCAGTCACTCACACACATTCTCTCACTCTCTCACACACACACTCTCTCTCACTCTCTCACACACATTCTCTCACTCTCTCACACACAATCTCTTACTCTCTCACACATGCTCTCTCACACACACATGCTCTCTCACTCACTCGCACACATTCTCTCACTCTCTCACACACACTCTCTTACTCTCTCTCCCACACACACACACTCTCCCACACACACTCTCCCACTCTCTCACACACACACTATCACACCCTCACACACACACACACTCACTCACATTCTCTCACTCTCTCACACACACTCTCACTCTCTCAACACATGCTCCCTCACTCACTCACTCACTCACTCACTCACTCACTCACACACATTCTCTCACTCTCTCACACACACACTCACTCACACATACTCTTCCACTCACTCACTCACTTTCTCTCACTCTCTCACACACACACGCACTCTCTCACTCACTCACACACATTCTCTCACACTCACACACACACTCCCACATTCACACACTCTCTCTCACTCTCTCTCACACACGTACAATCTCACTCTCTCACTCTTTCACACATGCGCTCACTCTCACGCACACACACTCCCTCACACACACACTCACTCACACACACTCTCTCACTCACACACTTTCTCTCACACACACATACACTTACACACACATACTCTCTCACTCTCTCTCACACGCACACAATCTCTCACTCTCTCACACACACACTCTCACTCTCACACACACACTCTCTCACTCTCTCACTCACACACCCTCACACACACATGCACACTCGCACTCTCTCACACACACACTCTCACTCTCTCACACACTCTCTCACTCTTTCACACACACTCTCACTCACTCTCTCATACATACTCTCACTCACTCTCTCACATACATTCTTACTCTCTCACTTTCTCACACACACACTCTCACTTTCACGCACACACTCTCTCACTCTCACACACACTCTCAGTCTCTCACACACATACGCTCTCACTCTCTCACACACACGAACTCTCACTCACACACACGCATTCTCTCTCTCTCACACACACACACTCTACTTTCTCACACACACTCTCTCTCACACACACACACACTCTCACTCCGTCACACACACACACTCTCTCTCACTCACACTCTCTCACTCTCTTGCACATACACTCTCTCACACATGTACTTTCTCACTCACACACACTCTCTCACTCTCATTCACACAGACACTCTCTCACTCTCTCTCACACACACATACTACTCTCTCACTCTCACACAAACACTCTCATTCTCTCTCACTCTCTCCCACTCTCTCTTACACATGTACACTCACACTCTCTCACTCTCTTGCACATACACTCTCTCACACATGTACTTTCTCACTCACACACACTCTCACACTCATTCACACACACACTCTCACTCTCTCACACACACACACACACACTCTCTCTCACACACACTCTCTCACTCTCTCTCTCTCTCTCTCTCACACTCTTACTTCCTCACACACACATACTCTCTCACTCTCACACACACTCTCTCACTCTCAGACGCACACACTCTCACTCTCTCGAACACTCTCACTTCCTCACATACACATACTCTCTCACTCTCACACACACATTCTCTCACTCTCACACACACTCTCTCACTCTCACACACACACACTCTCACTCTCGCACACTCTCACTTTCTCACACACACACTCTCTCACACACTCTCACTTTCTCACACACACATACTCTCTCACTTTCACACACACTCTCTCACTCTCACACACACTCACTCTCTTGCACACTCTCACTTTCTCACACACACACACACTCTCACTCTCTCACACACTCTCACTTTCTCACACACACACTCTCATTCACACACTCTCACTTTCTCACACACACATACTCTCTCACTCTCTCACGCACTCTCACTCTCGCACACTCTCACTTTCTCACACACACTCTCACTCTCTCACACACTCTCACTTTCTCACACATACACACTCACTCTCACACACACACACTCTCACTTTCTCACACACACATACTCTCTCACTCTCACACACACACTCTCTCTCACACACACATACTCTCTCACTCTCACACACACATTCTCTCACTCTCACACACACACTCTCTCACACACACACACACACACACACACACACACACACACACACACACACACACACACACACACACTCCCTCACTCTCACACATGCACTCTCTCACTCTCCCACACACACTCTCTCACTCACACACACATTCTCTCACTCTCACACACACACACTCTCCCACTCCCACATACACTCTCACACTCACACACATTCCAAAATGTGCGGGTTAGGTTAATTGGCCATGCTAAATTACCCCTTAGTGTCCCGGGATGTGTAGGTTAGAGGGATTAGCGGGTGGATATGGGGATGGGGCCTGGGTGGGATTGTAGTTGGTGCGGACTCGATGGACCGGATGGCCTCTTTCTGCATTGTAGGGTTTCTATGATTTTAATCACACACTCTCTCACTCCCTCACAAACACACTCTCAGTCTTGCATACACACACTCTCTCGCACACACATTCACATTCTCAAACTCACACTCTCACTCTCTCACACATACCCTCCCACTCTCTCTAACACACACTCTCTCACTCTGTCACACAAACACACTCTCTCTCACTCACACACACACTCTCTCACTCTCACACAAACACACTCTCTCTCACTCACACACACACTCACTCTCTCGCAAACACACTCTCTCACTCTCTCACACACACACACTCTCTCACACACACACTCTCTCACACTCACACTCTCACTCTCACACTCTCACTCTCTCACACACACACACTCTCTCACTCTCACACACACTCTCTCACTTTCACACACTCACACTCTCTCACTCTCTCATTCACACACTCTCTCACTCTCTCACTCAGACACTCTCACTCCCTCACACACACTCTCTCACACACACTCTCTCACTCTCTCACATACACTCTCACTCTCTCACTCACACTCTCTCAAACACACACACTCTAACTCTCTCACACACCCTCTCTCACTCACACACACACTCTCTCACTCTCTTTCACATACACTCTCACTTTCTCACACACACACTCTCTCACTCTCACACACACACTCGCTCACTCTCTCACACACACACTCTCTCACACACACACTCTCACTCTCACACACACACACTCTCACTCTCGTGCTCACACACTCTCACTCTCTCACTCAGACACTCTCTCACTCTCACACACACACTGTCTCACACACTCTGGCACTCACACACTCTCTCAAACACACACACTCTCACTCTCTCACACACACATACTCTCTCACTCTCTCACACACACAAACTCTCTCACTCTCTCACGCACACATTCTCTCACTCTCTCACCCACACTTTCTCACTCACACACTCACAAGAAATTCCATCTCGTTTTTTTTCAGTAAGGATGGCGAGACATTTGTAACGTCTGAAGACACGTCGAACTTCCTTCTAAGACCAAGATTTCAAATGAGAAAAGTCAATATATTGTGGAAGTTGTTTCAATTCTCAGATGATTTTATATTTTTAGAAATACAATGACAAACACTCTCAAAATTTGCTGAAGGCATTACTCCTTAAATTTTAAACAAAATTATCATAATTTTGTGCTGAGCATGTTTAAAATGTGAAGTGTATTTTGCAAGCTGTGTATTTTACTTGTATCTTTGTGAATGGACTGTTGTGGTTGTTCCCCCCGATGTAGGTCACAGAACAGAAGCAATGTGTTGTGTTTGGTGCAAAACAAATCTTTCCCATTGGATTAATACAACCAGCAAGCGCCACACTTTACGACTATTATAATCCAAGTGAGTAGAGAGACTCTGCCTCAAAGCAGTTACCGGTCTGATTTGAATAAGTAGCCAGTTGCAGGCTCTCGATGCTAGTGGTTCAAGGACCAAAGTAGTGCCCCTTTTAATCGCTGTACAGTGTCATAGAATTAAAGTAAAATTTATTTATGAGTCACCAGTAAGGCTTACACTAACACTGCAATGAAGTTACTGTGAAATTCCCCTAGTCGGCACACTCCGGCGACTGTTTGGGACAATGCACCTAACCAGCATGTCTTTGAGATTGTGGGAGGAAACCAGAGCACCCGGAGGAAACCCACGCAGACACGGGGAGAACATGCAACCTCCACACAGACAGTGACCCAAGCCAGGAATCGAATCCAGATTCTTAGTACTGTGATAATCACTGAATCCCATCAGTGCAGAAAGGCCATTCGACCCATCGGGTCTGCACCGACTCACCCAAAGAGCATTCTACTTAAGGTCCTCTCCCCCAGCCTATCCCCATAATCTGCGCATTTAGCACGGCCAATCCACCTAACCCGCACATCTTTGGTCTGTCGACGGAAACCGGAGCACCCGGAGGAAACCCACGCAGGCATGGGGAGAACGTGCAAAGTCCACACCACAGTGACCCAAGCTGGGAATTGAACCCGGGTCCCTGGTGCTGTGAAGCAGCAGTGCTAACCACTGTGCCACTGTGCTGACACTGAGACACGTAGCTGAGCAAATGGGGAGTGAATCGTTCCTGATCACACTGTTTCTGCCCTTCACAGAACTGACATCGAGAAGCAGGAGACTTGCAACTAAAATATTACCAAGAGAATTATTTCTGTGATCACCTATGATTCCAGTTCTTGGATGAGTGACTGTTCTCTCTCTTAACATCATTGGCAGAAGTTAAAACTCAGGATACCCAATTAATAATACATCTAACAACAGTAGCATTATTGTGTGCCGTTGGTGTATTCTAACGCTGTAATCCTTCGGTTGCAGGTCTTAAATGCAGCATCTTTTATAATGCACCAGACCAAAGCACCGTCATATCAAAACTCTGTCAGCATGACGTTTGCGAATGCGCTGAAGGTAAAGTTCCACCAATATATCTCAGTCGCCATAGTCCCAGGTGGCTTTTCTCTCTTTTGAGGGGAACCTGAGGATCGCCACACCTCAGGCGACGGGCACGGTTGAGAAGCCTGAATAACCTCAGCTGGTACAGGAATTGAACCCATGCTGTCGGCATCGCTCCACATCACAGCTGTGAAGCACCTGTCCAGCCAACTGAGCTAACCTGATCCCCCACCATTGCCATTATTTCTTGAGACGGCAGTGGGCGTGGGTTTGCAAGATGCTGCCTGAGGAGCCTTGGTGAGTTCCTGCAGTACATCTTGTAGATGGTACACACGGCTGCCACTGTTCACCAGTGGTGAAGGGATTGAGTAAGACCATAAGATATGGGAGGAGAATTAGGCCATTCAGCCCATCGAGTCTGCTCCATCATTCAATCATGGCTGATAAGTTTCTCAACCTCATCCTCCCACCTTTTCCCCGCAAGGTTTGATCCCCTTACCAATCAAGAACCTATCTATCTCTGTCTCAAAGACACTCAATGACCTGGCTTTCACAGCCTTCTCTGGCAATGAATTCCATAAATTCGCCACCCTCTGGCTGAAGAAATTCCTCCTCATCTCGGTTCTAAAGGGTCAGTCCTTTATTCAAAGGTTGTGCCCTCAGATTCTAGTCTCTCCTACTAATGGAAACATCTTCCCCACATCCACTCAATCCAGGCCTTTCAGTGTACTGTTTGTGTTTCCTTGGGTCCTGATTCCTCGGCTTGTTTGTGTAAGGGATAGAAATCAAGCGGGCTGCTAAGTAACAAACTGTTCAGCACTCCACTTCAATATTATTATCAATTTTCATCTTCCTTAATATCAATTTTATTGGGGATCAGTACCCTTATAACTTGCCATCTTGACACCGCCTCAATCCCCCACTCAATAATTCCGATAGGAAGATGTCCAAAGATTGATATTGGAGTCCTTTTCACTTCCATGCGGGGGAACTTCTTTTTAAGATCACTCTTTCCCAAATGTTGTCAGGGGGGCTAGCGCCAATTAGCTGCGAGACTGATTAACTGTTTTGTCTCAGATTTTATTTCCGTTCCTATTTCTTCAGCCATACGAGCTAAATTCCGACATTCGGGGGATGATCTATTCCATTGCACAATACACCAAGGGTTGTATCCATAGGTTTCTGCTCTTTCCCTCAGGCCCCTGCGCTCGCAAGAAGCAAACTTTCTCCCCGAATATGTTGGAAGACGAGCGGATGAGTTTCGCCTGCTACACTCCGATTGTCGATTACGGTAAATGCTCTGGATTCCTTGGCTTATTTTTTTTAATTTGAAGTTTGGGAAAGAACAAAGTTAAATGCTGCAGGAGCTTTTGAATGCAGATAGTCATAACCTCTCGATTTGCTGTAGAATTGCACAGAAACTCATCAGAGAGAGTGGTAGGGGTCTGGAACTTACCGCCAGGGATGGTGGGGCATTTAAGGGGCTTTTAAATAAGCACATGAATATGCAAGGAATAGCGGGATATGGACCAAGGGCAGACAAAAGGGATTCGTTTAATTTGACATCAAGTTCGGCGTAACATCGTGGGCCGGAGGGCCTGTTCCTGTGCTGTAATTTTCTATGTTCAGGGCAGCATGATGGCATAGTAGTTAGCACTGCTGCCTCACAGCGCCAGGGACCTGGGTTCGATTCCTGGCTTGGGTCACTGTCTGTGCGGAGTTTGCACATTCTCCCCGTGTCTACATAGGTTTCCTCCGGGTGCTCCGGTTTCCTCCCACAGTCTAAAAGACATGCTGGTTAGGTGCATTGGCCATGCTAAATTCTCCCTCAGTGTATCCGAACAGGCGCTGGAGTGTGGCGACTGGGGGATTTTCACAGTAACTTCATTGCAGTGTTAATGTAAGCCTACTTGTGACTAATAAATACATTTTTAAAATATGTTCTATGTTCTAATAATTGGCACCCAGCCTCTGATAGGTATCTTTGGGGTAATTTTATTGAATGGATTCATGTGAGGTTTTTTTTATTCATTTATGGGATATGGTCCAGGCCTGGTATTTATTGCCCATCCTTAATTACCCTTTGAGAAGGTGATGGTGATCTGCCTGCTTGAAGCACTTCAGTCCCTGTGGTGTAGGTACACCCACAGTGCTGTTAGAACAGGGAGTTCCATGATTTTAACCCAGCGACAGTGAAGGAACGGCAATATATTTCCAAGTCAGCTTGGTGTGTGGGTTAGAGGGGAACATCCAGGTAGTGGTGTATCTAGGTATCTGCTATCCTTGTCCTTCTAGATGGTAAAATGGAGCACTCCTAACCAACACTGTCCGATGAGTCTCACTGCAAGCAATTGCAACCAACACCTTTTCTAAGAAACTATTTCAATTCGTCAACAAACACATCCATTTGAATGAGCTATCAGACTTATTTTATGGGACCAGCCAACAATTGCTGGTGGAAGTGATATCAGAAGCAGATAGAGGAAACAAACCATTGCAACAGGGCAAGTATTCGGTGACCTTAATGTTCCCAAATAAATATTTCACAAGCTTAACATTCCTCTCAACGCTCAAGTGTCCACCTACCTTATTGAATAGGCTGTCAATTATTGCTGGAAAAATGTACATACTATCAAACTTTTTCATCTTGCACTCATTAGGTCAGCTAGGCAAGATAAAATGATAGCAAAGGGAAACAATTTTTATCACAGTTCTACGATATGAGAATTCATATATTGGCCATTATTCTACACAAAGGCTGATTTGCAATGTCATGTAGGAGACAAAAGGATTGACCATCTTTTCTTAACAATAAAACATAAGAAAGTTCATCGAAAATTTGCCAAGAAGGCCTGACGCACAACATTGCTGCATAGAATTTCTTCTATTTGGGCACTGACCAGTGTGACAGAGCAGAGCAGTGTGAGACTCCTTGTTGCACTGCTCATCCCAATTAGGCTACAATTTTAACTCTCTAAGTGAAGAGTTTTGGAGTGAGTTAAAATCTGGCCCAATTGTCCCTCCCCATGGTAGAGATTTTAATGCAATGCATTAATTGTTTTGGCACAAAGAATAGTGACTATTTCACTCTGATGCTAAGACATGAAGACCATTCTTGTCATGACAGACATACCATACAAAAGTTATGAGGCGAATGGGGGAACCATTCGATCCAGCATTCCTACGTTGATCGGTGAAAAACTTTTCCATTTTATCTCCACCTTCTTGCACAGGGGCCATGACTCTGTAGGTCACAGGTTAAAAGTTTTTTTAACATCTATGGTGAGAGGTTCTGCCTTTACTAATCTTTTCAGGAAGTGGGTTCTAGGTCCCTATCAGCCTCTGTGGGTGAAAACCAAAACATTTCCTTGTCCGCCCCTTTGATCCTTCTTCCAAAGATTTTAAAACCCAATTGGCTTTTGACCCCTTTGCTAAGAGAGAGAGCTTGTCCCTTTTTTACTTTTAGAGGGTGACATGGTGGCACAGTGGTTAGCACTGCTGCCTCACAAGCACCAGGGACCCGTGTTCAATTCCAGCCTTGGGTGTCTATGTGAGGTTTGCATGTTCTCCCCGTGTCTGCATGGGTTTCCTCCAGGTGATCAGGTTTCCTCCCACATTCCAAAGATCTGCTGGTTAGGTTGATTGGTAATGCTAAATTGACCCTTAGTGTCAGTATGATTAGCAGGGTAAATATGTGAGTTTACTGGAAGAGGGCCTGGGTGAGATTGTGGTCGGCGCAGACTCGATGGGCTGAATGGCCTCCTTCCGCATTATAGGGATTCTATGAGCTGTTGAAGATTTGCCTGTCCCTTCCACTGTCAGGAATATGGCAATGAGGCAAATTTACCTCAGCCCGAGTAGTAATCGAAACAGTGGAATTATTCTGACACACTCACTAGCCAACTGAGCCAAATGCTTCCCTAAATAAATACATAGAATCTCTACAGTGCAGAAGGAGGGTATTCGGCCCATCGAGTCTGCACCGACAACAATCCGACCCAGGCCCTATCCCCATAGCCCCATGTATTTACCCTGCCAATATCCCTGACACACTAAGGGGCAATTTAGCATGGCCAATGCACCTAACCCGCACATCTTTGGAGTGTGGGAGGAAACTGGAGCATCCGGAGAAAACCCACACAGACACGGGGAGAATGTGCAAACTCCACACAGACAGTCACCCGAGGCCGGAATTGAACCCGGGTCCCTGGTGCTGTGAGGCAGCAGTGCTAACCAGTGCTACCCACTATCCCACCATGCCGCCCCTAAGCTACAAAGAAAAACGAAGGATGGATTGTCGAGCCCTATGCAACTCCCCTGGTTGCCCCAGACAACACGCCTTCTGGGTTGCCAAAACACCCATCATCCTTTGCTTCCTACCACCTGCCTCCCCCACTCCCTCCCTTCTCCCCCACCCCCCTCCCACCCCACCACAGAATTCCTGAGGCTTCTACATTTTTCAGTAGTTATCCATGTGGAACTTTGTCAAAAGCCTTTCTAAAAGCCACGTACATACCTCACACCCGCTGCACTGTCCTGATTAATCCTACTTAATCATCTCCAAAGATAATCAGTTAAATTAATCAGATGTGAACTTCCCTTAACAAATTCATGTCGCATTTCTTTGATTAGTCTATGCCTTTCTCAGTGAACATATAGATTGTCCCTCAGAATTGAATTTGATCATTTGCCCAGAACTGAAGTTAAGATAATGAGCCCAGAATGACTCTCAATGCACCTTCCTCCATTTTAAACAATGGGCCAATGTTGGTAGTCCTCCAATCCCTTGGTACCAATCCTGTGGCCTAGGAGGATTTCCAAGATCATGGTCGGAGCCTCAACAATTTCTTCCCTTGCTTCTTCAGAAATGCCAAGCATTGGGAAATGATTCTCACTGATGTTTATTCCTGAGATTGCGTAAGTTGAATTACTCGGTGCAGGCTCCATGTTAATGTTAAACCTGATGCTCAGGAGCAGAGAAAGATCCTGAGAAATCTCATCCAGCCCACTTATACTGTGTTAGTTATCAAGTTCGGGTGCAAGTCCTTTGTCACCAACTCACTGTTGCTTGTTGATTTAAAGAGGCAGGTTAATCCTTTTTTTAGATAGTGATCTGCATTTGTAAGCTTTCCCTGAAGTTTATAGCAGCGGTGGTTAACAGTTTCATCGCAGAAATGTAATAATTTACGTGTCTTTTTTATTTGTTTGTGGGCATCGCTGGATGGGCCAGCATTCATGATCAACGTTAATTGCCCCTTGAGAAGGTGGTGGTGAGCTGCCTTCTTGAACCGCTTGTGGTGTAGGTACACCCACAGTGCTGGTAGGGACGGAGTGCCAGGATTTTGACCCACATTCACAGACACACACACTCAAACAGCAAAACAGACAGACACACACACACACACACACAGCATCAACCATCCCACCACGCACAAACACACACATACATACATATAATGTCACTCGCGCCTACACACACACACAGCATCAACCATTCCACCACGCAAAAAACACACACATACACACATATAATGTCACTCCCGCCTACACACACACACACACACATTCACACATGTACACACACAGAGGATCACACATACATACATACAAGGTTTCACGCACACACACAGAGACACACATAGGTTCACATTAACACCCACACACAGGTACACACATGTGCACACATGCAGAAACATAATATACACACAAATACACACATACACAGACACAAACATCTGCACACACAAACTTCCACACAAACATTCATATATATGTTATACAGGCTAGCTTGGTTTTAGTAGAAGTAGTTAAACTATGTTCTACATACTACTTTATACTTTTCAGTAAATTAAATTTAACACTTTAAAACATCAAGTTTTAACGTTGGATTCTCTGAATTCGTCCCAGCGTTTCTTGTCAATGTGTCAAGCATCAGTACGACAGGAGGCTTCGACAACTATGAGACATTCATTACGAAACGGATCAAATTTGGTAAGTAATAAAAGCAGACAACACTGGGACAAATAATTTAGTTTGCCTTCCCTGATCCCACATTCCGATATTTAGCTTTACTGAATTTGATGGAACTGAATATGAGGCAGAGCTCTTGTACCTCCAGGTATGTTGAATTTGAGAACCATTGATGTTAACACCAAATTCTACCGACTTGTGTTTTCCACGTTGTTCCATTTGATTTGCTCAAATGAGTCAGGCCGGCCAGATTAAAATATGGTCGTAAAAGATGGCTGAGACACTCAGGAGGTCAACACAAGTGAAGAGGCTGCAAGGTGAAAACAGAGGAAGGAAATCTGGGGCCGCAACTTCCTCGGAGTTGCAGTCAACATTGGATTGAGATTTTCTCCAGAGATTTCTGCAGGTGCTTCAGTTCAATAATGAGAACATCACATAGATTTCAATATGTTCATTACAGAGAGTTAAATTCTTTACAAGCTTTATACAGCAGTGATGTTGCATTCTGTTCACAGAATCATAGAATCATACAGAAGGAGGCCATTTGGCCAAGCGAGTCTGCACTGACCACAATCCCACCCAGGCCATATTCCTGTAACGCCTCATATTTAACTTCCTAATCCCCCTGACACTAGGGTTAATTTAGCATGGCCAATCCACCCAACATGCACATCTTTGGACTGTTGTTGTCCTTCAATAAAGTTATGTACAGTTAGAACTAAACACACAGTCCGAGGGGTTTTACCCAGTTACCAGCCCCTCGGTTCACTATAGTTGAAAGGCCTTACACAGTGGCCTCTCCTCATTGTGCCTTGGTGGCATCTGCCTCAAGTTTGTGAGCATCCCTCAGCACTTAGTCCTGATCCTTGGAATGTGCCAGTCTCCAACACTCGGTCAAGGACAATTCTTGCGACTGCAAGATCATCAAGTTTCAGGCAGACCAAAGAGCATCTTTCACCGTGTTGATGATCCTCCAGCATCATCTGATGTTTGTCTTGGAGTGCATCCCTGGGAACAGCCCTGTACAGCACAGAGTCCTGCGTCACGAAGCTGCTTGGGCTGAACCTCGACAAAAACCACCTCATCTCTCTCCAGACCTTCTTTGCAAAGGCGAGTTCCACAAGGAGATGTGCGACCGTCTCTTCCCTCAAGGGCAATGTGTGGTGGTGCAGGGACTTAAGGCATGCACGAAGAATCTGACAGGGAGGAACTTTCTCAGCACCAGCCAAGCTAGGTCTGGGTGCTTGTTGGAAGTTCTAACGAATGGCAGATGGAGTTTAATTTAGATAAATGCGAGGTGGTGCATTTTTGGTCGATCGAACAAGGGCAGGACTCGCTCAGTGAATGGTAGGGCATTGGGGAGAGTTACAGAATAAAGGGATCTAAGGGTACAGGTTCATAGCTCCTTGAAAGTAGAGTCACGGGTGGACAGAGTGGTGAAGAAGGCATTCAGCATGCTTGGTTTCATTGGTCAGAACATTGAATACAGGAGTTGGGACGTCTTGTTGAAGTTGTACAAGACATTAGTCAGGCCATACTTGGAATACTGTGTACAGTTCTGGTCACCCTATTATAGAAAGGATATTATTAAACCAGAAAGAGTGCAGAAATGATTTACTAGGATGCTACCGGGACTTGATGGTTTGAGTTATAAGGAGAGGCTGGATAGACAAGGACTTTTTTTTCTGGAATGTAGGTGATCTTATAGAGGTCTATAAAATAATGAGGGGCATAGATCAGCCAGATAGTCAATATCTTTTCCCAAAGGTAGGGGAGTCTAAAACTAGATTTCATAGGTTTAAGGTGAGAGGGGAGAGATACAAAAGGTTCCAGAGGGGCAATTTTTTCACACAGAGGGTGGTGAGTGGAACAAGCTGCCAGAGGTAGTAGTAGAGGCGGGTACAATTTTGTCTTTTAAAAAGTGTTTAGACAGTTACATGGGTAAGATGGGTATAGAGGGATATGGGCCAAATATGGGCAATTCATAGAAATCATAGAATGGGCCAAATATGGGCAATTGGGACTAGCTTAGTGGATTAAAAAAAAGGGGCAGCGTGGACAGGTTGAGCCGAAGGGCCTGTTTCCATGCTGTAAACCTCTATGACTCTATGATGAGACATTCTACCAGATGAGTGCCAGTCTGCTCAGGGAACTATCCAATAGGATCCACCATCTCCCTTTCCCTCAGAGCCTTAAGGACATCACGTACAGACCACTGCCTCATCACTTTGTGGTCAAAGGTGCTTTTCTGAACACATTTTTCCATGAGAGACAGATGGTATGACACAATCCAACTGCTTGGAGCGTTCTGCTGCAGTGTGGCCAGAGCTATCCTTCACAACACCGGGGACAGGTAGACCCTCAGTACGTGGTGACACTTGGTGTTTGTGTACCGAAGATCTACGCACAGCTTGATGCAGCCACACACAAAAATGGCCACGTGAATGAGAGCAGCATTTGGGTACATTTTTTCCCTCCTTATCCAGAGATTTATGCATTGTGTACCTCTGGAAGCGATCTTTGTTGGATCTCCAGATGAACGTGAAGGTGGCTCGGGTGACTGCTGGGGCACAGGGCATGGGCCAGCCCTGCTCTATCCCGAGAGTACCTCACACCTGATGACCAGGTTTTTGCCCGCAATAGCCAAGCTGCTTCCATAGCTATTAATTCCCAGAACAGGTCGCTACTCTCACCAGGGGGCTTACAGCTTGATGGGACACCACTTCATATCAAGCCAACTCTTACTGGCATCATTGGCAGGCAGGAAGGATTTGCACATTGACTCACTCAACCTGGCCACGTTATGAATGCACCTTCCTTTGCCATCAAGCACTGGGATGCGACTTGGAACCGGAGCTGGCTCAGAGGTGTCGTCAGCTTTTGGTACAAACAGCACTGAATCCCAGAGAACTCAATTTCCAAGCTTTAATAACTTGTGCACAAGTGAGAACATGATGCAGGGCAATGCATTGGAAGGTGTTGGACGGGGTATAGAGTATAAAAGCTGGAGTCTGATGTTGCGGCTGTATAGAACGCTGGTTAGGCCACATTTGGAATACTGTGTCCAGTTCTGGTCGCCGCACTACCAGAAGGACATGGAGGCTTTAGAGAGAGCGCAGAGAAGGTTTACCAGGATATTGCCTGGTATGGAGGGTCTTAGCTATGAGGAGAGATTGGGTAAACTGGGCTTGTTCTCCCTGGAAAGACAGAGAATGAGGGGAGACCTAATAGAGGTGTACAAAATTTTGAAGGGTATAGATAGGGTGAACAGTGGGAAGCTTTTTCGCAGGTCGGAGGTGGCGATCACGAGGGGTCATGGGCTCAAGGTGAAGGGGGCGAGGTATAACTCAGATATCAGAAGGACGTTTTTTACACTGAGAGTGGTGGGGGCCTGGAATGCGCTGCCAAGTAGGGTGATGGAGGCAGACACACTGACATCGTTTAAGACTTACCTGGATAGTCACATGAGCAGTCTGGGAATGGAGGGATACAAACTAATGGTCTGGTTGGACCAAGGAGCGACACAGGCTTGGAGCGCCGAAGGGCCTGTTTCCTGTGCTGTACTGTTCTTTGTTCTTTGTACACAGCATGTGAGGAAAGAGTTAAGGGAGAGATTGTGTTCTGTTGATACATATAAACAATTTAGCAGTTATAGTTAATGACAGCAAATGAGAAACGAGCAACTTTCTAATTCTTCATTTACATATATATCCACCAATCATAGTACAGCTTTTTGCCCTTTCTTATCCAAGAGAAAACTGTCTCCTGCTAATCAGGTGGCACAGTGGTTAGCACTGCTGCCTCACAGCGCCAGGGATCCAGGTTCAATTCTGGCCTCGGGTCACTGTCTGTGCGGAGTTTGCACATTCTCCCCATGTCTGCGTGGGTTTCCTCCGGGTGCTCCGCTTTCCTCCCACACTCCAAAGATGTGCAGGTTAGGTTGATTGGCCATGCTAAATTGACCCTTAGTGTCAAGGGGACGAGCAGGGTAAATATGTGCGGTTCATAGAAATCATAGAAACCCTACAGTACAGAAAGAGGCCATTCGGCCCATCGAGTCTGCACCGACCACAATCCCACCCAGGCCCTACCCCCATATCCCTACATATTTTACCCACTAATCCCTCTAATCTACGCATCCCAGGACACTAAGGGGCAATTTTAGCATGGCCAATCAACCTAACCCGTTGCGGGGATAGGGTGTGATTGTGGTCAGTGCAGACTCGATGAGCCGAATAGCTTCCTTCTGCACTGTAGGATTCTATGATAATCCGTCATTCGCATCATATGTCCCATATCTCGCTCTTTGGTATTTTGTTATGGAATTGACTTATTTTCCACCCTCTGGCGAAGGCTGGGAACAAAATGTTTATGAAACTTACAGAAGGTGAAGATTAGTCGCTCACCCTGAATAGCTGGCTTCACGGAAGGCCTCGTAAGCTGATAAGCATTTTCCATTACTTGACAGAGTTTTCTTCTGACAATTATGGAACTTGAATTTTCACAATTGTTGTAACCTAACTTCCACTGAGGCGGGATACTACCCACTACAAGAAGGCAATAAGCTGCGGTTTAATTATGCTCCATGTTGCCAGTCTTCCATTCCACAAAATGAAGATAACGCCCACACACTTATGTCCCCCTCTTTCAAATAGCCAGCGACGAGAGTGTCCAGGAGAATGATGTCCGGCATTTCCTCAAACGGACTTCTTGCCCGATGGAACTGCAGCTTCACAAATCTTACCTCTTGATGGGAAAGGATGGACAAACCAAGGATAAGAACGGAAAGTAAGCAATTATTTTTGACCACTTGATGAAATTGTTGAAAGAAATACTTGACCACATCAAGCGGAATGACATAAGACTCATACGTTTGACTGCAGCTTAAATAGCATCAAAAGCCAGATAACCTTTACTTATGGGCTCTTGCTGTGCATGTGTTCGGTGCAGATTTCTTACATTCTGTCAGTGATCCGGCTTGGTAAGTGGTCAACTGGCCACTTTTTATTTGTGGGGGGGGAGGCAAGGGGGGAATCTAAAAAGGCACTGAAAATAACAAAATTAAATTAACTTAAATGAAAGTTGCCATAGTCCCAGATGACAATAGGTTGCTCTCCCCTTTGAAAGAGAGAGAGAGAGCTGACGAGTGGCGATTTAGAATCATAGAGTCCCTACAGTGCAGAAGGAGGCCATTCAGCCCTTCGAGCCTACACCAACCACAATCTCCAGGCCCTATCCCCGTAACCCCATGTATTTACCCTGCTGGTCCCCCTAAGGGGGCAATTCATCATGGCCAATTCACCTAATCTGCACGTCTTTGGATTGTGGGAGGAAACCGGAGCAGCCGGAGGAAACCCACGCAGACACAGGGAGAATGTGCAAGCTCCACACAGACGGTCACCCGACTGCGGAATTGAACCCAGTTCCCTGGCACTGTGAGGCAGCAATGCTAACCACTGTGCCACCATGTGCCCCGACCTGAAGGCCAGCACACTTCAGGCGAGGGGCAAGGTTGAGGAGATCAGGTTTCATGGATAATCTCAACTGGTATGGGAAATAATACTCATCTGAACAAACAACATTAGAGGACAAGAGGGACTTTGGGATCTATGTCCACAGGTTCCTGAAGCCAGCAGCACTCGTAGATACTTGTCTTTAATAACTGAGGCATAGAATATGAGAATAGTGAGGTTATGATGGCGCTGTCTAAAACGCTGGTTAGGCCACAGCTAGAGTACTGTGTGTAGTTCTGTCACCACATCAAAGGAAGGATGTGGTTGCACTAGAGAGGATGCAGAGGAGATTCACCAAGGTGTTGACTGGGCTGGGATGTTTCCGCTATGAAGTGAGGCTGGTTAGACTGGGGCTGTTCTCCTTAGAGCAGAGAAGGCTGAGATGTATAAAATTATGAGGTACAGAGATGGGGTAGACGGGAAGGAATTTTTCCCCTGAGCAGGGGAATGGAATCGGAAACAGGATAGTTGGGGTGGCACAGTGGTTAGCACTGCTGCCTCACAGCGCCAGGTACCCGGGTTCAATTCTCAGGTTGGCTCACTGCCTGTGCGGAGTTTCCACGTTCTCCCTGTGTCTGCGTGGGTTTCCTCCGGGTGCTCCGGTTTCTTCCCACAGTCCAAAGATGTGCGGGTTAGGTGCATTGTCCGTGCTACATTTCCCCTTAATGTCAGGGAGACTAGCTAGGGTAAATGCATGTGGGGGTAGGGCCTGGGTGGGATTGTGGTCGGTGCAGACTTGATGGGCCGAATGGCCTCCTTCTGCACTGTAGGATTCTATGATTCTAGAGGGATCAATAACCAGGGGGCATGGATTTAAATAAGACTCAGAGGGGATTTGAGAAAAAGCTTTTTCACCCAGAGGGTGGCGGGAATCTGGACTCACGGCCTGAAAGGGTGGTAGAGGTGGGAACCCTCTCAACATTTAAGAAGCATTGAGATGAGCGCTTGAAATGTCACGGTGTACAAGGCTACAGAGCAAGTGTTGGAAAATGGGATCCAGATCGGTGCTCAATGGCCAGCGTAGACCTGATGGGCCAAAGGGCCTCTTTCTGTGCTGTAAAACTCTGTCATTCTAATTTTTCTTCTTTATTTCTGTTTCCCTGCACTCTCCGCACCCTGCCAACAAACACAGGACACGGTACGTTCTTGACTTAGATTCTTGGGTTGAAGAGATGCCGGCAGAAGAAAAATGCCAAGCCACCAAAGCCAGAAATGCCTGTGGAAAATTAACACAATTCATCAACAACCTTCAAACAATTGGATGCCAATTATAGGGGCAGTTGGACGTGACACTTCTCAGCTACCCTGCGGCTGCAAACTCTCTCTCACGTGACCTGATTACGTGAAATTCATTTACATTAAAGCTCATACATGGAAGAAATGTTTCAAACTCATGTTGCAATATTCGCCGCAGTGAATTGCCTCATTTTCAGTGAATATATCCTCTCTCATCAAGTTTAAACTTGAATGCGACCCCAATATAACTGTTTTTTGATTTGATTTGATTTATTATTGTCACATGTATTGATATACAATGAGAAGTAGTGTTTCTTGCGCGCTTCACAGACAAAGCATACCGTTCATAGAGAAGGAAAGGAGAGGCTGCGTGAATTCAACAGAACAAACTTGTCCAAAGCAAGGCGCAAGGTGGGAGTGAGGGGAGGGTGGCAGGGTGGGGGAGGGGGGGGCAGCCACTGCTCCTCCAATCACAGGCCACCGTTCCCCTGCTTTCGCTTCCCATTGGTGGACTCAGGGCACCAATCAGCCGCGAAGGAGTGAGAGAGACAGACTCTGATTGGAGGAGCAGTAATGCCAGCAGTGGTGAGTGGAGCAGTGCCGGGACCAGATGGAAGGGAAGCAATGCCTGGGATAGATTTTTGATTTGATTTGATTTGATTTATTATTGTCACATGTATTAACATAGAGTGAAAAGTATTGTTTCTTCGGCACTATACAGACAAAGCATACCGTTCATAGAGAAGGAAAGGAGAGAGTGCAGAATGCAGTGTTACAGTCATAGCTAGGGTGCAGGGAAAGATCAACTTAATGCAAGCTAAGTCCATTCAAAAGTCTGACAGCAGCAGGGAAGAAGCTGTTCTTGAGTCGGTTGGTACGTGACCTCGGACTTTTGTATCTTTTTCCCGAAGGAAGAAGGTGGAAGAGAGAATGTCCGGGGTGCGTGGGGTCCTTAATTAAACTGGCTGCTTTGCCAAGGCAGCGGGAAGTGTAGACAGAGTCAATGGATGGGAGGCTGGTTTGCGTGATGGACTGGGCTTCATTCACGACCTTTTGTAGTTCTTTGCGGTCTTGGGCAGAGCAGGAGCCATACCAAGCTGTGGTACAACCAGAAAGAATGCTTTCTATGGTGCATCTATAAATGTTGGTGAAAATCGTAGCTGACATGCCAAATTTCCTTAGTCTTCTGAGAAAGTAGAGGCGTTGGTGGGCTTTCTTAACGATAGTGTCGGCATGGGGGGATCAGGGCAGGTTGTTGGTGACCTGGACACCTAAAAACTTGAAGCTCTCGGCCCTTTCTACTTCGTCCCCATTGATGGAGACAGGGGCATGTTCTCCACTATGCTTCCTGAAGTCGATGACAATAGAGTCAGGATAGAGTCAGGAACGGCCGGTCCGGAGCCCCCGGGGGAGAGTCAGGCACGGCTGGTCCGGAGCCCCCGGAGGGAGTCAGGCAAGGCCGGAGCCCCCGGGGGGGGAGTCAGGCACGGCTGGTCCGGAGCCCCCGGGGGAGAGTCAGGCACGGCTGGTCCGGAGCCCCCGGAGGGAGTCAGGCAAGGCCGGAGTCCCCAGGGGGAGTCAGGCACGGCCAGTCCGGAGCCCCCGGGGGGAGTCGGGCACGGCTGGTCCGGAGCCCCCGGAAGGAGTCAGGCAAGGCCGGAGTCCCCAGGGGGAGTCAGGCACGGCCAGTCCGGAGCCCCCGGGGGGAGTCGGGCACGGCCAGTCCGAGCCGCAGGGGGTGGGGGGCAGAGGGAGGGGGGGAGTGGGGGGGTGAATGTTTGGTGGACCTGGGGAAGAGAGGGTGCTGTCGTGAATATGTGGGGGTGAGAGAAAGTGTGTGCATGTGTGTGTGTGTGTGTGTGTTTGTCTGTGTGTGTGTGTGTGTGTGTGTGTGTTTGTCTGTGTGTGTGTGTTTGTCTGTGTGTGTGTGTGTGAGTAAGTGAGAGCGAGTGTGTGGATGGGTGGGTGTGAGTGGGAGAGACTGAGTGGGTGTGTTGGGCGGTGGGTGGGTGTGAGAGGATGGGTGGGTGTGAGTGGGAGAGACTGAGTGGGTGTGTTGGGCGGTGGGTGGGTGTGAGAGGATGGGTGGGTGTGAGTGGGAGAGACTGAGTGGGTGTGTTGGGCGGTGGGTGGGTGGGTGTGAGAGGATGGGTGGGTGTGAGTGGGAGAGACTGAGTGTGTATGGGGGGGTTGGGCTGGGTGTGAGAGAATGAGTGGGAGAGACAGAGCATGTGGGGTTGAGTGTGAGGGGACTGAGTCAGGGTGCTTTGTGCCCAGTCTCCAGTTGCTCCCTTGCTGTCAGTGCCACACACACACACACACACACACGATCCCGCTCACACTCTCTCACCCATCCACATCCACTGAAACTCTCACACAGGGTTTTGTTTAAATTCTTTACTCTTTTTAACTGAAGAATTTATTGCTGTGACATTGCTTACTTTGGCTCAGCAATTATTTTCTTCTGGAAAACCTCAGCTTTTGTTTTTTTCTGAAGTTGAGTTTATTGTTGGCCCAGACTTCCTGTGGGGCAGCGATTCTCCCAAAAGAGCTGAATTGCTGAGAAAATTGGTCCAGATCACGGCTGTATTTTCAGTGCGACTTCAGAGCTGAATCTCCGCACTCTGTGCAATGCAGAGGTCCCAGTCGTGAATCTCATTAAAACCTGGGGGGCAGGGCCTATTCACGCCGCCCCGGGACCCCCGCAGTGCTGCCCCTACAGAATCCCCTCCCCCCAACGGCCAGATTGCAACTCCCATGACAATTCCCGGGCCAGTCCCGACCCTCTCCCTGTCCCGGAGCACCCTGATGTCCAGTCCCCCACACCCAACAGTGGCGATCCCCCCGCACCCCAGCAGACTCCCCCCCCCCGCCCCCCCCCCCACTGACCCCCCCTCCCGCTGACCCCCCAACAGAAGGCAGACCACCCCCGGGAGTTAGACCCCCCCCCCCCCCCCCGGCAGACAACCACCCTCCCAGCCCGCCCCAATCGCTGGCTCCCTCCAGCCCAGACTGATCCCCATGCGAGTGGCAGCAGGACCCCCCCACCCCATGCGAGTGGCAGCGGGACCCCCCCACCCCCACCCCCACTGATCGCCCCTAGGTCCCGCCCACAATAGGCCCTTCCCCCTTGGCACTGCCTGATGCCTGGTGGGCAGTGCCAAGGTGACAACTTGGTCATGGGCACTTTGCCCCTTGGACAGTGCCAGGGGGCACAGGCTGGCACTGCCAGGGTGCCCATCCCCAGGGGGCACCACCCCCCCTGGCGCCCGACCCCCTGGGGGGCCCCGATTGCCCTCCCTTCACTCCAGTAGTGTCTCCCGCTAGCTCCCCGAATGTGGGGAGCTACTCTAAACCCCGCCGGAGTGAAATACTCCTGGCGGGGTGGCATATGCTATCGGACCCTGCAAGTTCTGTGCCAGGCCCGATAACCACATGTAAAATAGATTTAAAACACATTAAAAAAAGATTTAAATTACTTACCACTCTTCCCGCCGGTTTCCAGCATGGTCCCGACTGCGACTGTTCCCTGGGTCTGGGAGACGCACATGTGTCGGGAGCACACGCGCGAATCCCGCAAAATGACCGACACAGGATTCTCCGGACCGGGCCCACCAGAAAATCTACAGGTCGCAATGGGAGAATCGCCCCCCCCATATTTCTGGAATCTGCCCATCGGCCCTTGAGTGAGAGAAATTTGCTGATCTGGCCCCCTGAGCAAAACGGTCCGACAAGTGGAGTGCCCCAGGGATCTGTTCTGGGACCCTTGCTGTTTGTCATTTTCATAAATGACCTGGATGAGGAAGTGGAGGGATGGGTTGGTAAGTTTGCCGACAACACGAAGGTTGATGGGGTTGTGGATAGTCTGGAGGGATGTCAGAAGCTGCAGCGTGACATAGATAGGATGCAAGACTGGGCGGAGAAGTGGCAGATGGACTTCAACCCGGATAAATGTGTAGTGGTCCATTTTGGCAGGTCAAATGGGATGAAGGAGTATAATCTGAAGGGTAAAACTCTTCGCAGTGTAGAGGATCAGAAGGACCTTGGGGTCCTGGTCCATAGGACTCTTAAATCGGCCCCGCAGGTGGAGGAGGTGGTTAAGAAGGCGTATGGTGTGCTTGCCTTCATCAATCGAGGGATTGAGTTTAGGAGTCCGGGGATAATGATGCAGCTTTATAAGATCCTTGTCAGACCCCACTTGGAGTACTGTGTCCAGTTCTGGTTGCCTCATTACAGGAGGGATGTGGAAATGATTGAAAGGGTGCAGAGAAGATTTACAAGGATGTTGCCTGGATTGAGTGGCATGCCTCATGAGGATAGGCTGAGGGAGCTCGGTCTTTTCGCCTTGGAGAGACGAAGGATGAGAGGTGACCTGATAGAGGTGTACAAGATGTTGAGAGGTATAGATCGGGTGGATTCTCTGAGGTTTTTTCCCAGGGGTGAAATGGCTGCTACGAGAGGACACAGGTTTAAGGTGCTGGGGAGTAGGTACAGAGGAGATGTCAGGGGTAAGTTTTTCACTCAGAGGGTGGTGGGTGAGTGGAATGGGCTGCCATCAGTGGTGGTGGAGGCTAACGCGATAGGGTCTTTTAAGAGACTTCGGGATGAGTACATGGGACTGAATAGGATTGAGAGTTATAGATAAGCCTTTATTTAAGCCTAGGTAGGTAGGGACATGACCGGCGCAACTTGTGGGCAGAAGGGCCTGTTTGTGCTGTATTTTTTTCTATGTTTCTAAGTCAGCAATATCGTGAGCAAAAACAGAAAATGCTGGAAAATCTCAGCAGGTCTGACAGCATCTGTGGAGAGAAAATAGAGCCAACGTTTCGAGTCAGGTTGACCCTTTGTCAGAGTCTGTTCATCCAGACTCAAAACACCTTAAACCACAGTGTGGATAGTTTGTGTAAAGGAGAACGCCAAAAGAAGGAGGTTGTTGAAACCGTGCATGCAGTCTGGTGATGCAGAGAGTATCCAACAATGGGAAGATGTAAAGCAATGCGTGCACCGTGTTTGATGCCGAGGGAATCCAGTGTAAGCGGGACTGAGGCAGAGAGATATCAAAGACAAAGCGATATGGAGAGGAAGTTGTAGGTATCCACATGCTGTCCGTGAAGGAAATCTCAGCGCTGGTTTCTGCATGCATACATCAGCACCATCTCCCTCTTCGTCACCACTGTCTCGAGATCGTCAGACAGACTCTCCAATATCCAACTCCGGATAAGCAGAAATTTACTTCAATGAAACTTTGGAAAGGCCAAAGTGGTGGTCTTGAGGCGCCCCCCGCACCCCCACCCCCCCAAGACAAATTATGTTTCCTATCACAGATCATTGAATCCTACAGTGCAGAAGGAGTCCTTTTGGCCCATCGATTCTGCACCGACCACAATCCCACCCAGGCCCTATCCCCATAACCCCATGCACTTACCCTAGCTCGCAAGAAGCAAATGACGGCTGGGGCATTTCCCACGAAGCTTGTTTCAAAGTTCTGGTAATGTATGCTTTCTGCCAACTGACTTTGACAATAAATGGTTAGGTCAGCAAAACATCTCCTTTTCCCGCAGAACCATGGGAAGGTTTCAAGTTTATTTATTAGTGTCACAAGTCAGCTTACATTAGCACTGCAATGAAGTTACTGTGAAAATCCCCCTGCTCACCACACTCCGGTGCCTGTTCGGGTACACTGAGGGAGAATTTAGCATGGCCAATGCACTTAACCAGCACGTCTTTCGGACTGTGGGAGGAAATCGGAGCACCCGGAGGAAACCCACGCAGACACGGGGAGAACGTGCAGACTCCGCACAGACTGTGACCCAAGCCGGGAATCGAACACAGGTCCCTGGCACTGTGAGGCAGCAGTGCCAACCATTGTACCACCGTGCCAGTTACATCTGGATTAACTTGCAATTAATGGTGTTTTCCAGCAGTCTTTTTCTTCAGGAAGAGGTGTTGGGGCATAGGGAATGGAGCATTTCAGAGCAGTGTGGAATAGACCTAATCTTCACAGACAGAACCTCAGCACACAGTGGTACATGGTGTTGCATCGCAAGGACCTCTGCACACCTCGAGGTAGCTGGGCACAAAGGTGGCTATTGGGATGACATTTTCTGCCCCAGTTACCTTAGAGATTTATACATCATGTTCCTGAGGACAATTTCCACATCATCAAAGCCTTCCATGCCCAGTGGACACTATGAGAGACTCGGGTGCACTATTGACCCTTCTAACCGCATTTGCTTTGATGTTTTAAATGTTCATTTCGAGGCCGTTTATCTTTATAATAACTCCAGGAGTCAGTGTAAAGGAACAGTGCTTTAATACACAAAATAGAGTAAAGCGGAACAACAAGCCTGGGGTGAACAGAAACAGGTCCCAACAATAATGGACCCACTCAGGGTCTTGCTTTATATCGGGCTCAGTGTACGAACTTCACCTGGTGAGTTAATTACCAATCGACAGGGAACTTGTGTTCTATGAGTCCTGCAGGGAGGTCAATCAGTGATTCCCCACTCAATTCCTGGGGGCTATCACAACATTCATGCAGTATCCCTTGAAGGAACTGCATTTCTAATATATCCCGCAGTTTGTTGACTTAGTTTATTTGGTTAATGAAAAGAAGCACAAACCATTTCCGGATCCCAAGTCCCTGAACCAGAGCAGCAATGCTCCCTCAACCAAGTTTCTATTTCAGCTTGGCTGTATCACCCTCTGGCAGGAATAGGCCATTTGGCCCTTTGAACCTGCTCCGCCCCATTCACCTTGATCATGGCTGATCATCAAATTCAATATCCTGATCCCCCCTTCCTCTCATATCCCTTGATCCCTTTAGCCCCAAGAGCTATATCTAATTTCTAGTTTCGTAGACCTCCTGATCCCACTCAATCATAGCTTAAGGTAACTTGAAATAAAAAGGGAAACTGCTGGAAAAGCTCAGCAGGTCTGGAGAGGCAAGCAGAGTTCACGTTTCAAGTCCGTATGAGCTGAGTTTTTTTCCCAGCATTCTCTATTTTTGGGCCATATTCTCCAACCTCGCCCGCGCTGGGATTCTTTTGTCCTGCTGTTGTGAACGTAGATTTGGCTGAGAACCAAATTTTCCATTCTCGCTAGCAGCGGTGGAGGGGCATGCGAGACAGGAGAATTCCAGCCTTTATTTCAGATTTCCAGCATCCACACTGTCTAGCTTTTGTCCTTGTAAGTACTTCCGCCAACCCTCTCAACTCCGGAATCAACCTAGTGAATCTCCTCTGCAATCTCTCCAGTGACAGT
The DNA here is from genome assembly GCF_964213995.1 of Mustelus asterias. Lineage (NCBI taxonomy): Eukaryota > Metazoa > Chordata > Chondrichthyes > Carcharhiniformes > Triakidae > Mustelus > Mustelus asterias. The sequence continues at coordinate 20,986,953 of NC_135808.1, read as the reverse complement.
ATATCTTTTCTCAAGTAAGGAGACCAAATCTGTACACAGTACTCCAGGTGTGGCCTCACCAGCACCCTATACAGCTGTACAATGACCTCCCTGTTTTTAAACTCCATCCCTCTAGTATTGAAGGACAAAATTCCATTTGCCTTCTTAATTACCTGCTGTACCTGCAAGCCAACGTTTTGAGATTCATGCACAAAGATACCCAGGTCCTCCTGCACAGCAGCATGCTGCATTGCATGAGTTGCTTCACTTCAGGTATGATTCAAATGACCCACTAGGGAGCTTTTACCAAAAAGTTTATTTAAGAATACAGTTAACATATTAGCAATAGCATTTACCAATTACGAACAAGAAAGAAAAAACAACCATAATATTGTATAAACCTTAACAACTATATGAAATGTTTCAATCAAACAAACCTCCTTAATGCATACCCCTGCTACAGGTTTAACACAGAAAATAAGACTGCTCATGTGATGCTGCAACTTAGTCCTTTGGTTGGAGAATTGAAACTCTGACTTCCCAGCCCTGTAACTTACAACAGACCTCAAGGTCGAGATAATGCCACTGCTCGCTTCTAGCTTTTAGCCAGCGAACCACTGCAAGAGACAGAATTCTCACTCCTGGAAGGCAAGAAGATCTGCTTCCAGCTAGCCAGCAGAATCTATAATACCAGGGAAAGAGAAAAATCGTGCCTGCAACTTGAAAACCAGGACAGCTTCTAACTAAAACACATCAGCCAGCAGCACAAGACTGAAAGTAAGAACTCTTGTCACCCGAAACATTCTTCCTCCAACAATTCAGGGTCATAAAAATTCCCAGAAAGTACATCAGGCCCAGATTAAAGATAAACAAAACCCCATTTAAACCATTGAAGCAGCAATAAAAGGACTGCTAAACAGGCAGCCAGTTCCACAATGAAAAAAAAACTGCTTACAATCTACAGAGAACATTATTTTTAAAAAATGTTATGGGCATACCAGCATCACAATTTAGAATCTACAGTGCAGAAGAAGGCCATTTGGCCCATCAAGCCTGCACCGATAATAATCCCACCCAAGTCCTATCCCTGTAACCCCATATATTTACACTCTTAATCTCCCCTGTCACTAGAATCATAGAATGATAGAAATCATAGAATCCCTACAGTGCAGAAGGAGGCCATTTGGCCCATCGAGTCTGCACCAACCACAATCCCACCCAGGCCCTACCCCCACATATTTACCCGCTAATCCCTCTAACTACGCATCTCGGGGACAATTTTTAACCTGGCCAATCAACCTAACCCGCACATCTTTGGACTGTGGGAGGAAACTGGAGCACCCGGAGGAAACCCACGCAGACACGAGGAGAATGTGCAAACTCCACACAGACAGTGACCCGAGCCGGGAATCGAACCCGGGACCCTGGAGCTGTGAAGCAGCAGTGCTAACCACTGTGCTACCGTGCCACCCCTAAGGGGCAATTTATCATGGCCAATCAAACTAACTCGCACATCTTTGGACTGTCGGAGGAAACCGGAGCACCCGGAGGAAACCCACACAGACACGGGGAGAATGTGCAACATCCACACAGACAGTCACCCGAGGCCAGAATTGTACCCGGGTCACTGGCACTGTGAGGTAGTAGTGCTAAGCACTGAGCCACCGTGCTGCCCATATGACTGAATAGTGCAGGGTTATTAGAAATCTTCCTGCTCGGCCCAGCGCAGCCTTGATTTGAGTGGATCTCCATCTCCCGAGTAGAAAGGACCCAGTTGCTGGCGACCTTGCTCAGAATGCTGTCGTTCCACATTTAGCAGCGAACGTCAATTTCAAATTTCCTCTCCCTCTTCCTTCCAGTGGTGATGATGATTTTCCCACTGGAGTTTGACACTCTGCTGGGCCAGAAGCAGACTGCCATTCACTTCCAGCAGGTATTGGCTGACCCAATCCCCACCACACAACTGCACACAACTCAGCCAGCAACTCATCACTTCCATGAGCGTTACTACACTCGGAGGGTCTGATGGCCCTTGTAAGGTTGTCCAGAGGTCGCAGTTTGTTCCAACTCTTTCCATGTATCGTCATCCAAGGCCTACTGGAAGGGATAGAGTGGGAGTCTGTGCTGTCTATGGGCCTCACATCATGCAATCCAACATAAAACAATTTACTGATCCGAAGTATCAATGCATTTCCTTGGTTCGGGCACTTATCACAGAACTTTCTTTGTTTTAATTATCAGTCATTCATGGGATGTGGGTATTGCAGCCTAGGTCAGCATTCATTGCCCATCCCTAATTGCCCCTTGAGAAGGTGGTAATGAGCCACCTTCTTGAACTGTGGCAGTCATGTAAGTACACCCACTGTTAGGCAGAGAGTTCCAGGATTTTGACCCAGTGATAGTGAAATAAAGGCCGATATATTCCCAAGTCAGGAGGGTGAGTGCCTTGGAAGAGAACTTCCAGGCGGTGGTGTTTCCAGGTATCTGCTGCTCTTGTCCTTCGAGACGATAGCAGTCGTGGGTTGGAAGCTGCTGTCCAAGGAAGTTTGGTGAGCTCCTGCAGTGTATATTAGAGATGGTACACACGACTGCCACTGTTCACCGGTGGTGGAGGGAGGTGAATGCTTTTTACAGATGGGGTACCAATCAAGTGGGACTGCTTTGCCCGTGATGGTGTCAAGCTTCCTGATTGTCGTTGGAGCTGCAATTACCCAGGCAAGTGGAGAGTATTCTACCACACTAAAAAGAAAGCAAAAATACTGTGGATGCTGGAAATCTGTATTGGTTTCAACATGTTTACACCTTTTCACCCAGAGGGTGGAGGGAATCTGGAACTCGCTGCCTGAAAGGGTAGCAGAGGTAGTAACCCTCACAACATTTAAGAAGCATTTAGATGAGCACTTGAAACACCTTTGTATACAAGGGTATGAAGCAAGTGCTGGAAAATGGGATTAGAATAGATAGGTGTTTGATGACCAGCGTTGTCAGGATGGACCGAAGGGCCTCTTTCTATGGTGTAAAACTCTATAATCCTTCCAGACATTGGACTACATCAATAGCAATGAGAGCAGATTCTGCTTCACTTGAGTTCATAGAATTAAAGAAGTGCAGAAGGAGGCCATTTGGCCCATCGAGTCTGCACCGATCACAATCCCACCTAGGGCTTATCCCCATAACCCCATAAATTTACCCTGCTAATCCCCCTGACACGAGGGTCAACTTAGCATGGCCAATCCACCTAACCTGCCCATCTTTGGACTGTGGGAGGAAACTGGAACACCCGGAGGAAACCCACACAGACACGAAGAGAACGGGCAAACTCCACACAGACAGTGACCCGAAGCCGGAATTGAACCCGGGTCCCTGACGCTGTGAGGCAGCAGCAGAGCTAACCACTGTGCCACCCTATAATTGGTATTAATTATTAATTAATTATCAGTTAAATATTAATTAAGTTGGTACATTTCCCTCTGTCTCACTGCCTCCACAGCACCTTTGCAGATAAAGAACGCCCTGATGTTTGCCTTAATTGCTTACCAGCTGTAGGTGAGGGACAAGAAGAGATGCTTCATCATCCACCAATCTTTGCAATCCCAATCTTTGTTGTTCCTCAGGGTTTTCCGGCTCCAAAGATCAGCTTCCATGCCGAATGTTTTGAATTCCTGGATATGAAAGTCGGCCAGCAGGATGTTGAAGGCACAAGTCAGGATTGTGAAGGAATACTCTCCCCTTGCCTGGATGAGTGCAACATTTAAGTCCTCTATTCAGTTATGACAGAGACAGAAATTGTGTCTGTGAAAGCTTCGTTAATGTGAAACTTTCAGCAGAAAGCTCTTTATCAAAGAGAATGGTGAGATTGTAGAATTTGCCAATTTTGTGGAGACTCAAAGCAAATTATGGGAGGAGGCAAGCAGCAGTAGAATAAATAGCTGAGGTAGGAAAGTTAGCTTGTGAGGAGCCACAGAGTCGCTTCAGTGCAGAAGGAAGCCATTCAGGCCATCGAGTCTGCACTGACTCTTCAAAAGAGCATCATACTCAGGTCCACCTCCCTGTAACCCCATACAGGGAGAATTATAGAATCTCCACAATGCAGAAGAGACCATTCAGCCCATTGAGTCTGCACCAACTTTCTGATAGAGTATCTTACCCAGTCCTCTGCCTCGCTCTAACCCTTTAACTCCACACATTTACAATAGAATAGAATCCTACAATGCAGAAGGAGGCCATTTGGCCCATTGAGTCTGCACTGACCACAATCCCAGCCAGGCCCTTTTCCCGTAACCCCATACATTTACCTTAGCTCGTCCCCCTGACACTAGGGTCAATTTAGCATGGCCAATCCACCTAACCCGCACATCTTTGGACTGTGGGAGGAAACCAAAGCAGCCCCACGCAGATACAGGGTGAATGTGCAAACTCCACACAGACAGTGACCCAAGCTGGGAATCGAACCTGGGTCCCAGGCGCTGTGAGGCTGCAGTGCTAACCACTGTGCCGCGGTGCCGCCCTTGACTAATCCCCCTAATTTACACATCTTGGGACATGAAGGGGCAACTTACCATGGCCAAATGGAGAGGTGATGGCCTAGTGGTATTATCGTTAGACTATTAATCCAGAAACTCAGCTAACGTTCTGAGGACCCAGGTTCGAATCCTGCCACGAATTCAACAAAAGATATCTGGAATTAAGAATCTACTGACCACAATGAAACTATTGCCGGAAAATCCCATCTTGTTCACGAATGTCCTTCAGGGAAGGAAATCTGCTGTCCTCACCTGGTCTGACCCGACATCTAACTCCAATGTGGTTGACTCTCAACTGCTCTCAGACAACTTGGGGTGGGCAATAAATGCTGGCCAGCCAGCGACACCCATGTCCCATAAATTAATTTTTAAAAACAATCCATCTAACCTACACATCTTTGGACGGTGGGAGGAAACTGGAGCACCCAGAGGAAACCCACACAAACACGGGGAGAACGTGCAAACTCTAGACAGTCACCCAAGGCCGGAGTTGAACCAGGGTCCCTGGTGCTGCGAGGCAGCAGTGCTAACCACTGTGCCACTGTGCCACCCACAGTGATGGTTGGGGAAACTTAATATTGACATTTTTAGCTGAATGAATTATTTCTGTGCTGTAAGTCCAATACAGATAAAAAATATACCCTAGGAAACTCTGTTAACACAGTGTGTATTGCTTTATTCCAGTACAATACGAAAATGCATTTCATATTCTATCTAAATTAATAAATGTCACTCGCTTCCAAAGGTGGGACACTTTCCAGGAATCTCAATGAGCAGAATGCGCCTTGTTTTTCCTGCTTTCCCATCTTCGTCTGTCCAGAACGTAGAGTCAACATTATTGATCTAAAATGCAGAATTGAAGACTTTTACGCTCATCTGCTTTGTATGAATTTTTGGCTGCAGAGTCTGGCCCAGCAACGTTATGGGAAAATGTCCATGTTTTGTTCCAAAAGGACTTTCAGTGCTTGTGAGCGAGGTACAACAGTCACAACATGGAATCCAATTGAAGGGGGGGGGGGGGGAGGGGTTAATATTTCAGGAATTTCCCAACCTTTCTCCATGGCCTTAAAAATGTTCTATAGCAAACTGGCAAATCTCAAAGGAATGGCCTCAGACAATCTTTACATCCAGGTGCCATTTTAACTCGAGCTGTTCATCGCTAAACTGAACAAGCTCGGGTGCAAGGCTGGTTTTAGAGCCCGCCCGATATTAGTCAATGGAGCGTAACATCCAGTCTCTGAAAACTGGATGTCTTTTATTCACGGGTACAGGAAGGTAATGAAAATTACTTTGGCATCTCCAGGTTTTAGGAACAGCAATCTCTATCACTTATTTTATCTTCCATATATTCATAGTTCCATGGGAATAGTTTTTCTGTTTGCATGTGAGACACAGAGTGTGTACGTGTGTATTAGAACAAAGAACAAAGAACAATACAGCACAGGAACAGGCCCTTCGGCCCTCCAAGTCCATGCCGCTCCCTGGTCCAAACTAGACCATTCTTTTGTATCCCTCCATTCCCACTCCGTTCATATGGCTATCTAGATAAGTCTTAAACGTTCCCAGTGTGTCCGCCTCCACCACCTTGCCTGGCAGCGCATTCCAGGTCCCCACGACCCTCTGTGTAAAATATGTTCTTCTGATATCTGTGTTAAACTTCCCCCCCCTTCACCTTGAACCTATGACCCCTCGTGAATGTCACCACCGACCTGGGAAAAAGCTTCCCACCGTTCACCGTATCTATGCCTTTCATAATTTTATACACTTCTATTAAGTCTCCCCTCATCCTCCGTCTTTCCAGGGAGAACAACCCCAGTTTCCCCAATCTCTCCTCATAACTAAGCCCCTCCATACCAGGCAACATCCTGGTAAACCTCCTCTGTACTCTCTCCAAAGCCTCCACGTCCTTCTGGTAGTGTGGCGACCAGAACTGGGCGCAGTATTCCAAATGCGGCCGAACCAACGTTCTATACATCTGCAACATCAGACCCCAACTTTTATACTCTATGCCCCGTCCTATAAAGGCAAGCATGCCATATGCCTTCTTCACCACCTTCTCCACCTGTGACGTCACCTTCAAAGGTCTGTGGACTTGCACACCCAGGTCCCTCTGCGTCCCTACACCCTTTATGGTTCTTCCATTTATCGTGTAGCTCCTCCCTACATTATTCCCACCAAAATGCATCACTTCGCATTTATCAGGATTGAACTCCATCTGCCATTTCTTTGCCCAAATTTCCAGCCTATCTATATCCTTCTGTAGCTTCTGACAATGCTCCTCACTATCTGCAAGTCCTGCCAATTTTGTGTCGTCCGCAAACTTACTGATCACCCCAGTTACACCTTCTTCCAGATCGTTTATATAAATCACAAACAGGTGTTTGGTATTACTGTGGCTTTGAATGTGTGTGTCTGTGAGATCAAGGTATGTGTGGTTCTGTTTGTGCTTTGTGTATTCATGTGTATACATATGTATGTGAGCGTATACTTGTGTGAGAGTATGTACGAATGTCTGAGTCTATATGATTGTGCTTGTCAGTGAGTGTGTGAGTTTGTGTGTATATGTGTATTGAGACTGTGTGCATGAGCATTAATGTTCACCTGTGCACATACAAACAGATATGACAAGTTCCCACACAAGAGATTTTTTGACAAGGTCCCATACAAGAGATTAGTGAGCAAAATTAAAGCTCATAGTATAGAGGGTAAAATATTGGCATCGATAGAGAACCGGCTGGCAGATAGGAAGCAGAGAGTGGGAATAAAAGGGTCCTTTTCTAAGTGGTAGGCAGTGATTATTGGGGTACCGCAAGGTTCAGTGCTGGGGCCCCAGCTATTCACAATATAGATTAATGATTTGGACAAAGGAATTGAATGCAAAATCTCCAAATGTGCAAAAGACACGCTTCTCTGGGTGGCAGTGTGCGCTGTGAGGAGGATGCTAAGGGGCTGCAGGGTGACTTGGACAGGCTGGCTGAGTGGGCAAATACTTGGCAAATACAATATAATGTGGATGAATGTGAGGTTATCCACTTTGGTGGCAAAAACAGGAAGGAAGATTATCAATTGAATGGTGGTTGTTTAGGGAAAGGGGAAGTGCAAAGTGACTTGGGTGTCATGATGGAACGGTCGCTGATGGTTGTTATGCAGGTACAGCAGGCATTGAGGAAAGCTAATGGCATGCTGGCCTTCATAGCAAGAGAATTTGAATATAGGAATAAGGATGTCTTGCTGCAGTTATACAGGGCCTTGGTGAGGCCACACCTTGAGTAATGTGTGTTGTTTTGTCCTCCGAGTGTGAGGAAGGACATTCTTACCATTGAGGGAGTCCAGTGAAGGTTCACCAGACCGATTCCTGGAATGGTGGGACTGACATATGGAGAAAGATTGGATCGACTGAGCTTGTACTTACTGGAATTTAGAAGAATGAAAGGGAATCTCATAGAAACATATAAAATCCTGATGGGACTGGACAGGCTAGATGCGGGAAGAACGTTCCCGATGTTGGGTAAGTGCGGAACTAGGGGTCAAAGAATAAGGGGTAAGCCATTCAGGACTGAGATGAGGAAGAACTTCTTCACTCAGAGAGTTGTGAACCTGTGGAATTCTCCACCACAGAAAGATGTTGGGGCCAGTTCATCAGATATGTTCAAGAGGGAGCTGGACGTGGCTAATGGGACCAAGGGGTATGGAGAGAAAGCAGGAGTGGGATACTGAAAGTGCATGATCAGTCATGATCATATTTAATGGTAGTGCAGGCTCAAAGGGCCGAATGGCCTACTCCTGCGCCTATTTTCTATGTTTCTATATGTTTGAATGTATGTGTGTGACTGAGCATTTGGATGTATGTACATATGAGTGTTCATGTCTGTATGAATGTGTGTACGGCAAAGTTTATTTAATAGTCACAAGTAAGTTTACATTAATGAAGTCACTATGAAAATCCCCTAGTTGCCACTGGTGCCTGTTCAGGTACACTGAGGGGGAATTTAGCATGGCCAATGCACCAAACCAGCACATCTTTCAGACTGTGGGAGGAAACCGGAGCACCCAGAGGAAACCCACACAGGCACAGGGAGAAAATGCAGACTCCACACAGACAGTGACGCTAGCCGGGAATCAAACCTGGGCCCCTGACTCTGTGAGGCAGCAGTGCTAACCACTGTGCCACCATACCACTCGTGTGTGAGTGCATGTGTAATTATCTGAGTGTGTGTGTGTTGTGTGTGTGTGTGGCTGTATGTGAGTGAATTGTGTGTGTAACATGTGTGTTTGATTATCCTCTTTTCTCTTTCTCTGTCTGCCTCTATCTCTCTTTGTGAGGCTAATTGTAACATTGCTCATCAGAGTGCAGAACCCAGGGGATTGGGTGGAACAGTAGCTTTATCTGCCACTGACTATTACTGACATTGTACCTGGTCCCGCCAGTTGCCCAGTGAATGTATTTAGATAACATTGTTTCTGAACTCCAAGTGTCAGCTGCTTAGCAAAACATCTGAGTACTTCTTAGAGTCACAGGATGGAAATTTGGCAGACCATTGAAAGGTCATTGAGCCGAGTGGGAATTTCCAGCCTTGGGGTGCGTGTGGCTGTAAAATCCCACAGTCATACAGCACAGAAAAGACCCTTCGGCCCATCGAGTCTGCACCGACAATATCTACCACTAAAGTTGTGCTAATCCCATTTTCCTGCACTTCAAATAGAATAGAATCCCCTTTCGGCCCATCGAGTCTGCAACAACCACTATCCCACTCAGGCCCTATTACCGTAACCCCACATATTTACTCTGCTAATCCCCCTGACACTAGGGTCAATTTAGTATGGCCAATCAACCTAACATCTTTGGACTGTGGGAGGAATGATGTGGAGATGCCGGCGTTGGACTGGGGTAAACACAGTAAGTAACCTGGTGTTGTAAGACTTCTTACTGTGAGAGGAAACCAGAGCACCCGGAGGAAACCCACGCAGACATGGGGAGAATGTGCAAACTCCACACAGTCACCCCAGGCCAGAACTGAACCCGGATCCCTGGTGCTGTGGGGCGACAGTGCTAACCACTGTGCCATCGTGCTGCCCCACATCCTTGCCGCCACTTGTCCCATATCCTTGAACGTTACGATGTTTCAAGTGCTCATCCGAATATTTTTTAAAGGTTGTAAGGTTTCCGGTCTCCACTACCTTCCCAGGCAGTGCATTCCAGATTCCCACCACCCTCTGGGTGAAAAAATGTTTTCTCAAATCCCCTCTGAATTTCCTGCTCCTTAACCTAAAACTATGCCCCCTCATGATTGACCCCTCAACCAAGGGGAACAGCTGCTTCTTACTCACTCTGTCCATACCCTTCATAATCTTACACACCTGAATCCTGTTCACCCTCAGACTTCTCTGCTCTAAAGAAAATAACCCAAGCCTATCCAGTCTCTCCATATAGCTCAAATGCTCCTGGCATTGTCCTGGTGAATCTCCTCTGTACCCCCTATAATGCAATCACATCCTTCCTATAGTGATTCCCAGAACTGCACACAGTACTCCAGCTGTGGCCTAACCTACATTCTGTACAACTCCAACATTATCTCCTTGCTCTTATACTCTATTCCATGACTGATAAAAACAAGTCTCCCATATGCCTTCCTAACCATCCTATTCATCTGCTCTGCTGCCTTCAGTGATCTGTGAATAAGCCACCCAAGTTACATCTGTTCCTCTGAGCCTGTCCTAGCAATTAATGTCCCAGTAAATGGGCATTGTGCACTAACTCTCAATATAAAATGTTCAAATGCAAATATAAAACCACGCTCTGCTGAGAAATCAGTAAATAAATGATCCCCTTTCTTTGAATCATAAACCATTCGCAACCTTCATTTTTCTATCAAAGCAGAGATGACACAGATATCACTTCGAGTAAAGTTTCCCACATTCTCAAAGACAACTAATCAGTAAAGGTAGACAAAGGACACAACACACGCAAATTTCCAAGAAGCCCTCTGCTTAGCTCAGGTAACCTTGATTAAGAGGCAGTAAATGTTTCTCTGTTATCCTGGGGGGGATTTTTATATAGACTTGCAAATAACAGCCACATCGATGATTACTGATTTGGTATATTTGTTTTCAAGCTGAACTAGCTGAACTGAACTCGCAGTGAACTTGGTAGCCTATTTGACCCTCTGCTAAGCCTCAGAGTACCCGCCTCTGCACCAAAACCACCCCCTCCCACATCTGTACCATTGCTCAACTCTGTACTTGTCTCAGCCCATCTGTTCCTCAAACACAAATACCTTTGTCACTTTTCAACTTAGTTGCTCCCTTTGAAACCTGGGCACTAAACTCTGAAATTCATTTCTCTGTCTCTCTCTCTCTCTCCATCTATATTTTTTCTCTCTCTCTCTAACTCTATCACTCTCTAACTTTCTCTCTCCCTAACTCTCTCTCCAACTCCCTCCCCAAATCTCTCCCCAAATCTCTCCCCGACGCTCTCCTTAACCCTCTCCCTAACTCTGTTTGCCACTCTCTCCCTAACTCACTGCCCAACTCTCTGCCCAACTATCTACCTAACTCTCTCCCTAACTCTCTCTCTAACTCTCTCTCTAACTCTCTCCCTAACTCTCTCCCTAACTCTCTCCCTAACTCTCTGCCCAACTCTCTGTCCAACTCTCTACCTAACTCTCTCCCTAGCTCTCTCCTTAACTCTCTGCCCAACTCTCTGCCCAACTCTCTACCTAACTCTCTCCCTAACTCTCTCCCTAACTCTCTCTCTAACTCTCTCCCCAACTCTCTGCCCAACTCTCTGCCCAACTCTCTCCCTAGCTCTCTCCTTAACTCTCTGCCCAACTCTCTGCCCAACTCTCTCCCTAGCTCTCTCCTTAACTCTCTGCCCAACTCTCTGCCCAACTCTCTACCTAACTCTCTCCCTAACTCTTTCTCTATCTCTCCCCAACTCTCTCCCCAACAGTCTCCCTAACTCTGTCCCTCTCTCCCTAACTGTTTCTGTCTCCCCCAACTCTCTCCCTAACTCTCTCCCTAACTCTCTCTCTATCACTTTATCTATCACTCCCTAATTCTCTCCCTAACTCTCTATCACTCTCTGTATCAGTCCCTAACTCTCTCTCTATCACTCTATCACTCCCTAACTCTCTCCCTAACTCTCTCCCTAACTCTCCCTCTATCACTCTATTACTCCCTAACTCTCTCCCTAAATCTCTCTCTCACTCTCTCTCTATCACTCCCTAAATCTCTCCCTAACTCTCTCTCTATCACTCTCTGTATTACTCCCTAACTCTCTCCCTCACTGGCTCTCTATCACTCTATCTATCACTCCCTAAATCTCTCCCTAAATCTCCCCCTAACTCTCTCTCTAACTCTTTCCCTAACTCTCTCTATCACCCTATCACTCCCTAACTCTCTCTCTAACTCTCTCTCTAACTCTCTCCCTAACTCTCTCCCTAACTCTCTCCCTAACTCTCTCCCTAACTCTCTTGCTCTCTTTCTAAGTCTCTAACTCTTTCCCTAACTCTCTAACTCTCTCCAATTCTCGCTCTATCTCTCTCTAGCTCTCTAAATAACTCTTTCCCTCAATCTCTCTCTAACTCTCTCTCTAGTTCTCTCTCTATCTCTGTCTATCACTTTCTATATAAATGCAAGCTGCTGTTGGATTGGATTGGAACTTGCCAGCATCATCATTCAATTTTCAGCTGATCTTCTTTGCTTCCTTTCCACTTACCATTGCTGGAGTCATCCGACGTAAGCTTCTGAGGTTCAGCAAGACATAGTCCTGAAAAGATGGAGAATAGAAGTCAATTTCAAAAATAATGGTGCAGTTCTTGATTGAGTTGCAATTTGTTTTATCCATTCGTGGGATGCGGGCGGCTGTACATCCCTCATTACTCCTTAACTGAATGGTTGCGGAGGCCATTTCAGAGGGCATTTTAAGAGTCAACTACATTGCAGTGGGTCTGGAGTTATATGTAGGCCAGACCAGATAAGGATGGCAGATTTCCATCCCTAAAGGGCATTAATGACCCAGGTAGGCTTTTGCAACAATCATCAATGGTTTCATAGTCATCATTAGACTTTTAATTCCAGATTTTTTAGTGAATACAAATTTTACCATTTGCCATGGTGGGATTCAAACCCTGGGACTATACATAGAATACAGACAGTGCAGAAGGAGGCCATTCAGCCCATCGAGTCCGCACTGACAACAATCCCACCCAGCCCCTATCCTTGTGACCCCACGTAATCCCCCTGACACGATGGGGAAATCCCACTAAGACCTGTTCCCCGCAACCCTAAGTATTTACCTCGCTAATCCCCCTAACCTAAACATCTTGGGACACTAAGGGGCAATTCAGCATGGCCGATCTACCCAAGCTCTACCCGAGGACCCTACCCGAGCCCAGTGATAATACCACAGTGCCATCGCAATACTGTAATTTTGTAATTTAAATAAAGTAAATTAATTTCATGCAACTGTTGCTTTGCTCTATGAATATGTTCATGCAGTTGGACCTTCAAAGATCTAAAAATTGGAACGACTGAGAATATTTCACATTCATCATGTGAAATTATTGAGCTGAATAAACACCAATATGGACCCGATGGACCGAGCAGTGTGTTACTGTTATTGAAAGTATTTTCCATTTCCTCAAGATTGTCCCAATCCATCACTGACAATTCAGTGGCTCCTCCCACTCCCTCCTCACAGTGCCAGGGACCCAGGTTTGATTCTGGCCTTGGACAACTGTCTGGTTGGAGTTTGCATGTGTCTACATGGCTTTCCTCCGGGGGCTCTGTCTTCCTCCCACAGTCCAAAGCTGTACAGGTTAGACAGATTAGCCAATGTAAGTGTGCGTGGTGACAGGGATGGTCGCAGGGGAGGGCCTGAATGGGATGGATGCTCTTTTGGAGAGTCGGTACAGACACGGTTGGCCAGAAGGCCTCTTTCTGCGCTGTAGTGGTATTATGGTTCTATGGTATCCCATGGTCCTGCAAGGAAAGCAGTAGTATGTTTTATTTTATTCATACATGGGCAATGGACATCGCTGTCTGGTCAGCATTTATTGCCCACCCGAGTTGCCCTTGGAGGGCAGTTGAGAGTCAACCACATTGCTGTGGCTCTGGAGTCACATGTAGGCCAGACCGGGTAAGGACAGCCGATTGTCTTCCCTAAAGGACAAAAAAAAATCATAGAATCCCTCCAGTGCAGAAGGAGGCCATTCGGCCCATCGAGTCTGCACCGACCACAATCCCACCCAGGCCCTACCCTCACATATTTACCCGCTAATCCCTCTAACCTATGCATGAGTGAATCTGGGTGGGCTTTCCTGACAATCGACAATGGTTTCATGGTCATCAGTAGATTCTTAGGGGGCGATTCTCCCACCCCGCCGCACTAGGGGCGGTCTGAGGAGAGGTCCAAGTGGGATCGGCACTGCGGGGGAGGGGGGGGGGAATCAGTTGATTATGGGGGGGGGCGGCATTGCGTGCGGGGGTGGAGGGGCTGGAGATCAGGGTGGAGGCAAGGTCAGCTGGGGTGGCCGGGGGGTCGGCACTGTCCGGGGGGGTGGGGGGGGGTATATGTTTTGGGGGGTGCTGGAGATTGGGGCGGAGGGGGTCGTGGCTGGCCCGGGAATGGTCGGAGGGGCCACAATCAAGCCGTGGGAAGGTTGGGTGGGCAGCACTGCGGGGGTCCCAGGCTGGCCAGCGATCGAGCCAGCCAGTAATTGGGAGGCTGACAGTGCGGGGCCACTGTGCATGCTCAAAGGCTCCCTTGCTTCAGCTTCCCAGGTGGGAATAGGCCCCGCCACTGAAATCTAATGATATTCACGCCGGTGGCCTCTGCATTGTACAGCGTGTGGGAGATTCTAGTGTGAACCCCCACTGAATAAAACAGCATGAATTACACCAGTTTCTTTGGGAGAATTCCGGCCTTAATTCCAGATTTTAAAAATTGAATTCAAACTCCACCACCTACCGTGGCAGGATTCGAACCAAGGTCTCCAGAACATTAGCTGAGTTTCTGGATGGAAATGGTCTTGTGATAATACCACGAGGCTATCACCTCCTGATTCTCAAACGATAGAAAGTCGGGCGCCATGTAACATGAGCTGTTGATCCACTGTGACCCATTTAACATCAGGCAGGGAAAGTGACAGCTCAACCCATCAATGGGGAGGGCCTGTAAACGCAGGCCCAGCTTTCTGGAGCTCTGGTCGCACGGAAGCAGATGAGTAGAGACTGTCATTATCCTTATTCATTGAACAGGGCAAGTCACCGTTCTGTGTAAAACGCTCATTACAAATTGAGTATTCTCACCATCCACCCTGGACAAGCTGAGGACGTCGATCTCCCAGGCCTGGGAAGGATCAATATCAGTTATTAACCTGCAAAAGGGAGATGGAAAAAAAAAAGAACCAATTAATTATTTGTCTGTACGCTGGGTGAGATTGTCCAGCCCTTCACACCAGCGGGATCTTCACGTCCCACTAGCGGCGCACCCCACCCCCTGCTCCCCACCCCCCGTCACAACCCTCCATCCCCTCCCCCGACCCCACCCCCACCACATGTATCTCAACAGCGTGGGGGGTGCGGGGGGGAATCAATGGGAAATTCCATTGAAAGCGGCGGGACCAGAAAATCCATGGCCAACAGCAAGCCACCGAGAAAAATATGGGGAGGTCAGCGAAACCTGGTCTCGAGCCTAGCTTTTCATTTTGATATGTATTCATTGACTCTGTCTACAGTTCCCGCTGCCTCGGCGAAGCAGCCAGTATAATTAAGGATCCCATGCACCCCTGACATTCTCTCTTCCACCTTCTTCCGTCGGACAAAAATACAAAAGTCTGGGGTCACGTACCAATCGACTCAAGAATAGCTTCTTCCCTGCTGTCATCAGACTTTTGAATGGACCTACCTCACTTTAAGTTGATCTTTCTCTACACCCTGGCTATGACTGTAGCACTACATTCTGCACTCTCTCCTTTCCTTCTCTATGAACAGTATGCTTTGTCTGTATAGCGCGCAAGAAACAATACTTTTCACTGTATACTAATACATGTGACAATAATAAATCAATTCAACAATCAGAAGATGATGTGTGGTATGCTGCCACAGTTTCTCTGCTAAAAGCACTATGGCTGGGATTTTCCAGCCACTTACGCCCAGCAGGGTCTTCCAGGCTTGCCGACTGCGCACCCCCCCCCCCCAACCCCACTGCAGGTTTCCCAACAGTGCGTTGGAATCGATGGGAAATCTCCTGGCAGTGGCGGACCAGAAGGTCCCACCACTGGCAAACAGCACACTACCCCCCACAGCCGAGAAATATCAATGGATAAAAAAATCTCACCCCCTATCAACGCAATAATATAAACACTACAGATGCTGGAAATCTGACATGAAAACAGAAAACGGTGGCTAAACTCAGCAGATCTGGCAGCATCTGTGGAGATAGAGAAACAAGGATTGACATTTTGAGTCCATATCACTTCAGTGATACTCCTGAGCTCCGAGGAAGAGGCCTACAGGCTCGAAATGTTAACACGATTTCTATCGCCATATATTGTACCTGACCCACTGACTTTCTCCAACACATTTCATAGAACATAGAACATAGAACAGTACAGCACAGCACAGGCCCTTCGGCCCATGATGTTGTGCCGAACCTTTTCCGAAACCAAGATCAAGCTATCCCACTCCCTATCATCCTGGTGCTCCATGTGTCTATCCAATAACCGCTTGAAAGTTCCTAAAGTGTCCGACTCCACTATCACAGCAGGCAGTCCATTCCACACCCCAACCACTCTCTGAGTAAAGAATCTACCTTGTACATCTCTCCTATATCTTCCACCACAAACTTTATAGTTATGCTCCCTAGTAACAGCTACATCCACCCGAGGAAATAGTCTCTGAACGCCCACTCTATCTATCCCCTTCATCATTTTATAAACCTCTATTAAGTCTCCCCTCAGCCTCCTCTGCTCCAAAGAGAACAGCCCTAGCTCCCTCAACCTTTCCTCATAAGACCTACCCTCCAAACCAGGCAGCATCCTGGTAAATCTCCTTTGCACTCTTTCCAGCACTTCCACATCCTTCTTATAGTGAGGTGACCAGAACTGCGCACAATATTCCAAATGTGTTCTCACCAAGGTCCTGTATAGTTGCAGCATAACCCCATGGCTCTTAAACTCAAACCCCCTGTTAATAAACGCTAACACAATATAGGCCTTCTCCATGGCTCTATCCACTTGAGTAACAACTTCAGAGATCTGTGGATATGAACCCCAAGATCTCTCTGTTCCTCCACATTCCTCAGAACCCTATCTTTGACCCTGTAATCCGCATTCAAATTTGTCCTAACAAAATGAATCACCTCGCACTTATCAGGGTTAAACTCCATCTACCATTTTTCGGCCCAGCTCTGCATCCTATCAATGTCTCTTTGCA
This sequence comes from Mustelus asterias, assembly GCF_964213995.1. Taxonomy (NCBI): domain Eukaryota; kingdom Metazoa; phylum Chordata; class Chondrichthyes; order Carcharhiniformes; family Triakidae; genus Mustelus; species Mustelus asterias. The sequence goes on along the minus strand of NC_135808.1, from coordinate 20,970,013 downwards.
GCCTACAACAGCCCTCCACCTCATCCACTATTCCACCAATCTTGGTGTCATCAGCAAATTTACTGATCCACCCTTCAGCCCCCTCCTCCAAGTCATTTATAAAAATCACAAATAGCAGAGGACCCAGGACTGATCCTTGTGGTACACCGCTGGTAACTGGCCTCCAGTCTGAAAATTTTCCATCCACCACCACCCTTTGTCTTCTATCAGATAGCCAGTTACTTATCCAATCGGCCAAATTTCCCACTATCCCACACCTCCTTACTTTCTTCATCAGCCGACCATGGGGGACCTTTATCAAACGCCTTACTAAAATCCATGTATATGATATCAACTGCTCTACCTTCATCAACACACTTAGTTACCTCCTCAAAAGATTCAATCAAATTTGTGAGGCAAGACTTACCCTTCACGAATCCGTGTTGACTATCCCAGATTAAGCTGCATCTTTCGAAATGGTCGTAAACCCTATCCCTCAGGACCTTTTGCATTAACTTACTGACCACCGAAGTAAGACTAACCGGCCTATAATTACCAGGGTCATTCCTATTTCCTTTCTTGAACAGAGGACCAACATTCGTCACTCTCCAATCCTCTGGCACTATCCCCGTGATGTGGAGATGCCGACGTTGGACTGGGGTAAACACAGTAAGAAGTTTAACAACACCAGGTTAAAGTCCAACAGGTTTATTTGGTAGCAAAAGCCACACAAGCTTTCGGAGCTCCAAGCCCCTTCTTCAGGTGAGTGGGAATTCTAAATGTAGAATTCCCACTCACCTGAAGAAGGGGCTTGGAGCTCCGAAAGCTTGTGTGGCTTTTGCTACCAAATAAACCTGTTGGACTTTAACCTGGTGTTGTTAAACTTCTTACTGTGACTATCCCCGTGGACAGTGAGGACCCAAAGATCAAAGCCAAAGGCTCTGCAATCTCATCCCTTGCCTCCCAAAGAATCCTAGGATATATCTCATCTGGCCCAGGGGACTTATCGACCTTCAGGTTTTTCAAAATAGCTAATACATCTTCCCTCAGAACATCTGCCTCCTCCAGCCTATCAGCCTGTATCACACTCTCATCCTCAAAAACATGACCCCTCACCTTGGTGAACACTGAAGAAAAGTATTCATTCGTCGCCTCTCCTATTTCATGGAATCATAAAATCCCTACAGTGCAGAAGGAGGCCATTCGGCCCATCGAGCCTGCACCCGCCCACAATCCCACCCAGTCCCTATTCCCGTAGCCCCACATATTTACCTCACTAATCTCCCTGATACTGGGGTCAATTTAGCATGGCCAATCAACCTAACCCGCATATCCTTGGACTGTGGGAGGTAACCGGATCACCCAGAGGAAACCCACACGGCAGACACGGGGAGAGCGGACAAACACCATACAGATAGTGACCCAAGCTGGGAATTGAACCCAGGCCCCTGGCGCTGTGAGGCAGTAGTGCTAACCACTGTGCCACCCATATAAACAAAAGTTCTAATTATTGGTCTCGTTTCATAGGGCCATGCACACACAATTGGATTACTTACCCGACTAAAATTGAAGAAAAGCCTCACACATATACAATTTAGGGTTGTTGAAATGTCCCTACCCTACATTTCTACATTCCCGCTCTACATTTATCGGCTAATTACAGTTAGAAGGCTATACCTGAAGATTTCATTTCCTGGACGAACAACGAAAGACCACATAGGGCTGCCATTGAAAGTCGGGTTGATCAGCTCATCATGAACTATTCAGGAGAAAGAGACACAAACAATAACGAGAGGTCAGGGAAAAAAAAACTTTTTCACACTGCGAGTGATTCATAGAATCATAGAATCCCCAAAGTGCAGAAAGAGGCCATTTGGCCCATCGAGACTGCACCAACAACAATCCCACCCAGGCCCTATCCCCGTAACCCATATGTTTACCATCATACTCCCTTTGACACTAAGGGGCAATTTAGCATGGACAATCCACCTAACCTGCACATCTTTGGACTGTGGGAGGAAATTGGATCACCCGGAGGATCACACACAGACACGGGCAGAATGGACAGCACGGTGGCACAGTGGTTTAGCACAGCTGCCTCACAGCGCCAGGGACCCAGGTTCAACTCCCGGCTTGGGTCACTGTCTGTGTGGAGATTGCACATTATCCCCGTTACTGCATGGATTTCCTGGGTGCTCAGAATCCAAAAGACGTGCTGGTCAGATGCACTGGCCATGCCAAATTCTCTCTCAGTGTACTCCAATCGTGCGTGGCGACCAGGGGATTTTCTGGCTTCATTGCTGTGTTAATGTAAGCCTACTTGTGACACTAATAAATAAATAAATCCCCACAGCCGGTCACCTGAGGCGGGAATTCAGCCCGGGTCCTTGGCACTTTGAGACAGCAGTGCTTGGTTGGGGTCCAGAGTGCGCTGTCTGGGAGTGTGCTGGAGGCAGGTTCAGAGAGGGCATTAGATGATTATTATAAACGAAACAATGTGCAAGGGTATGGAGAAAAAGGCAGGGGAATAGCACTAAATCATTATGCTCATTTGGAAGGCCAATTTCGACACAATGGGCCAAATGGACCTTCTTCTGAAGCATAAGAACATAAGAAATAGGAGCAGGAGTAGGCCATCTAGCCCCTCGAGCCTGCCCTGCCATTCAATAAGATCATGGCTGATCTGAAGTGGATCAGTTCCACTTACCCGCCTGATCCCTACAACCCCTAATTCCCTTACCGATCAGGAATCCATCTATCCGTGATTTAAACATATTCAACGAGGTAGCCTCCACCACTTCAGTGGGCAGAGAATTCCAGAGATTCACCACCCTCTGAGAGAAGAAGTTCCTCCTCAACTCTGTCCTGAACTGACCCCCCTTTATTTTGAGGCTGTGCCCTCTAGTTCTAGTTTCCTTTCTAAGTGGAAAGAATCTCCAGTCCCTTCATTATCTGATAGGTCTCTATAAGATCCCCCCTCAGCCTTCTAAATTCCAACGAGTACAAACTCAATCTGCTCAGTCTCTCCTCATAATCAACACCCCTCATCTCTGGTATCAACCTGGTGAACGTTTTCTGCACTCCCTCCAAGGCCAATATATCCTTCCGCAAATAAGGGAATCAATACTGCACACAGTATTCCAGCTGCGGCCTCACCAATGCCCTGTACAGATGCAGCAAGACATCCCTGCTTTTATATTCTATCCCCCTTGCGATATAGTCCAACGTCCCATTTGCCTTCTTGATCACCTGTTGCACCTGCAGACTGGGTTTTTGCGTCTCATGCACAAGGACCCCCAGGTCCCTTTGCACAGTAGCATGTTGTAATTTTTTTCCACTTAGATAATAATCCAATTTGCTATTATTTCCTCCAAAGTGAATAACCTCGCATTTGTCAACGTTATACTCCATCTGCCAGATCCTTGCCCACTCACTCAGCCTGTCCAAATCTCTCTGCAGACCTTCTACGCCCTCCACACGATTCACTTTCCCACTTATCTTCGTGTCGTCTGCAAACTTTGTTACCCTACACTCAGTCCCCTCCTCCAGATTGTCTCTATAAATGGTAAATAGTTGAGGCCCCAGTACCGATCCCCTGCGGCACGCCACTAGTTACCATCTGCCAACCAGAAAAGCAACCATCTATTCCAACTCTCTGCTTCCTGTCGGATATGATGTGGAGATGCCGGCGTTGGACTGGGGTAAGCACAGTAAGAAGTCTCACAACACCAGGTTAAAGTCCAACAGGTTTATTTGGTAGCAAATACCATTTAGCCAATCCCCAATCCACGCTAACACCCTACCCCCAACTCCATGTGACCCAATCTTCTTCAGCAACCTTTTGTGAGGCACCTTTTGGAAATCCAAAAACACCACATCCACCGGTTCCCTTCCGTCAACCGCACTAGTCACATCTTCATAAAAATCCAACAAGTTCGTCAAACATGACTTTCCCCTCATGAATCCATGCTGCGTCTGCTTAATCGAACCATTCTTATCCAGATGGCCTGCTATTTCTTCTTTAATGATGGATTCCAGCATTTTCCCAACTACAGACGTTAAGCTAACCGGCCTGTAGTTACCCGCCTTTTGTCTATTTCCTTTTTTAAGCAGCGGCGTAACAATTCTGTGATTCTGTAAATTTCGATATCACTGTTGATGTTTGATGTCGGACACGCTCTCCTGCCCTTTATATCAGGCCAGTCAATACACAATGAATCAAGTGCCCGAGCCACATTAACAGAGAGCAACTTTAGTGCAAAAATAATGCAAGAAGTTATTTTTCCCGGGAGTTGACAAAGGAATTCTCACCACTAGTTTCCAGTTCCTTCTGTTTGATAGTAACTGTCCTTTGTCCGGTGCCTGAAAATAAATAGAAACATTTAACATAACTCCGCTGTCATTATCCCATGCTGACAGCCTACACTTGGTCATCCGGAGTGTGACACTTCATCAAGAACCATTTCATCGGGAAGGTGACTGAACACCCAGAAGGCGCCTTAAATGCACAAAAGCATTGAACACGTCAAAGTTCAGGACCAACCGACCAAAACAATCAATCTAATATTTGCTACAGGTCATATTGTGATGCTACTGTGCCTTTAAGAAATGTATTTTAACCATGTTCTCTGCAGTTATTAGAGGCCTGTTTTTTTTTTTATTTTGGCCCTGTGCTATCTGAGCCAATGTCCCTTTATTGTTGTGTAAGCCACATAATGGGCCTCTTGTTTATTTTTAATCTGGGCCTAATGCAGTTTGCTGGAGGTTTATACCAAAAGAGAAATGCTGGAAAATCTCAGCAGGTCTGGCAGCATCTGTAAGGAGAGAACAAAGAACAAAGAAAAGTACAGCGCAGGAACAGGCCCTTCAGCCCTCCAAGCCTACACCGATCATGGTGCCTGCCTAAACTAAAACTGTATGCACTTACAGAGTCCATATCCTTCCATTCCCATCCTATTCATGTATTCGTCTAGTTGCCCCTTAAATGCCACTATCATACCTGCTCCCATCACCTCCCCGGGCAGCGCGTTCCAGACATTCATCACCCTCTGCGTAAAAATTTTGCCTCGCACATCTCCTCTAAACTTTTCCCCATGAACCTTAAACCTATGTCCCCTAGTACTTGACTTTTCTACTCTAGGAAAGAACATCTGACTATCCACTCTGTCCTTGCCACTCATAACCTTGTCAACCTCTATTAGATCACCCTTCAACCCCCGTTGTTCCAGTGAGAACAAACCGAGTTTGTCAAACCTCTCCTCATAACTAATACCCTCCAGACCAGGCAACATCCTGGTAAACCTCTTCTGTACCCTCTCCAAAGCATCCACATCCTTCTGGTTGTGTGGCGACCAGAATTGTACACAATATTCCAAATGAGGAGAAAAGAGCTAATGTTTCGAGTCCAGATGACCCTTGTCAAGGTTTCCTGAGAAAGCCCCTTGTTTTTTGTGGCTCTGGCTGATTTTTCATTCCCTCACCCTTTCTATGTCTTTTAAGTCTGACAAAGGGTCATCTGGACTCGAAACGTCAGCTCTTTTCTCTCCTTACAGATGCTGCCAGAACTGCTGAGATTTTCCAGCATTTTCTCTTCTGGTTTTGGATTCCAGCATCTGCAGTAATTTTCTTTTTTGCTGGAATTTTATGATCCTTTTGGGAATTGTTGTTTTGCAACTGATTGACAGATCAGGTGGGACCTTTGGATAGTTTTTTTTCTCACAGGAGAAATCCCCTTTCAGTTTGGCAGAAGCTGTTTGGACTGTAGGTTGGATGCAGAGTCTTTGTCTCTCACGGGAAATTCTACTGGCTGCTGGCTAGTTAGAATCAAGAGGCAAGTGGTATCTCTGTCTCTTGAAGTGCGCAAAACATTCCAATTCAATATCCAAAGGTCTATTCACATTAGGTGTTGCAAAGCTTCAAGATCCAGCATCACATGAACAGACTTGCTTTCTGTGCTAAGCCAAGTGTTTGTAGGGATATGTGCGTTGGGACATTATTCTTAGCTGTTAAGGTTTACACAATGTCATGGTTGTGTTTCTGTAACTGGCAGAAGTTATTGCTAACTTTCTTACTCCCGCATGATGCCACAGTGGTTCGCACTGCTGCTTCACAACGCTAAGGATCCGGGTTCGAATCTACATGTTCTCCCCATGTCTGCATGGGTTTCCTCTGGGTGTCATAGAATAGAGTCATTGAATCCTACAGTGCAGAAGGAGACCATTCGGCCCATCCAGTCTGCACTGACCACAATCCAACCCAGGCCCTATCCCCATAACCCCATGCATTTACCCTCGCTAGGCCCCCTGACACTGAGGGACAATTTATCACGGCCAATCCACCTAACCCGCACATCTTTGGATTGTGGGAGGAAGCCAGAGCACCCGGAGGAAATCCACGCAGACACCGGGGGGAAAACGTGCAAACTCCACATAGCCAGTGACCCAAACTGGGAATCGAACCCAGGTCCCTGGCGCTGTGAGGCAGCAGTGCTAACCACTGTGCCACCGTGCTGCTCCCAACTCCTCAACTCCACTTTCCCCACTCATCCGCTTAACCCTCGATTCCCTTACTGATTAAAAATCTGTCTATCTCAGCCTTAAACATACTTAACGACCCAGCCTCCACAGCCCTCTGCACTAAAGAATTCCACAAATTCTGTCCCCCTCTGAGAAAATAACTTTTTTTTTCCATTGAACAAGACAAGGCACCTTACGAAAATGCACAATACAGTCGGGTTAACTCACCATGTTCTATCGAAACATAAGGAGGCTGAATCGGCTTGGAGCTGGAAGGGTGAATATCAGGTGTTAAGCTGCAAGACAGAAGGAGAATCTTTAACAAATTATATGTTCCCTTCCTTGGCTTTTCAGTTTGATAAATTATGCAGAAAATATTTGATTTGATTTGATTTGATTTATTTTTGTCACACTTACTGGGATACAGTGAAAAGTATTGTTTCTTGCATGCTATACAGACGAAACATACCATTCATAGAGTACATAGGGGAGAAGGAAAGGAGAGGGTGCAGAATGTAGTGTTACAGTCGTATTTAGGGTGTAGAGAAAGATCAGCTTAATGCAAGGTAGGTCCATTCAAAAGTCTGATGGCAGCAGGAAGAAGCTGCTCTTGAGTCGGTTGGTACATTTTCTCAAACCTTTGCATCTTCTTCCCGACGGAAGAAGATGGAAGAGAGTATGCCTGAGTTGCGTGGGGTCCTTGCTTATGCTGGCTGCTTTTCTGAGGCAGTGGGAAGTGTTGACTGATTCAATGAAGTCAATAACTTTAACTTCAAAGGATGCGCTATCAAAGCTCTAGAGGAAAGGCTTGAAGAGACATTGGTTGCCAAGTCTCTTCAGCCAAGATGACATACAAAAACCAGAGAATGACAGAAGAAATTGTTTGCTGGAAGAAATAACCTGATTCCTCCACAAGTTAAGAAGATAACAAGTTCCCAATACAGATGTCTGTTATTTGTTGGAGAATAGTCACCACAACCTAGGACATTGGTGCAAGAGGTCCACTGCCCACAAGATGCACTGTAGGAACACAAACCTCTTCAGGCTGCACCTTCCAAACCCACAACCGCTACCATTTAGAAGGACAAGGGCAGCAGATACCTGGGAACACCACCACATGTGCCATCCACTCACCATCCTGACTTGGAAATATATCGGTCGTTCCTTGATTGGCGCTCGGCCAAAATCCTGGAACTCCCTCCCTAACAGAGCTGTGGGTGTACCTGGTCAAGACGGCAGCTCACCACCACCTTCTCGAGGGCAATTAGAGATGAACAAAAAATGCTCACCTTGCCAGCGATGCCAACAAGAAAGAATAAAATACGTTGCGTGGGATTCGCCGGCCCTTCCCACCGGTGGGATATTTGGTCCCGCTGCAGTGAACAGAGATTTGGCTGAGTGCCAAATTCTCCATCCTCAGTTTCAGCAGCACGGGCGTGAGCAGCCGGAGTATTCAGGTGATTGACTCCAGCTCTCGGTTTTAAAATTGTCATCCGTGCTTTCAAACCTCTCTATGGCCTCATCCAAACCCCTCAACTCCCTCTCCTCGATTTCTGTAACCTCCGTCAGGCCCACAAACCTCAGAGTTTATTACTCCAATTCTGACCTCTGGCAGGTCCCTAGTTTTAAGTGCTGCATGATCAGTGACTGTGCTTTCCTATACGGAGGTACTAAACCTTGGAATTCCCAATTAAAGGCACTATGTAAATTTTATTTTTTATTCATTCATGGTTCATGAGCGTCATTGGCTGGCCAGCATTTATTGCCCATCCCTAGATGCCTGAGGGCAAAGAACAAAGAAGAACAAAGAACAGTACAGCACAGGAAACAGGCCCTTCGGCCCTCCAAGCCTGTGCCGCTCCTTGGTCCAACGAGACCAATCGTTTGTATCCCTCCATTCCCAGGCTGCTCATGTGACTATCCAGGTAAGGCAGTTGAGAGTCAACCTCATTGCTATGGCTTTGGAGTCACATGTAGGCCAGACCGGGTAAGGGTGGCAGATTTCCTTCCCTAAAGGACATTAGTGAACCTGATGAGATTTTCTGAATGGTTAATGGTTTCATGGTCATCAGTAGACTCTTAATTCCAGACACTTTTTATTGAATTCAAATTCCACTGTCTGCCATGGCGGGATTCAAACCCTGGTCCCCAGAACATTAGCTGAGTTTCTGGATTCATGGTCTAATGATTATACTACTGGACCATCACCTCCCCAAATGTAAGTTTTACTGTTGTCTCGTCATGTGTTCACATGTTGTGGATTATGGAACAAACCAAAACTCCCCCACAAAAAAGTCACAAGCCAGGAATCTGGAAACGTTCTTACTGCTCAAAGATGCCAACCCTCTCCAGCAGTTGGGGGTCCCAGGTACGGTGGCACAGTGGTTAGCACTGCTGCCTTACAAGAGCCAGAGACCCATGGGACTCCCAGCTTGGGTCACTGTCTGTGTGGAGTTTGCACATTCTCTGTGTGAATTTCCTCCGGGTGCTCCGGTTTCCTCCCACAGTCCAAAAGAAGTGCTGATAAAGTGCATTTGCCATGCTAAATTCTCCCTCAGTGTACCCGAACAGGTGCTGAAGTGCGGCAACTAGAGGATTTTCATAGTAACTTGATTGCAGTGTTAACGTAAGCCTACTTGTGACACTAATAACTAATCTTTCAAACTCACATTCTTTTGAGGCTTTACTCCATTCTTAAAGTTACAAAGCCAATTTCCAGAGTGGACTGGGCGTGCCTGAATCATAGAATCCCTACAGAGTGCAGAAGGAGGCCATTCGGCCCATCGAGCCTGCACCAACAACAATCCCATCCAGGCCCTATCGCTGTAACCCCATGTATTTACTCTGCTAGCCCCACTGACAGTAGGGTCAATTTATCATGGCCAATTAAACTAACCTGCACACCTTTGGACTGTGGGAGGAAACCGGAGCCCCCGGAGGAAACCCCACGCTGATGCAGGCAGAATTGCAGACTCCACACAGACAATGACCAAAGCCAGGAATCGAACCTGGGTCCCTGGCGCTGTGAGGCAGCAGTGCTAACCACTGTGCTACCTTGCTGTCCAAATCCATCTCCTTTCTTGCTCCAAAAACCAAATTCAAACTGAATCCAATTCATAAGATAAAGGCAAAATACTGTGGATGCTGGAATCTGAAACAACAACAGAAAATGCTGGAAAATCTCAGCAGGTCTGACAGCATCTGTAGAGAGAGAATAGAGCCAACGTTTCAATTCTGAATGACCCTTCGCCAGAGCCGAAGACAAGGAAACTAAATCCAATTCATTGTTCCCACAAGGAAGAACCATGCTGACAAGAAAAGACATTACACCCACCTTGGGTTTAATCCAATGCTTGATCTTAGCCAAAAGGCCGAGAAGCCAAACTAATACACGAGGACAGAGAGGAAGAGTCTCCTATACCTGAAACATTCATTTCTCCCTGTGGGTTCCACTTACCATATTGAGCTGCCACTGACTGCTGGATGTATCAGCTGACAATGAACTATATAGAGAGAAGCACAAACAATAATGTGAGCTACAAATCCGGCTTGGGCTTTTCTGCTCTTGGTTTGACTGGGACATTATTGGTATTTTACATCGCGAAGGTTAGACTCGGATCTGCACATCTGCTTTAGATCGAGATGGTCCGAACGTGTGCTGGAAGCAAATTCAACAGTGAATATTAAACTGTGTGGAGCGGCACGGTGGCACAGTGGTTAGCACTGCTGCCTCACAGCGCCAGGGAGCCGGGTTCGATTCCCGGCTTGGGTCACTATCTGTGGGGAGTTTGCACATTCTCCCCGTGTCCGTGTGGGTTTCCTTCGGCTGGTCCGGTTTCCTCCCACAGTCCAAAGATGTGCAGGTTAGATGGATTGGCCATGCTGAATTGTCCCTTAGTATCAGGGGGACCAACTAGGGGAAATGCATGGAGTTATGGGGATAAGGCTTGGGTGGGATTGTGGTCGGTGCAGACTCAATGGGCTGAATGGCCTCCTTCTGCACTGTAGGATTCTATGATTAAAGTAAAGTTTATTTATTAATCACAGGTAGTCTTATATTAACACTGCAGGGAAGTTACTGTGAAAATCCCCTAGTCGCCACACTCCGGCGCCTGTTTGGATACACTGAGGGAGAATTTAGCGTGGCCAATGCAACTAACCAGCACGTCTTTTGGAGCGTGGGAGGGAACCGGAGCACCCAGAGGAATCTCACGCAGGCACTGGGAGAATGTGCAGACTCCACTCAGACAGCGACCCAAGCTGGGAATCGAACCCGGGTCCCTGGCGCTGTGAGGCTGCAGTGCTAACCACTGTGCCACCGTGTGAATATGAAGTAATGGGTGGCAGAATATGGGCAGCACAGTGGTTAGCATTGCTGCCTCACAGCACCAGGGACTCGCTTTCTATTCCCGACTTGGGTCACTGTCTGTGTGGAGTTTGCACGTTCTCCCTGTGTCTGCGTGGGTTTCCTCCGGGTGCTCCGGTTTCCTCCCACAGTCTGAAAGATGGCTGGTTAGGAACATTGACCCGAACCGGCGCCGGAGTTTGGCGACGAGGGGAATTTCACAGTAACGTCATTGCAGTGTTAATGTAAGCCTTACTTGTGACTAATAATTAAACTTTGACATTAACTTTAACTTAACTTTAATTCACGAGGAAATATTTTTTAATTAGAGAAAACCACACTGACTAATGTCTACCCCTGTGCATGAGTCATTTTCTCGGCAACTTGAAAATGCTCTCTGTCGTTTGGGCGCCTTAGCCAATTATCATAACATTTGATCTCTAATCAGTCTTTGGGGCGGGGATTCAGAATATCATTCTGGGATCAAGGCTGAGTGACAAATTATCCAGAACAGGCATTCGGCGCTGGGCGCGAATGGCTGGAGAATTGCGCCCACAGTATTTATGTGGCGAGTAATCCTGTAAAATCTCTGCTCAGTCGTCTTTCCCACTCATCATGTTCCGCAACCCCTCCCCGCCCCCCCAACCCCCCCGCACCCCCCCCCCCCCCCCCGCCCCCACCACCCACCCCACCCCCCCCGCCCCGGCCCCCGCCCCGGCCCCCCCCAACCATCCCGTCTACCACCCGCCAACCCCAGATGTTGGTGTGGGATTCAACAGTGAACCTTGAATGACAGGAGTTGGGACATCTTGTTGAAGTTGTACAAGACATTGGTAAGGCCACACTTGGAATACTGTGTACAGTTCTGGTCACCTTATTATAGAAAGAATATTATTAAACTAGAAAGAGTGCAGAAAAGATTTACTAGGATGCTACCGGGACTTGATGGTTTGAGTTATAAGGAGGCTGGATCGACTGGGACTTTTTACTCTGGAGCGTAGAAGGCTGACGGTTGATCTTATAGAGGTCAATAAAATAATGAAGGGCACAGATCAGCTAGATAGTCAATATCTTTTCCCAAAGGTAAGGGAGTCTAAAACTAGAGGGCATAGGTTTAAGGTGAGCGGGGAGAGATACAAAAGTGTCCAGAGGGGCAATTTTTTCACACAGAGGGTGGTGAGTGTCTGGAACAAGCTGCCAGAGGTAGTAGTAGAGGAGGGTACAATTTTGTCTTTTAAAAAGCATTTAGACAGTTACATGGATAAGATGGGTATAGAAGGATATGCTCCAAATGCGGGCAATTGGGATTAGTTTCGGGGTTAAAAAAAAAGGACGGCATGGACAAGTTGGGCCGAAGGGCCTGTTTCCATGCTGTTAACCTCTATGACTCTATGACAAGGGGAGGGATCTACATTCTCCCTTGTTGAAGGCTGTCACTGCCTGGCTATGGTGTGGTACTTCTCATTCATCATCCCAAACCTGCTCAGGCTCAGGTTTTGCTGCATACAGGCACATTGTTGTTCAATAGTCACTTATAGGTGGGACTGAACACTCTGCAATTGATAAATGAACATCTCTATTTCTGAAGCAACATGGTGGCACAGTGTTTAGCACTGCTGCCTCACAGCGCCAGGGATCCCGGCCTTGAGTGATTATCGATGTGGAGTTTGCACGTTCTTCCCCTTGTCTGCGTGGGTTTCCTCCGGGTGCTCTGGTTTCCTCCCACAGTCCAAAGATGTGCGGGTTAGGTTGATTGGCCAGGCTAAATTGCCAGGGGAACTAACAGGGTAAATACCTGGGTTTAAAGGGCTAGGGTCTGGGTGGGATTGTTGTCGGTCAGACTTGATGAGCCGTAAGGCCTCCGTCTGCACCAAAGGGATGGTGTGAAAAATCTGGTGATGATGTAGCTAAGATGGTTGGGCCGGCCCTGGGGAATTCCAATGGTCATGTTCTTGGGCTGAGGAGGTTAATCCCCAACAAGTACAGTGATCTTCCTTTGAGCACGGTGCGATTTCAGCCAATGGAGGATTTATTTTCTGATTCTGACTGACCTTGATAAGAATCATAGAATCCCGACAGTGCAGAAGGAGGCCATTCGCCCCATCAAATCTGCACTGACCACAATCCCAACCAGGTCCTATTCCTGTAACCCCACATATTTACCCTGCGAATCCCCCTGATACTACAGTCAATTTAGCATGGCCAATCCACCTAACTTGCACATCTTTGGAGTGCGGGAGGTAACTGGAGCACCCAGAGGAAACCCACGCAGTCACGAGGAGAATGTGCAGACTCCGCACAGACCTGAGGATGGAATTGAACCCGGGTCCCTGGTGCTGTGAGGCAGCAATGGTGAAGACTCCTTAATGGCCAAATGTTGCCTTGCTAAGGGCAATCACTCTCACCACACCTTAGTATGGACAATAAATGCTGGCTCCGCCAGTGATGCCCACATCCCATGAATGAATAAATAAAAAATACTGTCTCGCTGAGTTTTCAACTTTTGTTTCAACTCTTTGATGGGATGTGGGTGTGACTGGCAAGCACCAGCATTTGTTCGCCATCCCCAATTACCCTTGATCTGAGTAGCTTGCAAAACCTATTCAGAGGGCAGTTAAGAATCGCACACATTGATATTGGGTGGCACGGTGGCACAGTGGTTAGCACTGCTGCTTCACAGCTCAAGGAACCCAGGTTCGATTCCTGGCTTGGGTCACTCTCTGTGTGGAGTTTGCACATTCAACCCGTGTCTGCGTGGGTTTCCTCCGGGTGCTCTGGTTTCCTCCCACAGTCCAAAGATGTGCGGGTTAGGTGGATTGGCCATGCTAAATTGTCCCTTAGTGCCTGGGAGATTAGCAGGGTAGATATGTGGGATTATGGAGATAGGGTCTGGGTGGAATTGTGGTCGGGACAGTCTCAATGGGCCAAATGGCCTCTTTCTGCACTGAAGGAATTCGATGATAATCTATGATATGGATCTGGAGTCACACATAGGCCAGGCCAGGTATGGACAGTGAAGTTCCTTCTCTAAAGGGACATATGAGTGAACCAGACAGATTTTGACCACGATGGTTTCATGTTTACGATTAGATTTTTTAATCCAGATATTCATTGAATTCATGTTCCACCATCTGCCGTGGTGGGATTCGAAACCGGGCTCCCAAGAGCAATACCCTGGGTCACTGGATTACTAATCCACTGACATTACCACCTCCCTCCTCATCACAGTATTCGCACTCCCCTGCCTTAACTCCGTAACCTTGCATAGTATTAACAATATATTACCCGATAGGTTTGGTGTCAGAGTGATTTACAATACATTACCCGCAGATTGTGGAAGTGATGTCAATAGATTGGAGAGGAGATGCAGTCCGGAGTCATGGAAGACATCGACAGCACTGCTCCCACTTCCGTATGTTGAACCTAAATCGTAGGAAGTCAAATCTTCAAAGACCTGCTTAGTGGAAGGAAATGCAGAATAAATCCATTGCTGGTAGATGAGTGTGCTTCGTATTTGACTCTGCAAATGGATATCTATGTTTTGCACAGTAAGGGAAGGAGAATAGAACGCTTCCAATTTAAGAAATCCAAGGCCCATTTTAACCTTCCCATCAGGAAGACGTGGTGCAAAGCTAGATTTGATATCCCACCAATTAGTCTTCACCATTTGGGCGATACGGTGGCACAATGGTTCGTACTGCTGCCTCCCAAGTGCCAGGGACTTGGGTTCAATTCCGGCCTTGGGTCACTGTCTGTGTGGAGTCTGCACATTCTCCCCATGTCTGCGTGGGTTCCTGCGGGTGCTTCGGTTTCCTCCCACAGTCCAAAGATGTGTGGGTGAGGTTGACTGGTCATGCTAAATTGACCATAGTGTCAGGGGGATTAGCAGGGTAAATGTGTGGGGTTATCGGAATAGGGCATGGGGGGGATTGTAGTTGGTACAGACTCAATGGGCTGAATGGCCTCCTTCTGTACTATAGGGATTCTATATTTCTAAGTATTAGGCGAAGTGCTAGACTTGCTTTCTACCAGATTCTGTGGACTTCACACCGAATGGGTTCAATTAAGATGACACACAAATTGACACGGACTACGTACGGAACAGTTCAGGAAAAGATAGCGATCACAATACTGTTATTCTTTTCCCTCCAAGAATATGAGCATCACTAACAGGGGGCAGTATTTTTTTGTCCATGCCCTGAGAAGGTAGACTCAACGTGGTGTAGGTACACCCACAGTGCTATCAAGAAGGAAGTTCCAGGATCTAACCCAGTGACAGTGAAGCAACGGCAATAGTAATTGCATGGTGACACAGTGGTGAGCCCTGCTGCCTCACAGCGCCAATGACCCGAGTTCGATCCCCGGCTGGGGTCACTGTCTGTGTGGAATCTGCATTTTCTCCCTGTGTCTATGTGGGTTTCCCCGGGAGCTCTGATTTCGTCCCATAGTCCAAAAGATGTGCTGGTTAGGTGCATTGGTTGTGTTAAATTCTCCCTCAGTGTACCCGAACAGGCTCCGGAGTCTGGCGACTCGGGGATTTTCACAGTAACTTCATTGCAGAAGTAAGCCTACTTGTGACACTAATAAATAAATGAACTATGATGCTTCTTTGAGGGTTAGGATGTTTTCTGGGACATTTTCATAGAATCCCGACTGTGCAGAAGGAGGCCATTCGGCCCATTGAGTCAGGATGTGTTAACCTCAACGTCCACCCTGTCACTCACCCGTCCAACCTTGGGTCAATCAGGAGTGTGAGAGGGAATGTTAGATATAGCGCCAGATGAGACTGAAACTGATGGGGCGGCATGGTGGCCCAGTGGTTAACACTGCTGCCTCACAGTCAAGAACCTGGGTTCGATTCCCGGCTTAAGTCACTGTGTGTGTGGAGTCTGCACATTCTCCCCGTGTCTGCGTGGGTTTCCTCCGGGTGCTCTGGATTCCTCCCACAGTCCGAAAGACGTGCTGGTTAGGTGCATTGGTCGTGCTAAATTCTCCCTCAGTGTACCCGAACTGCTGCTGGAGTGTGGCGACTAGGGGATTTTCACAGTAACTTCATTGCAGTGTTAATGTAAGCCTACTTGTGACACTAATAAATAAACTTTAAAGTCGGAATGGTGTGTGGCTTGGAGGGGAACTTGGAGGTATTGGTGTCCCCCAGAGTCTGCTGGACCTGACCTTCTGGGTGGTAGATGTTGCAGGCTTGGAAGTTGCAGTCGAAGGAGGCTTGACAAGTTGCTGCATCGCATCTTGTTTATGGCACTTGTGAAGGAAGGATTGAATGTCTATGGATGGGCTGCCAATCAAGCAAGCTGCTTTGCCCTGGCTGGCATTTAGCTGCTGGAATGTTGCTGGAGCCACGATTAACCCAGCAAGTGATGAGTACTCCAGATTAGCTTGTGCCTTGTCAATGCTAGACAGGCTTGGGGGAGTCAGGGGATGAGTTCCTCACCGTGGAATTTCCAGTCTCAGACTTGCTTTTGTTGCCACAGTATTTATATATTCAGTGCAGTTGAGTTTCCAGTCAATGCTCCCCCAGGATATTAATGCAGCAATTTGGCACTGGTGATGCCACTCAATGTCAAGGGGAACTGGTTAGATTCTCTTTTGCTGGAGATGGGCATTTCTACCTTGATCTCAGAGAACCAGGGCAATTAATGAAGCATCAGTTAACATTGCGGGGGGTAATTGGAAATTCAGGCCAAATGACGCAAATTTTTAATTCCTCTCTGGCCACAGGGGAAGTCATGATGTGGAGATGCCGGCGTTGGACTGGGGTAAACACAGTTAGAAGTTTAACAACACCAGGTTAAAGTCCAACAGGTTTATTTGGTTGCTACCAAATAAACCTGTTGGACTTTAACCTGGTGTTGTTAAACTTCTTACACAGGGGAAGTGCCAGAGGACTGGAGGATGACCAATGTGGTTCCACTTTTCAAGAACGGTGGTCGAGATGAACCAGGGAATTACAGACCGATGAGTCTCACGTCAGTGGTAGGGAAACTACTGGAAAAAATTCCGAAGGAGGGAATTAATCTCCATTTGGAAATGCATGAGTTTATTCAGGATCGTGGCTTTGTCAGAGGGAGGTCATGCCTCACAAATTTAATAGGATTTTTTGAAAATGTAATTGAGTTTGTGGATGAGGGAAGTGCAGTTAATGTAGTTTATCTGGATTTTAACAAAGCTTTTGACAAGGTCCCACATGGGAGATTGGTTGAGAAGGTTGAATCACATGGAATTCAGGGAAACTTGGTGAGATGGATCAGAAACTGGCTTAGTAATAGACACAAAGAGTGGTGGTAGGAGGTTGTTTGAGGGACTGGAGGCTGGTGTCCAATGGCGTACCACAAGGTTTAGGACTGGGTCCCTTCTTGTTTGTTATACACGTAAATTATACTGATGATAATGTGGGGGAATGATAAATAGGTTTGGAATTTCCAGTCTCAGACTTGCCTTCCTCATGCTGATTGTGTCTTGTGTGGTCATTTCTTTTAGCCTGGTATCCATCGCCTGCACAAATACTTTGGCTGGAGTCTCTGACAGAACCGTTAATGATAATTCATTGCGGCCCGCGTGTTTCTTCCATGCTGAATCCACCTGAAACTGTAAATTACAGAGAAAGAGTGACGACAACAATGATTTTAAGAACAATGATGGCAATGTTGGTTTTAAAAGGGCGATTCTGGCTGAGAGTTAAGCATGATAGGATTTTTGGTAAACTTATTATTAAAACCAGGTGCAGATCGTAAAGTTGCTCTCAGCCAGGGACCTGGCCTGGAAACTGTGATCTGAAGCTTCCTGTGTTGACCAAATATGGGAAGTTGTTTACTTTCCAGTAAACTTGATGGCATCAAATTTTATTGTCATTATGTGAGAGACATGCCATTTGAACTAAGCATAATGGCATAATTATGCTATTATGGAGATGGAGATGGAGCTTAATTTAGATAAATGCGAGGTGATGCATTTTGGTAGATTGAACCAGGGCAGGACTTACTCAATTAATATTATGGCGTTGGGGAGAGTTACAGAACAAAGAGATCTTGGGTACATGTTCATGGCTTCTTGAAAGTGGAGTCACAGGTGGACAGAGTGGTGAAGAATGCATTCAGCATGTTTGGTTTCATCGGTCAGCATATTGAATACAGGAGTTGGGACGTCTTGTTGAAGTTGTTCAAGACATTGGTAAGGCCACACTTGGAATACTGTGTACAGTTCTGGTCACCCTATTATAGAAAGGATATTATTAAACTAGAAAGAGTGCAGAAAAGATTTATTAGGATGCTACCGGGACTTGATGGTTTGAGTTATAAGGAGAGGCTGGATAGACTGAGACTTTTTTCTCTGGAGCGTAGAAGGCTGAGGGGTGATCTTGTAGAGGTCTATAAAATAATGAGGGGCACAGATCAGCTTGATAGTCAATGCCTTTTCCCAAAGGTAGGGGAGTCTAAAACTAGAGGGCATTGGTTTAAGGTGAGAGGGGAGAGATACAAAAGTGTCCAGAGGGGCAATTGTTTCACACAGAGGGTGGTGAGTGTCTGGAACAAGCTGCCAGAGGTAGTAGTAGAGGCGGGTACAATTTTGTCTTTTAAAAAGCATTTAGACAGTTACATGGATAAGATGGGTATAGAGGGATATGGGCCAAATGAGGGCAATTGGGATTAGCTTAGGCGTTTAAAAAAAAGGGTGGCATGGACAAGTTGGGCCAAAGGGCCTGTTTCCATGCTGTAAACCTCTATGATTCTATGACTGTATGATAGTCAATATCTTTTCCTAAAGATAGGGGAGTCTAAAACTAGCGGGCATAGATTTAAGGTGAGAGGAGAGAGATACAAAAGTGTCCAGAGGGGCAATTTTTTCACAGAGAGAGTCTGTGTCTGGAATGTGTCTAGAATGTCTGGAACGAGCTGCCAGAGGTAGTAGTAGAGGCGGGTACAATTTTGTCTTTTAAAAAGCATTTAGACAGTTACATGGATAAGATAGAGGGATATGGGCCAAATGCGGGCAATTGGGACTAGCTTAGGGGTTTAAAAAACAAGGGCGGCATGAACAATTTGGGCCGAAGGGCCTGTTTCCATGCTGGACACCTCTATGACTCTATGAATCATTTACAAGTGATTTCACTGGCTGTTCGAGCCATGTGATCAGTTACACAATTGGCTGGATCACAGAGAATCTTCTGGAAGCAAGTGAAGAATTTGTAGATAAAAGACATGCGCAGTCCTTTGTTTGCCAGTGATGACCCTATAGAGATTAACCATCGTAAGAAGCATGACCTGAAGGATTCTTCAGAGAGAAGACTACAAAGATAGAATCTACATCGGGGATATTTTTGGGCGAAGGTTTTCCTAAACTCGGTAGTGTTTATTTTCAGTTAAATAATTAAACTTAACGTTCAGTTAAGAGTTAAAGTTCAGAAAAAGTGTTAAAGAATTGTAAATGTTTAGCTTTGAGTTGGTACCTAAAGTGTTCAATGAAAGGAGATTGTTGAACTAATTAAAGAGTTGACCCTTCTCCTTGTTTGTCTCAATTTAATGGAATGTTTGGAGGGTATTTCAATTACTAGCTGAGTAATAATACTTATGGTCAGGACTTGTGTCTTTGGGGTGTCATTTCAAAGTTGTTGGTGTCACGCAGTTTGGAAATACAGCAAACAGAGAGATTATCACAGAAACATGAAAACTAGGAACAGGAGGAGGCCATTCGGCCCTTTGAGCCCGACCCACTATTCAGTGTGATCATGGCTGACCCTCGATCTCAATGGGGAGAGGAGGGGAGGGGAGTGGGGAGAGGAGGGGAGGGGAGTGGGGAGTGGAGGGGAGGGGAGTGGGGGGAGGAGAGGAGGTGAGAAGGGGAGGGGAGGAGGGTTTGGGGAGGGAGGGGAGGATGGAAGGGAGAGGAGGGTAGGAGGGTGGGGAAAGGAAGGGAGGAGGGGAGGGGGAAGGAGAGGAGGAGAGGAGGGGAGTGGGGGGGAGAAGGGGAGGGGAGTGGGGGGGGAAGAAGGGACAAGGTGAGGAGGTGGGTTGGGGAGAGGAGAGGAGGTGACGAGGGGAGGGGGGAGGTAGGGTAGTGGGAGGGAGAGGATGGGAGGGAGGGGAATGGAGGAGGGGAAGGAGGGGAGACATGGAGGGGAAGGTGAGGAGGAGAAGACGGGAGTGAGGGAGGAGGGGACGGGAGTGGGGAGAGGAGAGGAGGTGACCAACGGAGGAGGGGAGGGAAGGGGGGGAAGTAAGGTAGTGGGAGGATAGGTGGGAGAGGACAGGAGAAGGGGAAGGAGGGGAGGAGAGGAGGAGAGGGGAGTGGGGGGGGAGGAGGGGAGTGGAGTGGGGGGAAGGAGGGGAGGGGAGTGGGGGGGAGGAAGGGAGGGGAGTTGGGGGGGAGGAGGGGAGGGGAGTTTGGGGGGGGGAGAAGGGGAGGCAGTGAGGAGGGGAGGAAGGGAAGGGAGCGGGAGGGGGGCTTAAATTCAGAGCAGGGTTCTGGTGGAAGCCTTTGTCTGGGCCAAATGGAAAAAGTGAAGACCTGCCTAGAGGAAGTGCGAATGGCAGGATGCTGAGTAGCTGATGTCCGAATAGGAAGTAAAGGCAGTAAGGGAGTAACAAGAGCTGATTAACAGAAAAGAAACACCAACAATAATGGGGGTAGTGGTTATGACTGAACATCGTTGAACTTAACGTTGAGTCCAGATGGGTGCAAAGTGCCCCGTTCTTTGAAAGATGACATACTCTTCCCTGAGTTTGTGTCGAGTTTCATTGGAAAACTGTATAAATTATAACAATATCGATTACCGAGAATGTAACGTGGTACATACATCAGGAAAAAGAAGTAAACTGCGCGTGGCAAACCTTATTATCGCATAGACTCTCCACTTCAATCAGTTCAGAGTTCGCAATGATCTCCTCTCTGCCATCATCATATATGATGAAATAAGCAACGATGCGGAAGTAAGGAACCATGTCCCGAGTGATGGGAAGTTCAAACGTGATCACTGGCGCCCACTCAACTCTTCTGTAATCCAGAACTTTGCCTCTGCCAAGCACCTGAGAATGATATATGGCTGGGATTAGAAAGGGGAACCTAAGTGTCCTCGGGCTGGCAGGGACAAGATGGGCTGAACGGTATGTACTGTAACTTATCTATGGTTCCATACAATCAGGACAAGCACACCTTCAGCACAAAAACAGAAAATGTTGGAAAATCTCAGCAGGTCTGACAGCGTCTGTGGAGGGAGGATAGAGACAACATTTTGTCAGAGCACACATTCAGAATGAAGTGCTGGGGAAATGTCAATGACCATTCATTCAGGCACTCAGTGGGCCCAGAACGATGTGTGAGATGCATTCTCGGCCATGGGTCAGCCTATGATAAATGGGGAATGATTAACCTCCCTGTAGGACCCGTTGAATACGGGCACCCTGGGGATTGGTACTTTACTAACCAGGTGGAGCTGGATTGCATATACAGAGTCCTTTATAAAGCAGGACCACGAGTGGGTCCATTATTGCATTCTCCTAGTTGGGTTCGGTTTGTGTTCACCACAGGCTTGTGGTTTAACTTTACTTTATCTTGTGCAATAAGGCACTGTTTCTTTACAGCCAACTCCTGGAGTCATTTTACACCCAGGAGTACAATTTCATGCTGGCTGATTGAGGGACCCTATGTACGCTTAGCTCTGTTTGTTTCAGTCTGTGCAAAGACTTCATTTTAAGATATTTCTGCCCATGCAATTACATTTAAATGCTTGATTGTCAGGTCAAGTTTATTTGAAGTCAAGTTTATTTATTAGCCACAAGTAGGCTTACATTAAGCCCAAAGATGTGTGGGTTAGGTTGATTGGCCATGCTAAAATTGCCCATTAGTGTTCTGAGATGCGGGTAAATATGTAAGCATATGGGGGGAGGGCCTGGGTGGGATTGTGGTCGGTGCAGACCCGATGGGCCAAATGGCCTCTTTCTGCACTGTAGGGTTTCTGTGATTCTATGATTAACACAGCAATGAAGTTACTGTGAAAATCCCCCAGTCGCCACAGTCCGGCGCCTGCTCGGGTACACTGAGGGAGAATTTAGCACGGCCAATGCACCTAACCTGCATGTAGATTGTCGGGATTAATGAACACTTGACCACATTTTAAAACTCAGAAGGCATGCTGGGTTAGCAAAAAATTGACTGCATTCCTGAAAAGTACACAGCAAGCAAGACAAGTTTTGATGACAACAATTGCGAGACCTGTCAGACAGAGGCAGCTTGCGGAAAACATTTACAATAACGAGATAGGGTTGAGATATGTTTTGGTTTGCTGTTCAAGCTCAGTTCACTGTGTGATCATACAGGGATTGGCTTTGCAGCCAGCTCTTTCTGTAATGATTTAATTTTCCTTAAGTTCTGTTCAATTAAGAAATTCATTTAGACTCTGTACCAGTGCTGTCCTCGTCCATTCAAAGTCCATTAATGGACATCCATTGCGAAACGCGCTCTGGGAAAGACTGAGCGCTGCCGGGATAATCGGGAAGAGGGCGCAGACCGAGAAAAGGGGACATGCGGCCTACCATTTCCAATGTACTCACTCTGGGGGACAGAGGAGCTGCCCTTGCGAGCTTCTGGATTGTGGAAGATAAATATCGATGTTAAAATTCTGACACAAGTGTGCGGGCAGCACCATCATGCACAGATCCCAGTCCCTAGACACATCAGATAATTTTATTTGAGCCCCGACTTGTCATCCCACCCCGGATCAAGATTGCAACTCAAACGTAAAGACTGCCTCAATAGTCGGCCGTCCGGCCATCCGTAAAGGCAGACGGGCAACGTAAAATCCTGGTCAATTGGCATCTAATTTCACATTGCCTTTTTGATTGTCAGCCGCCGTGCTTCCAACTTGCCTGGGTGCCCATGGATCAAGAGCGTGAAGACGTCGGGAGCGTGACCCACATCTTCACGTGCGATTTTGCGCACTTCCAAATCATTCGCGCACGCCTTGTAGGGAAAATTCTGGCTCACATCTTGAGCATGGCATTCAACTCTCGGCTCAGGAATGGTATATTTCTTCTCGGAGTGGGTGCAGTGCCAATTCACCAGAACGATACCAGAACAAAATGTGGCACTGAAGTTATGAAGTGGGGGGGTTACAGTTTATTTATTTAATAGTCACAAGTAGGCTTACATTAACACTGCAATGAAGTCACTGTGAAAATCCCCTAGTCGCCACACTTTATTTAGCATGCACCTAAGCAGCACGTCTTTCAGACTGTGGGAGGAAACCAGAACACCCACAGGAAACTCACGCAGACACGGGGAGAACGTGCAGACTCTGCACAGACAGTGACCCAAGCCGGGAATTGAGCCCAGGTCCCTGGCGCTGTGAGGGAGCAGTGCTCACCACTCTGTCACTGTGCCGCCCCTATATATCAGGCCTCAATTCCTTCGAATACAGATGTTTAAGGGGCTGAGGTGTCACAGATGATTGAGGAGGTTGAATCATTGTATAGAATCTCTCCAGTGCAGAAGGAGACCATTCAGCCCATCGAGACTGCACCGACAACAATCTCACACAGGCCCCATCCCTGTAACCCCCACTTATTTACCCTGCTAATCCTCCTAACGCTATGGGACAATTTAGCATGGTCAATCCACCTAACCCGCACATCTTTGGACTGTAGGAGGAAATCACGGGGGGAGATTGTAAACAGGGAGAAACTATGGCGGCATGGTGACACAATGGTTAGCACCACTGCCTCATAGCGCCAGGGACCCGGGTTTGATTCCCGGCTTGGGTCACTGTCTGTGTGGAGTTTGCACATTCTCCCCGTGTTGCGTGGGTTTCCTCTGGGTGCTCCGGTTTCCTCCCACAGACTAAAGCTGTACACGTTATGTGGATTGGCCATGCTAAATTCCCCCTAGTGTCAGGGGGACTAGCTAGGGTAAATTTGTGGGAATAGGGAATGGGTGGGATTATGGTCAGTGCTGACTCAATGGGCTGAATGGCCTCCTTCTGCACTGTAGGATTCTATGCTTCTATGATTCTACTTCCTTGCGCTGGGTAGCCCAGGACGAGGGTACATGGCCATAAACATTGGACGTAGGCCATTCAGGAATGATGTGAGGAAGCAATTCTTCACACAAAAGTGAATGTTAATCTGGAACTGCCTCCCTCGATAACCAAGCAGGGCATCAATTGGAAAGTTTAGTCGGGCCCGTTCATTAAGAGTGTCAAGAGTCATGTATCCAATGTGGGAGATGGAATTGAGGAGCAGATCGTTAGTGGAACCACACTACCTGCAAGTTCCCCTCCAAGCCACCCACCATTCTGACTTGGAAATATATCGGCCGTTCCTTCACTATCGCTGGGTCAAAATCCTGGAATGCCCTCCCGAACGGCATTGTGGGTCAACCCGCAGCACGTGGAGTGTAACGTTTCAAGATGGCAGCTCACCACCACCTTCTCAAGGGCAACTAGGGATGGGCAATAAATGCTGGCCAGCCCATGTCCCATGAATGAATAAAAATAAAAATCTAATTAAGTGGACAAACAGGATCGAATGGCAGAATGTATACCTCCTGCTCCTAGACAGCCATGGGCTTATTCTATTATTGAGTTGTGGGTGCCATTTATTGAGAAGTGGCCTAATTCCATTTACTAAAATTTTCGCCTTTCATTTATTAGTTTGTGCGTCAAAATCCTGGAACTCCCTCCCTGACAGCGCTGCGTGGGTGTATCTGCGCCACAGGGAGAGCAGCGGTTCAAGAAAGCGGCTCACCACTACTTTCTCAAGGGACATGGACAATAACTGCTGGACTAGCCACATCCCTATTTTCAGAAGTCTCTCCGCTAGCCGTTCCTGGGAGTCGCCCTGGGATTTTTGTTCACTATTAGCAATTAGATTTTTTGCATTTGTACTGTAAGCATCCACATTATTTGTCGATTGTGAGCAGCCCCCATCCCTTGTAACCTCTCATGAAAGTTTCACAAACTAACCATGTAATTGTAGTATCGGGCGTTACTGAGGTCCCACGGGTTGATTGCCTCCAGTTTTACAGTGATGGTGTCTCCAGGATACAACAGAGTATGTGGCACATTGATCTGCAGGTAGATCTTGCTGAGAGAATAGTATTTCTCCACAGTTTTATTAATCTTTTGACACCCGTTAGAATTATCCCCAGCAGTCACCTGGTGAGGCAATAGATAGCGTCAAAAGATGGCAGTATATCTAGATGGGTAGATAGAGTCATGTAAGTTTACATCATGGAAACAGGTCCTTCGGCCCAACTTGTCCATGCCGCCCTTTTTCTTTAAACCCCTAAGCTAATCCCAATTGCCCACATTTGGTCCATATCCCTCTATACCCATCTTACCCATGTAACTGTCTAAAAGCTATTTAAAAGACAAAATCGTACCCGCCTCTCCTACTATCTCTGGCAGCTTGTTCCAGACACTCACCACCCTCTGTGTGAAAAAACTGCCCCTCTGGATACTTTTGTATCTCTCCCCTCTCACCTTAAACCTATGCCCTCTAGTTTTAGACTCTCCTACTTTGGGAAAAGATATTGACTATCCAGCTGATCTGTGCCCCTCATTATTTTATAGACCTCTATAAGATCACCCCTCAGCCTTCTACGCTCCAGAGAAAAAAGTCCCAGTCTATCCAGCCTCTCCTTATAACTCAAACCATCAAGTCCCCGTAGCATAGACATTAATAGATGCAGCAAGGGGTGGATGGTAGCAGACAGACATCAACAGATGTGTTGAGGAATGGAAGAATGGTTGAGAGCTTCAAGTTTTTAGGTGTCCACATCACCAACAACCTGTCCTGGTCCCCCTATGCTGCCACTATAGTTAAGAAAGCCCACCAACACATTTACTCTCTCAGAAGATTAAGGAAATTTGGCATGTCCGCTACGATTCCCACCAACTTTTACAGGTGCATCATAGAAAGCATTCTTTCGGGTTGCATCACAACTTGGTATGGCTCCTGCTCTGCCCAAGACCATAAGAAATTACAAAGGGTCGTGAACGTAGCCCAGTTCATCACGCAAAACAGCCTCCCATCCATTGACTCTGTCTACACTTCTCGCTGCCTCGGCAAAGCAGCCAGCATAATTAAGGACTCCACGCACCCCGGACATTCTCTCCTCCGCATTCTTCCGTCGGGAAAAAGATACAAAAGTTTGAGGTCACATACCAACCGACTCAAGAACAGCTTCTTCCCTGCTGCCATCAGACTTTTGAATGGAACTACCTCATATTAAGTTGATCTTTCTCTACACCCAAGCTATGACTACAACACTACATTCTGCACTCTCACCTTTCCTTCTCTATGAATGGTATGCTTTGTCTGTATAGCATGCAAGAAACAATACTTTTCACTGTATACTAATATAGTTGTCAATAATAAATCAAATCAAATCAAATCAAAAGAATGTAACTGGTGGAATAGATCAAAGAGAACCAGTGGATGTGGACTTTCAGGAGGCTTATGATAAGGTCCCTCAAGCGGTTAATGGGGAGAATTAAAGCAAGTAGGATAGAGGGTAATGTATTGGCATGGATTGAGAATTGGTTGACAGACAGGGAACAGAGAGTGGGAATAAATGGGTCTTTTAGCAAATGGCATGCAGTGATAGTGGGTACCTCAGAGATTAGTGCTTGCGCCCCAGCTCCTCACGAAGAACAATGTATATATATATATACATATATATATATGTGGGAACCAAATGTAACATTTCCAAGTTTGCTGATGACACAGAACTTGGTGGAATTTGTGAATTGTGAGGAGGATGTAAGGAGGCTTCAAGGTGATTTATACAAGTTGAGTGAGTGGGCAAACACATGGCAGATGCAGTACAATGTGGCTAAATGTCAAGTTATACACTTCAGTGTGCAAAACAGAAAAGAAAAGTAGTACTTAAATGGTGATATATTGGAAAGTGTGGATGTACAAAGGGATCTGGGTGTCCTTGTACACCAGCCAATGATAGTGTACAGGCAGGTGCAGCAAGCAATTAGGAAGGCAAATGTTGACCTTCATTGCAAGAGGATTTGAGTTCAGATGTAGGGATGTTTTTGTACAGGGCCTTGGGTGAGACCACATCTAGAGTATTGCGTGCAGTTTTGGTCTCCCTACCTAAGAAAGGATATATTTGCCATAGAGGAAGTGCCGCGGAGATTCACTTGGCTGATACTGGGACTGTCCTATAAGGAGAGATTTTTTCAACTGGGTTTGTATTCACCCGTGTTCAGAAGGATGAGAGGCGATCTGATTGAAGCGTATCAAATTCTTCACTCAAAGTGTAATGGAGCTGTGCAATTCTCTACAACAGAAGACTGTGAAGGTCAAGTCACTAAATGAATTCAAGAGACAGATTTTTTTTTATTTTAATGGCATCACGGGGAGTGTGGCATTGAGACGGAGGATCAGCCATCAGCATCAGTCCAAAAATATGCAGGCTCGGTGGATTGGCAATGCTAAATTGCCCCTTAGCGTCAGGGGGACTAGCTAGGGTCAATACAGGGGGTTATGGGGATTGGGTCTGGGTGGGATTGTGGTTGGTGCAGACTTGATGGGCCGAATGGCCTCCTTCTGCACGGTAGGATTCTATTCGGCCATTCGGCCCCTCATGCCTGCTCCACCATTTGAAAAGATCAAGGCTGACCTGATAGTAAACTCAACTCTGCATCCCTCCATTCTCCAATAGGCTATCGCTGTGACTGATAAGGTCAATCACTGGGATTGGAATTTGCCTTGGAAGCCATTCTAAATCATAGAAACCCTACAGTGCAGAAGGAGGCCATTCGGCCCATCGAGTCTGCACCGACCACAATCCCACCCAGGCCCTACCCCCACATATTTACCCGCTAATCCCTCTAACCTACACATCCCAGGACTCTAAGGGGCAATTTTTTAACCTGGCCAATCCACCTAACCTGCACATCTTTGGACTGTGGGAGGAAACCGGAGCACCCGGAGGAAACCCACGCAGACACGAGGAGAATGTGCAAACTCCACACAGACAGTGACCCGAGCCGGGAATCGAACCCGGGACCCTGGAGCTGTGAAGCAGCAGTGCTAACCACTGTGCTACCGTGCCACCCTAAAGGAATCAGTGAGTCATTATAAGGCACACACCACATCTAGAATGGGGAAGTCTGATTTCTAGTTATCAATGGGGTTAGAGGGGTCGACAGAAAGAAGGTTTTTCACTTGTGAGGTATTCAAAAGAAAAGGCCATGAATATGAGTCAGACATTAATAAAGCCAAATAAAAACAGAAAATGCTGGATAAACTCGGCAGGTCTGGCAGCATCTCTGGAGAGAGAAACAGTCCGTAAAATTTTTCTTCAGAGCTGAAGAACAGTGGAAATGTGATGGGTTTTATTTGGGGGAGTGAAGAAAATGAGAAGGTCAGGGATAGCTGTGTGTTCAGGAGAGATGTCATGGACACAAGACATAGGGAGTGTTAATGATTATGTTAAAGACTAAGGCAGGTACTAATAGCAGTTTCAAAATCAGATAACAAAATGTGTTAATCACAGTACAATGGGCAGCGTTCTGTGAATGCAAAACAGAACAAAACATAAAACAAGAGCAGAACATAAGAACAGGGTGGCACAGTGGTTAGCGCTGATGCCTCACAGCTCCAGGGACCCGGGTTCCATTCCTGGCTTGGGTCACTGTCTGTGTGGAGTTTGCACATTCTCTCCGTGTCTGCGTGGGTTTCCTCCGGGTGCTCCGGTTTCCTCCCACAGTCCAAAGATGTGCGGGTTGGGTAGATTGGCTATGACAAATTGCCCCTTAGTGTCAGGGGGACTAGCTAGGGTGAATACGTGGGGTTATAGGGGTAGGGCCTGGGTGAGATTGTGCTCGTGCAGACTCGATGGGCCAAATGGCCTCCTTCTGCACTGTAGGGATTCTATGAACATGTTACAGATGGTCCTGTAGAGAGGGGAGAGGGGGGCTTTGGGAAGAAAATATATCAAAATAGAGGAGAGTGTTCGCGGTCTGAAGTTGTTGAACTCAATGTTAGGTGAGATTCTTCGGCTTCCCAGGTGCATGTTTCCTGTCGGTGGGAGGTGGCCCATTGTTTGCTGGCGGTGGGTTTCTCTGGTCTTGCCGCTGTCAGTGCAAACTCCCATTGATGTCACTCCACACCGGCAGGACATCCACAGGTAAGGGTGTGCTGCCAGCGGAACCAGTGAATCCCGTCGGAATGGACGGCCATCGAGCCTGGAAGGCTGCGATGTGCCTAATGGCAAGAGGAGTTGCTGTCCCTCACCGGGACATTGTTGCACTCATAAATCCAATGGGGAATCCATCAAAACCTCATAGAACCCCTACAGTACAGAAGGAGGCCATTCAGCCCACTGAGTCTGCACCAACTCTCTTACAGGGCACCTTACTCAGGCCCTATCCCCGTAATGCCACATACATATCCTGCTAGTCCCCCTGACCAACACATCTTAGGATACTAAGGGGCAATTTATTATGGCCAACCAACCTAACCCACACATCTTTAGACTGTGGGAGGAAACTGGAGCATTCGAAGGAAACCCACACAGACACGGGGAGAATGTGCAAACTCCACAACAGTGACCCGGGGCTGGAATTGAACCCGGGCCCCTGCCGCTGTGAGGCAGCTGTGTTAACCGCTGTGCCACTGTGCCGTGAATAGAATATTGATGGAGATTGATGTCGGAAATGAAGTAGGATGGGTAAAGAATTTGCTGCAAAATCCCTAATTGGATTTAAGCAAAAGTTGCTCTTATTGCAAACAGGACTGGGGAGAAACATTGGAGGATGAGGGGACCTGTGTATGGTGAAGTCCATGGTGAGAGGTTATGTAAATCTCACTGTCAGAAATGCCAGTCAGAATCACAGAATCACAAAATCCCTACAGTGCAGAAGGAGGCCATTCAGCCCACTGGGTCTGCACCTTACAGAGCATCTTACCCAGGCCCTATCTCTGTAATGCCAAATACTTACTCCGTTAATCCCCCTATCTACACATCTTAGGATACTAAGTGTTAATTTAGCATGGCCAATCAACCTAACCCACACATCTTTGGAGTGTGGGAGGAAACTGGAGCACCCGGAGGAAACCCACGGGGAGAACATGCAAACTCCACACAGGCAGTGAGCCGAAGCCGGTATTGAACCCGGGTCCCTTGCGCTGTGAGGCAGCAGTGCTAATCACCGTGGTACCATAAACAAACCTCAACACAGTTTATATAATGTAACATTGGTCGAACAACTCTGCCGGAATTCTCCGACCTCGCCAGCAGCTGGGATTCTCCAGTCCCGCCGCCGAGACTGGAGATTTGGGTGAGCTCCTAATTCTCCATTCTTGCTGGCAGCGGTGACAGGACGTGGAAGGCCGGAGAATTCTCGCCCTCGAAGGTCTCAGTTTGGGTTGTAGCAGACAATACCATGTTGGAATGGGCGGACAGGAAGTTTATTTCTCATTTTTGCAAGGCAGGGTGTGGGGGAGGAGCGGAACCCAAAAGCAGGGGCTGTGTCACAAATGAATCCAACGTTAAATTCATTAGGAAACAAGTCTCTTTACCCAGCTAATGATTAGTTGGGGCAAATAGTTTAGATGCATTGAAAGAAAGGTAGATACTGGGCCCCTTGCTGTTTGCAGCGCACATTAGTGATCTGGAGATGTACAGAATTGTGAGGGACATAGATTGGGTAGATCGGAAAAAGATTTTCCCCTTAATAGAGGGGTCAATAGCCAAAAGGCAAAGAGTTAAGATACGAGGCAGGAGATTTAAAGGGGATTTGAGGAAAAGCTTTTTCACCTCGAGGAATCTGGAACTCACTGCCTGAAAGGGTGGTAGAGGCAGGAACCTTCATTTAGATGAGCACTTGAAATGTCATAGCATACAAGGCGACAGAGCATGAGCTGGAAAATGGGATTAGGATAGATAAGTGCTTGATGGCTGGTGCAGGCATGATGGGCCGAAGAGTCTCCTCCTGTGCTGTAATTCTCAATGACTATGATATACACACAGGAGAAAGAATCATAGAATCCCTGCAGTGCAGAAGAAGGCTATTCGGCCCATCGAGTCTTCACCGACCACAATCCCAAACAGCCTGATTCCCGCAACCCCACATATTTAACCCGCTAATGCCCCTGACACAAGGGTCAATTTTAGCATGGCTAATCAACCGAACCTGCACATCTTTGGACTGTGGGAGGAAACCGGAGCACCCGAAGGAAACCCACGCAGACACGGGGAAAATGTACAAACTTCACACAGACAGTGACCCGAGGCTGGAATTGAACCCGGATCCCTGGCGCTGTGAGGCAGCAGTGCTAACCACTGTGCCACCGTGCCGCCCTTCAAATTTACCAACAAGTAACAAGGAACAAGTTCCAATTTATTAAATTCTGAAACCAAGAATTAAGAAGATATTGTCAAGAGAGTGGGTCTCACCTTAAGATGGTAACCAGCCTAAACCCAGATAATAAGCCGAGGGGACAGATTATTTGGTTTTGTGTGTGTGTGTGTGTGTGTGTGGAGTTTGTACACTCTCCCCATGTCTGCGTGGGTTTCCACCGGGTGCTCCAGTTTCCTCCCACAGTCCAAAGATGTGCAAGTTCGGTTGATTAGCCATGCTAAATTGTCCCTAGTGTCAGGGGTGTTAGCGGGTTAAATATGTGGGGTTGTGGGAATAGGGCTGGTTGGGATTGTGGTCGGTGTAGACTCAATGGGCCGAATAGCCTTCTTCTGCACTGCAGGGATTCTATGATTCTTTCTCCTGTGTGTATAGTCATAGAGTCAATGAGAATTACAGCACAGGAGACCCATCATGCCTGCGCCAACCACACAGTTAGCTAAATATCACCATGGACTGCAAACAGGAATTGTTGCTTACGCACTAAATGACCAAAATCAGCAAAAAAGGTAGACTGGAAACAGACTCGTACTTGAATGTTTATATCTTGAGTACACCAAGGAACATCGATGGCAAAACTTCGCTCGCCAATTTCATCAGTCACTTCTGTAGCATGAAATGTCGGTGTCTCTGTCATACTTAATGATACTTGGAGAAGTACGCCAGATGCAGGAGTGCCATTGTGATAGGTTACCGATATCTGAAAGATGAATTGATGGTGAGGAATAACAGAATAAGAAGAAGAAAATGCAAGTCCCCCCTTGAGCAGCACACACCTCAGCAACATACTCTTCCAATTCTCCAGGGCAGTGGAGCAGTAACAGCATCGCTACCTCTAACCCAGAAGTTCTAGGTTCGAGTCCCTTTCCAGTATTTGATGGCAGCAATTCGGTCAGGCGGTGGCCTAGTGGTATTATCACTAGGCTATTAATCCAGAAACTCTGGGGCGATGGGTTCCAATCCCACCACAGCAGATGGTGGAATTTGAATTCAATAAAAAAAAGCCTGGAATTAAGAATCTACCAATGGCCATGGAACCATTGTCAGAAAATCTGCCGCCCTTACCTGGTCTGGCCTACATGTGACCCCAGAACCATGGAAAGGTGGTTGACTCTGAACCGCCCTCCAAGGGCAACTAGGGATGGGCAATAAATGCTGACCAGTTAGTGACACCCGTATCCCACGAATGAATAAAAACAAATCCCAGAAGGCAAAAACAGTTCAGATTAGTGTCCTCGTTGGTGTTCCATTTTAAAATATACAAGAACAGTTTATTCACCGATTTGCTATTTTTTTTTCCTCTTATGGTTCATAATATAGCCAAAGAAGTTTATTATCAACCTGTATAAATGGGCAAATTACAGGCTGGGTCCAACCTCATTTAATTCCATGACTCACAGGTCCCAGAGAATACAGTGCAGAAGGAGGCCACTGAGCCCGTCGAGTCTGCACTGACTCTCTGAAAGAGCATCTTACACCATATCCCCCACCCCATCCTACCCTGGTGGCTCTGTGCATCTCCTATGGCAAATCCACCACCTACACATCTTGAGATACTAAGGGGCAATGTAGTGAGGCCAATTCACCTAACCTACACATCCTTGGACGGTGGGAGAAAATCGGAGCGCCCGGAGGAAACCCACGCAAACACAGGGAGAACTTGCAGACTCCACACAGTCGCCCAGAGTTGAACCCAGTTCAACTGTGAGACAGCAATACTAACCACTGCACCACTCACAACCCATGGGTTTGGAAGGTGCTATCTGAGGAACCATCTTTCTGAGTTCCTGCAATACATCTTAAAGATAGCACACACTGCTGCCACTGTCCGGCGGTGCTGGAGGGAGATTGAGTGTTTGTGGAAGATGTAGCTATCAAGTGGGCTGCTTGATTGGTACCTCTTAGACCTAATGAGGGACTGATACAAACTGGATGAGTTACACACAGGTCCGCCCATTGAATGAGCCTTGGCGCGAGTGCACACTTACACATGCATATCTAAGACATGGCAATAAACCTATACGTACCAGGAATTGGAATGCAGCTCCAGGTATAAAATATGGTTTTGTGACTAAGGTGATGTTATAGGGTGAGATTAGAAAGGGTATGCCATCCAGACTCTTTGTTTCACTGTATCCTGCATTGAAAAATAACAATGACAACTTGGGTGTTTGGATATATACGTATTATATATGCTTATAAAAAACCTTTACTGGAATAAAACATGTCAAGGTGTTGACAGGAGCGACTGCCAGGCAAAATTTGTCAACAAGCTACACAACAGGATAAGACACTCGAATCTTGGTTTAAAGTGGAAGTTCTCAGGGGCATATTGAAGGAGGAGAGTGAAGTGGACAACAGTCTGGGAGGCTTAGGGAGGGAGTTCCCCCAGACTAGGGGCAGAGGCAACCCGATGGCTGGTCGCCAAATGGGGTGGAGTGGAGGGGGACGCGATAGAAATTGGAGGCTAGAGTCGGAGTGAAGCAGAATTTTCAAAGGGTTGGAGGAGATTTTTCGAGGTAAAGGTGGATGAGGTTGTGCAGGGATTTGTACACATGGTATGCACATTATAATATCAAGGCAGCCATATTATCAATATAATACCTAAACCTAACAGGGAGCCAATGTAGATCAGGGAGCAGAGGGTGGAACGATAGAAAGAGGCCATTCAGCCCATCATGCCTGCCCCAACCAAGAAAAGAGATAAAAGGAAGTAAACACAATGGTGCCCAATGTGGGATGAATGGAACTTAGTGAAAGTTAGAATGTGAGTTTTGGATGAAGGCAATTTTACATAAGACACAATGTAGGGCTGCATGGCGACACAGCGGTTAACACTGCTGACTCAGAGCGCAATGGACTGGGTTCGATTCTGGCCTTAGGTGACTGTCTGTGTGGAGTCTGCACATTCTCCCCGCGTCTGCGTGGGTTTCCTCCGGGTGCTCCAGTTTCCTCTCACACTCCAAAGATGGGCAGGTTAGGTAGATTGGCCATGCTAAATTGCCCCTTATTGTCCAAAGATGTGTAGGTTGGGTGGATTGGCCATGCTAAATTGCTCCTTAGTGTCCAAAGATGTGTAGGTTAGATGGATTGGCCATGTTAAATTGCCCCTTAGTGTCAAAGGATCTGCAGGTTAGGTGAATTGGCCATACTAAGTTGCCCCTTAGTGTCCAAAGATTACAGGTTAGGTGAATTGGCCATACTTAGTTGCCCCTTAGTGACCAAAGATGTCGGGTTAAGTAGATTAGCCATGATAAATGCACAGTATTATGGGGATAGGGTGTAGGGGCCAGCCTGGAGGGGTGCTTTTTCAGAGAGCTCTGTCTGCGTGGGTTTCCTCCGGGTGCTCCAGTTTTCTCCCACGCTCTGAAGATGTGCAGGCTCGGTGGATTGGCCATGCTAAATTGCTCCTTAGTGTCCAAAGATGTGTGGGTTAAGTGGATGTGCAAGATTACAGGGATAGGGTGCAGGGACGGGCCTGGATGGGGTGCACTTTCAGAGATCTGGTGTCCACTCAATGGGCTGAATGGCCTCCTTCTACATTGTAGGAATACCAGGGAGGCTGGCAGTATTAAAATAGTGGAGTGTGTCGATAACGGAATCACTGATTACATTTTGAAATCATCTCGATATCTACTCTTGGGAGACAGGCAGGGCAGAGATTTGACTTGTGACACCCGGCACTGAAGAGGATGTGAGTTTTAATTGAATTCAGTTTAATTCAGGGATGAATCAAAGGTTGAAGATATGAACAATTTGGTTAACCGTCCAGCAGGCAATGAGCAGGGAGAGGAATGGAGTTCATTGGTAGGAAATGCTGTCTGCAGTGTGGACTGGTGACAATGGCCACAGATGTTCCTGCCGGAACTCTACGACCTCTACCAGGGACAACAACAGGGAATCTCCATTGACCTCGTGTGGGAATTTCCGGTCTCGCTCGAGCGGTGGTCCAGTGGTTAGCACTGCTGCCTCACAGCGCCAGGAACCTGGGTTCGATTCCCGGCTTGGGTCACTGTCTGTGTAGAGTCTGCACATTCTCCCCGTGTCTGCGTGGGTTTCCTCCGGGTGCTCCGGTTTCCTCCCACAGTCCGAAAGACGTGCTGGTTGGGTGAATTGACCTGAACAGGCGCCAGGGGAATTTCATAGTAATTTCATTGCAGTGTTAATGTAAGTAAGCCTTACTTGGGACTAATAAATAATTAACTTTAATCTTTATTCATGCGATACTGAACGTCAACCAAGCAGTGTGTGAAATCTGATACAGTGGAGGAGCATTGAATATTATTTAAAATATAAACAATGTATATTCAGATAATTACTAACCTTCTTTGTCTAAAACCTCTGCTGCAATATACAAAGTGTTTGTCTTAAATTTGTCCATTCCTCCATTCTCCTTTATGCTTTTGATCAGTTTTTCAGAACTTAAAATGACATGAGCTGTCCCCTTCTGTATCTAAAGAGTAGAAATCAAGAAGATTATTTTCAGCCTCTGTTGATTCATGCAGCAACACTAGGGGGAGC
The DNA here is from genome assembly GCF_964213995.1 of Mustelus asterias. NCBI lineage: Eukaryota > Metazoa > Chordata > Chondrichthyes > Carcharhiniformes > Triakidae > Mustelus > Mustelus asterias. The sequence continues at coordinate 20,934,264 of NC_135808.1, read as the reverse complement.
CCTTCCTGCACATGCTTGGTTTCAGTCTTGGTGCCATTGGCAGGATGTCAGCTTAATCCAAACAAGTTCCCTTGACAGAGACTAATAATAAAGTTCCAGAGGTCCATTTTTAGGCCAATACAGTCCAGACCTAATTGCGAGTTCTTGCACTTCGACCATCATCATGGGGGCAGCAACAGTGGCACTGTGGTTAGCACTGCTGCCTCACAGCGCCAGGGACCTGGATTTGATTACCAGCTCGGGTCACTGTCTGTGTGGAATCTGCACGTTCCCCCCTGTGTCTGCGTGGGTTTCCTCTGGGTGCTCCGGTTTCCTCCCACAGTACGAAAGAAGTGCCAGTTAGGTGCATTGGCCGTGCTGAATTCTCCCTCATTGTACCTGAACAGGCACCAGAGTGTGGCAATCAGGGGATTTTCACAGTAACTTCATTGCAGTGTTGTTGTAAGCCTACTTATGACACTGATAAATAAATTGAACTCATCATTTAGTAACTGTTTTTAAAATAGTTGAATGAGTAAATGATGATGATACTTGATCAGAAAATTTCAGAGGCGATTTAGTAGGATGGTAGCAGGGTTAAGGGGCTGGAGGGGTTTTCTCTTATTCATTCGTAGAATGCAGGCATCGCTTGTAAGGACCAGCATTCATTGCCCATTCCTAATTACAAAATAGGGGAGGCGGTGGAGTAATAATCCAAAGACCCAGAGTAACACTCTGGGGACCCGGGTTCGAATCCCACCACTGCAGATGGCAGTATTTGAATTCCATTTGAAAAATTGGAATTATTAAAATCTAATGATGCCCATAAAGTCATTGTTTGTGGTTAAAAACCCCATCTGGCACATGTCCATGTCCAAAGATGTGCAGGTTAGGTTGAGTGGCCATGCTAAATTGCCCCTTAGTGTCAGGGGGCTAGCCGGATGAATGCGTGGGGTTGCGGGATAGGGCTTGGGTGGGATTGTTGTCTTTGATTTGATTTGATTTATTATTGTCACATGTATTAGTACACAGTGAAAAGTATTGTTTCTTGTGTGCTATACAGACAAAGCATACCGTTCATAGAGAAGGAAAGGAGAAAGTGCAGAATGTAATGTTACAGTCATAGAATCCTACAGTGCAGAAGGAGGCCAGCTGGCCTATCAAGGTTGTACCAACCACAATCCCTCCCCAAGCCCTATCCCCATAACACCATGCATTTACCCTCGCTAGTCCCCCAACACTAAGGTGTAATCTACCATGGCCAATCCACCTCACCCACACATCTTTGGACTGTGGGAGGAAACTGGAACACCCGGAGGAAACCCAACGGACACAGAATAACTAGGGTATAGAGAAAGATCAACTTAATGTGAGGTAGGTCCATTTAAAAGTCCGATGGCAGCAGGGAAGAAGCAATTCTTGAGTCAGTTGTTACGTGTCCTCAGGCTTCTGTATGTTTTTCCCAAAGCAAGAAGGTGGAAGAGTGTTGTTGGCCTGAATTTACCATCAAGTTGCACCCGTTTTTGGGTCCACACCCCCCTCCGTGCAGATTCCACTTTTACCAAAGCCTGAAAATGGGCGCGATTGGGACCGTGCCCGAAATGGGCGCGATGGCCATTTAAATACATTTGCATGCATTTAAATTGGTTTAATGGGCTGCACGCCCAACCTTACCGGCACTTCACTCTTTACCACTGCGTTCGCCCATCCAGAATCGGTCCGAAACAGACATGCTCCACAAAAGTCTGATTCGGGTGCTCCAGTTAGTGAGGAGGTAAATGCCAAGCGTCCGACGGCTCTTTGCTTGAGATCGGTGGGGGCAGAAAGAGGGAAGGGGGGTCCGCTGCCACTCTGCCTGAGATCAGTGAGGGGGAAGGGGGCTCCGCTGCCACTCTGCCTGAGATCAGTGAGGGGGAAGGGGTGTGTCCGCTGCCACTCTGCCTGAGATCAGTGAGGGGGAAGGGGGGTGTCCGCTGCCACTCTGCCTGAGATCAGTGAGGGGGAAGGGGGGGGTCCGCTGCCACTCTGCCTGAGATCAGTGAGGGGGAAGGGGGGTGTCCGCTGCCACTCTGCCTGAGATCAGTGAGGGGGAGGGGAGGGGTCCGCTGCCACTCTGCCTGAGATCAGTGAGGGGGAAGGGGGGGGTCCGCTACCACTCTGCCTGAGATCAGTGAGGGGGAAGGGGGGGTCCGCTGCCACTCTGCCTGAGATCAGTGAGGGGGAAGGGGGGGTCCGCTGCCACTCTGCCTGAGATCAGTGAGGGGGAAGGGGGGTGTCCGCTGCCACTCTGCCGGAGATCAGTGAGGGGGAAGGGGGGTGTCCGCTGCCACTCTGCCGGAGATCAGTGAGGGGGAAGGGGGGTGTCCGCTGCCACTCTGCCTGAGATCGGTGGGGGGGGGAAGGGGGGAGGGGCCCGTGATCAGTCTGGGTGGTGGAGGAGGGGATAAGGGGGTCAGTAATGTTGTGAGGTTGGGGCAATGTCTGTGGAGGCCAGGGGGAGGCATGATCTGACCCGAGAGGGATGCGGCCGGGGAGCCGCATTCTATCATTTTGTTTCTGCGCGTGCGCAGCTGGAGGTGTCGATCAGAGCGCCAGGATTTCGGGTGCATTAAGACCCACCCACAGGCTTCTGCAGCGCGATTCGGAATTGCGGATATTTTTTGATGCAGAGTGCGTGTGGGGTCGCCTGAGAATGGGTCTAAAAGTCGGATCTGAAACATTCCCAGCTTCAAGTCCACCCAGCACTTAGAATCAAAATGGTAAAATAGGGCCCTGTATATCTGGGGTGGTTGGGGTCCTTAATTATGCTGGCTGCTATTCCGAGACAACGGCAAGTGTAGACAGTGTCAATTGGTGGGAGGCTGATTTGAGTGATGGTGCAGTGGAAGGCCAGTGCAGACTGGATGGGCCAAATGGCCTCCTTCTGTACAGTAAAGATTCTACGATTCAATGTCCTCCAGATCCAGCATCATTATCCTTTGAAATGCCTCGTGAGGCACTCAACTGAAGGGCAATTAGGGATGGATTTTGCCGGTGATACCTACATCCCATGAAAGATTTTTTTTAAAATTGGGAGCAGTTAAGAGTTAGCCACATTGCTGGTCCTGCGGTCATATGTAGGCCACACCAAGTAAGAAGGACAAATTTCCATCCAGAAAGGACATTCAGTTTTTTTATTTGCTTGTGTGAAGTGGGCATCACTGACTGAGCCAGCACTTGTTGCCCATGGAGTCAGGGGAAGACAGGACACAAGACCATAAGACCAGAAGACATAGGAGCAGAATTAAGCCACTCGGCCCATCGAGTCTGCTCTGCCATTCAATCATGGCTGATATTTTTCTCATCCTGATTCTCCTGCCTTTTCCCCATAACCCCTGATCCCCTTATTAATCAAGAACCCATCTATCTCTGTCTTCAAGACATTCAACGACCTGGCCTCCACAGCCTTCCGCAGCAAAGAGTTCCATTGATTCACCAGTCTCTGGCTGAAGAAATTCCTCCTCATCTCTGTTTTAAAGGACCGTCCCTTTAGTCTGAAGTTGTGCCCTCTGGTTCTAGATTTTCCTCCCAGTGGAAACATCCTCTCCACATCCAGTCTATCCAGGCCTCGCAGTATCCTGTAAGTTTCAATAAGATCCCCCCTCATCCTTCTAAACTCCAATGAGTACAGACCCAGAGTCTTCAACTGTTCCTCATACGACAAGCTCTTCATTCCAGGGATCATTCTTGTGAACCTCCTCTGGATCCTTTCCAAGGCCACCACATCATTCCTTAGATATGGGGCCCATAACTGCTCACAATGGTCCAAATGGGATCTGACCAGACGTGCCCCTGTTTAGGGCACTCCATATCCTATGCTCAGTGCAAAAGGTCCAGTCTTTAAATATTAATCAATGGATGTGTAGGTGAGTGGGTGAGTGGGTGAATGGGTAGCTTACTGAGGTTGGTAGGTAAGAAGGAAAGGTGGGTGAGATGGCTAGGCGGATGAGGTGGGTGGGTGAATGATTGGGAAGTTGGGTTAGTTCAGGGAGTCGTCTCTGGGTGAGTTCAGGGAGTAGTTGGGTGGGGTCAGAGGGGTAGTTCTGTCAGGAATGCAGCCAAGATGGGCAGGTTGAGGGGTAGCTGGGTCAGGTCCATTGTGAGGACAGGGGTAATTAAGTGGTCAAGGGAGAGCTGGGGGCCAGTCAAGTACTTGAGGGGAGGGGGGTGGGAGGCGGCGAGAGTAGTGGTCAGGGGCAGTTGGGTCGAGTCCATGGGGGGGGCGGGGGGGGGGGGGGGGGGGTGGTATGTATACATAGTCAGGCAGTAGGGGGGAATGTCTGGTGGTCAGGGGGGGAGGGGGGGAGTCATCAGCAGGGTATGTGGGGCTGGGGCGTCAGTTGTAGAGTTACCCAGGAGATAGACTGGGCTTTAATCTGTCTTACATTTCCTTGGTGAGTATCCAAATAATTCCCATGTATCTAGCCCAGCTCTCCAACTCTCGCTCAGAGTCAGAGACTGTCGCACAGTGACTACAGTGACCAAGGCCTTTGACAAGGTACCACGTGGTAGATTGTTGCATAAGATTACATCTCACGGGATCCAGGGTGAGGTATCTAAATGGATACAAAATTGGCTTGATGACAGAAGCCAGAGGGTGGCTGTACGCGGTTGTTTTTCAAACTGGAGACCTGTGACCAGCGGTGTGCCTCAGGGATCAGTGCTGCGTCCACTGTTATTTGTCATTTATATTAATGATTTGGATGAGAATACAGGAGGCACGGTTAGTAAGTTTGCAGATGACACCAAGATTGGTGGCACAGTGGACAGTGAAGAGGGTTATCTCGGATTGCAACGGGATCTTGATCAATTGGGCCAGTGGGTCGACGAATGGCAGATGGAGTTTAATTTCGACAAATGCAGGGTGATGCATTTTGATAGATTGAACCAGGGCAGGACTTACTCAGTTAATGGTCGGGCGTCGGGGAAAGTTACAGAACAAAGAGATCTAGGGGTTCATGTTCATAGCTCCTTGAAAGTGGAATCACAGGCGGACAGAGTGGTGAAGAAGGCATTCAGCATGCTTGGTTTCATTGGTCAGAACATTAAATACAGGAGTTGAGACATCGTGTTGAAGTTGTGTGAGACATTGGTAAGGCCACACTTGGAATAATGTGTACAGTTCTGGTCATCCTATTATAGAAAGGAAATTATTAAACTAGAAGGAGTGCAGAAGAGATTTACTAGGATGCTACCGGGACTTGATGGTTTGAATTATAAGGAGAGGCTGGATAGACTGGGACCTTTCTCTCTGGAGCATAGAAGGATGAGGGGTGATCTTATAGAGGTCTATAAAATAATGAGGGGCACAGATCAACTAGATAGTCAATATCTTTTCCCAAAGGTAGGGGAGTCTAAAACTATAGGGCATAGGTTTAAGGTGAGAGGGGAGAGATAATGGACCTCTGCAACTGGATCCTGAACTTCCTAACTCACAGACCACAATCAGAAAGGATAGGCAACAACACCTCCTCCACAATCATCCTCAACACCGGTGCCCCACAAGGCTGTCTTCTCAGCCCCCTACTATACTCCTTATCCACCTACAAGTCTGTGGCCAAATTCCCCTCCAATTCAATAAAAAAGTTTGCTGACGACACCACTGTAGTGAGCCAGTTCTCAAACAATGATGAGACAGAGTACAGGAATGAAATAGGGAATCTGGTGAACTGGTGCGGCAACAATAATCTCTCCCTCAATGTCAACAACATGAAGGAGATTGTCATCAACTTCAGGAAGCGTAAAGAAGAACATGTTCCTGTCTACATCAATGGGGACGAAGTAGAAAGGGTCGAGAGCTTCAGGTTTTTAGGTGTCCAGATCACCAACAACCTGTCCTGGTCCCCCATACTGACACTATAGTTAAGAAAGCCCACCAACACCTCTACGTTCTCAGAAGACTCAGTAAATTTGGCATGTCAGCTACAACTCTCACCAACTATTACAGATGCACCATGGAAAGCATTCTTTATGGTTGTATCACAGCTTGGTATGGCTCCTGCTCTGCCCAAGACCACAAGGAACTACAAAAGGTCGTGAATGTAGCCCAATCCATCACGCAAACCAGCCTCCCATCCATTGACTCTGTCTACATTTCCTGCTGCCTCGGCAAAGCAGCCAGCATAATTAAGGACCCCACGCACACAGGACATTCTCTCTTCCACCTTCTCTCGTCAGGAAAAAGATACAAAAGTCTGAGGTCACGTACCAACCGACTCAAGAACAGCTTCTTCCTTGCTGCTGTCAGACTTTTGAATGGACTTAGCTTGCATTAAGTTGATCTTCCTCGACACCCTAGCTATGACTGTAACACTACATTCTGCACTCTCTCCTTTCCTTCTCTATGAACGGTATGGTTAGTCTATGTAGCGCGCAAGAAACAATACTTTTCACTGTATGTTAGTACATGTGACAATAATAAATCAAATCAAATCAAACAAAAGGGTCCAGAGGGGCAATTTTTTCACACAGAGGGTGGTGAGTGTCTGGAACAAGCTGCCAGAGGTATTAGTAGAGGCAGGTATAATTCTGTCTTTTAAAAAATGTTTAGCGAGTTACATGGGTAACATGGGTATGGAGGGATATGGGCCAAATGTGGGCAATTGGGACGAGCTTAAGGGCTTAAAAAAAAGGGCGGCATCGACAAGTTGTACCGAAGGGTCTGTTTCCATGCTGTAAACCTCGATGACCTCTATGATTCTATGAACCAGGGAGCAGGAAACTGCCCATTGGAAGGTTAACCTTTCGGGCAATCTCCTTGTAGGTCCTCACATCAGGACTTCCACAGGTCCTAATGCACACCTCCAGTCATACACAGAAAATCTGACCCAACATGTTTTGAATACTTGACAGTTTGCAGTAGACCTTCTGCTTTTGCATTTCCCATGCATGTTTAAAATAGAGATGAGGGGGAATTTCTTCAGCCAGAGAGTGGTGAATATGTGGAACTTCTTGCCACAGAAGGCTGTAGAAGTAAGTCATTGAGTGTCTTGAAGACAGAGATAGATAGGTTCCTGATTAATAAGGGGATCAGGGGTTATGGGGAAAAGGCAGGAGAGTGGGGGTGAGAAACATATCATCAATGATTGAATGGCAGAGCAGACTCGATGGGCCAAGTGGCCTATGTCTTCTGGTCTTTTGGTCTTACATCCCACACCACGATGTATGAGGCCCACTGGTATATTATAAAGAGACCATGAGGTAAGTAGATGTGAATTAACTGCAACAATTTATTCAACCTAGTGTCTCTGGCACAGTCAGTCCAAGACTGGCTTGAAGAGCTCCACCTTGGGTGGAGCTTGTGCCCAGGTCACCTGATCCTTCTCTTAAAGGGGCAGGCGCCCAAATTCATAACAGGAAGTTTCTTACTTACATGGACATATTGAGATAGCTCTGGTAGGGGGGTCCTCTGACCAGCAGTTGTACACATCCCGAATGTCACATTACCATGAAGGGCGCCATATGATTTATTACTGAAAGGAAAATAGTTGGAGTTAAAAGCGACACTACAGTGTTGACTGAAATGTTTGGGCAGAGGAATCGGTTAAGAGGAAGTGATGGTATTGTGGGACTGACCCTCTGTAATCTAGAAGCTTGGTCAAGTGCTCTGGGAAATGGATTTAAATCCCAACATAGGATGTTCCACAAAAATTCACTCCCTCCCCCACCAGTGCACAGTGGCAACCGTGTGTACCATCTAGAAGATGCACTGCAGGAACTTACCAAGGTTCCTTAGGCAGCATCTTCCAAACTCACAACTGCCACCATCTAGAAGGACAAGAGCAGCAGATACCTGGGGACTTCACCACCTGGATGTTCCTCTCCAAGCCACTCACCATCCCAGCTAAGAAATATATCACCGTTCCTTCACTGTGGTTGGGTCAAAATCCTGGAACTGCCTCCCTATCAGCACTATGGATGCACACGTGGGGCAGAACGGTGGCACAGTGGTTAGCACTGCTGCCTCACAGCGCCGGGGACCCAGGTTCGATTCCCTGTTTGGGTCCCTGTCTGTGCGGAGTCCACACATTCTCCCCGTGTCTGCGTGGGTTTTGTCCGGGTGCTCCAGTTTCCTCCCACTGTCTGAAAGACATGCTGGTTAGGTGCATTGGCCATGCTAAATTCTCCCTCAGTGTACCCGAACAGGCACCGGAGTGTAGTGACTAGGGGATGTTCACTGCAATTTCTTGCAGTGTTAATGTAAGCCTACTTGTGACACTAATGAATGAACATAAAAACCTGCACCACCTGCACTGCATGGGTTCAAGAAGGCAACTCATCTGTACCTTCTCAAGGGCAATTAGGGATGGGCAATAAATGGTGGGCCTAACCGGCAAAATAAATAATTAAATGGCAGCTGGTGGAATATAAATTTCATTTTCAAAAAAACCTGGCATTGAAAGCTCAGTTCAATACCATGAATAACAGTCACAAAAAGAAAAACCAATCAGGTTCACTAATTTCTATTCGGGAAAAAATCTGCCATCATTACCTAATTGTGACTTCAGAAACAAAGCTCTTAACTTTTTAGGAATCAGAGAAGTATAGAATCCCTACAGTGCAGAGGGAGGCCATTCAGCCCACTGAATCAGGATCCAACTCTCTGATAGAGTGTCTTACCCAGGCCCCCCTGCACCCCCCGCCCCCCCGCCCCCCGCACCTATCTCCATAACCTCCGGCTGGAGGTCTGTGACCAGTGGTGTTCCGCAGGGCTCTGTACTGGGGCCTCTGCTATTTGTGATATATATAAATGATTTGGAAGAAGGTGCAACTGATGTAATCAGCAAGTTTGCGGATGACACGAAGATGGCTGGAATTGCGGATAGCGAAGAGCATTGTCGGGCAATACAGCAGGATATAGATAGGCTAGAAAATTGGGCGGAGAGGTGGCAGATGGAGTTTAATCTGGATAAATGCGAAGTGATGCATTTTGGAAGAAATAATGTAGGGAGGAGTTATACAATAAATGGCAGAGTCATCAGGAGTATAGAAACACAGAGGGACCTAGGTGTGCAAGTCCATAAATCCTTGAAGGTGGCAACACAGGTGGAGAAGGTGGTGAAGAAGGCATATGGTATGCTTGCCTTTATAGGACGGGGTATAGAGTATAAAAGCTGGAGTCTGATGATGCAGCTGTATAGAACGCTGGTTAGGCCACATTTGGAGTACTGCATCCAGTTCTGGTCGCCGCACTACCAGAAGGATGTGGAGGCATTAGAGAGAGTGCAGAGAAGGTTTACCAGGATGTTGCCTGGTATGGAGGGTCTTAGCTATGAGGAGAGATTGGGTAAACTGGGGTTGTTCTCCCTGGAAAGACGGAGAATGAGGGGAGATCTAATAGAGGTGTACAAGATTATGAAGGGAAGAGATAGGGTGAACAGTGGGAAGCTTTTTCCCAGGTCGGAGGTGACGATCACGAGGGGTCACAGGCTCAAGGTGAGAGGGGCGAAGTATATCTCAGATATCAGAGGGACGTTTTTTACACAGAGGGTGGTGGGGGCCTGGAATGCGCTGCCAAGTAGGGTGGTGGAGGCAGGCACGCTGACATCGTTTAAGACTTACCTGGATAGTCACATGAGCAGCCTGGGAATGGAGGGATACAAACGATTGGTCTAGTTGGACCAAGGAGCGGCACAGGCTTGGAGGGCCGAAGGGCCTGTTTCCTGTGCTGTACTGTTTTTGTTCTTTGTTAACCCTGCACATTTATCATGGTTAATCTACCTAACCTACACATCTTTGAATACTAAGCGTTAATTTTCCATGGCCAGTCCACTTAACCTGCACATCTTTGGACAATAAGGGGAATTTAGCTTTGCCAATCCACCAAACCTGCACATCTTTGGACACTAAGAAGCAATTTAACATGTCCAATCCACTTAACCTGAACCAGAGGAAGGAAACCAGAGGAAACCGGAGCACCCGGAGGAAACCCACGCAGACATCGGGAGAACTTGCAGACTCCACACAGTCACCCAAGGCCGGAATCGAACCTGAGTCCCTCGTGCTGTGAGGCAGCAGTGCTAACCACTGTGCCACCTTGCTGTTTTCAAGGGCAATTAGAGCTGGGCAACAAATGTTGGCCTTGGCAGTAACACCCAAAATTCCAGAAAGGAATTTGTTAAATGACCCATGAACAACTCATGTGTCAAGATGTAATTTTCTAACGCAATTTCTCCTGTCCGAAAGGAGCAAGAAAACCGAGGGTGGAATCTTCTGTGCACCTTGTGGTGGAGGTGGCTCACAATTGGCTGGCAGTGGGACCTAGTGGTCACACTGCTGTCAACAGGATTTCCTGTTGAGTGCACCCTCTGGATTGGGAGTTCGCTGTTGACGGGACCGGAGATCCTGCCGGCAGGAATGGCCAGGAAATTTTGGCCAGAATCGTAGAATCCCTAGAATCCCATTGAAAGAGGCCATTGGGCCCATCGAGCCTGTACCGACAACAATCCAACCCAATCCCTATCCCCACAACCCCACATATTTGCCCTGCTAATCCCCCTGACACTGAGGGGCAATTTAGCATGGCCAATCAACCTAACCCACACATCTTTGGAGTGAGGGAGAAAAATGGAGCACCCGGAGGAAACCCACGCAGGCACAGGGAGAACGTGCAAACTCCGCACAGACAGTGACCGAGGCCAGAATTGAACCCAATCCCTGGTGCCGTGAGGCAGCCGTGCTATCCACTCTGCCACCGCCACTGTATTGTGGCTTTGATACCAAATGATTCAAAGAATTTTTTTTACATTTTATTTTTAATCAGTGAACCCACCATCTATTGCATTTTAGATAGCATGTTGTGATTAATATCGAACCTATTACTAACTGCATTTGGACCAAGCATTCTCCGGGATTAGAAATACAGACAATGGAGGGTAGCGAACTGAAATGCACCGGTATCAGGCCAGAATCTGTGCTCTCGGCCATATGTCCAGCTGCCACATGTTGGCTAAGTACTTAATCCTTGACATGTATTCACAAAGCACTACCCACATGGATACAGACACTGATTATTGAGAAAAGATTCACCTTAAACCAACTTGTCTCCTGTAACACATCAGAGCTATACCTAATATCCTATGATACTCCCACATAGGGCGTCACGGTGACACGGTGGTTAGCACTGCTGCTTCACAGCGCCAGGGACCGTTCCGGGGGACCTGTCTGGGTGGAGTTTGCACGTTCTCCCTGTGTCTGCGGGGGTTTCCTCCGGGTGCTCCAGTTTCCTCCCATACTCCAAAAATGTGCAGGTTAGGTGGAATGACCATGATAAATTGTCCCTTAGTGTTAGGGGGATTAGCAGGGTAAGTGCGTGGGGTTAAGGAGATAGGGCCTCAGTGGGATTGTTAGTGGTGTAGGCTCGATGGGCCAAATGGCCTCCTTCGGCACTGTAGGGACTCTCTGACACTGCAGGAGATAGAGTTAAAGAATAGATCCTATCTATAATCCCAACATTACACTTTCACACACAGTAAAACATTCTCCTGAATTTCAAAAGTGACTTAAAAGCTCAGTCATTTAATCATTTCTATTCTGCCTTTTTCCCTGATCTTGGGTGAACTATCTTGGGACATTTCGTTAAATTGAAGGCACCTCAGAATTGGAAGTCATTATTTTTCTATCTATGTCAATAAAGTTTCTCTGTGTCTAATTATATGTTAGCGAGACTATGAATGCATTACTTACAGTGCTTGTACTGTGAATGCAAAGCTGTGATCGGTCACCGCGTAATACGAACGGTCTGGGATTATCCTCACATCAAACTTGGGGAACGCTGTAGAAATAAATCAGTTTTTTCTTACATCGCAGTTGCTTTTTTTACAAATCATTTTGAATCAGTGCCCTCTCGTTCTTGATCCTTTTACAAGTGGAAACAATTTTCCCCTATCTACTAGAATAGAACAGAATAGAATAGAATAGAATAGAATCCCTACAGTGCAGAATGAGGCCATTTGGCCCATCCAGTCTGCACCGACCACAATCCCACCCAGCCTCTATCCGCATAACCCTACCTATTAACCCTACTAACCTCCTAACACTAGCATGGCCAATCAACTTAACCCACACACCCTTGGACTGTGGGAGGAAACCAGAGCACCCAGATGAAACCCAGGCAGATATGGGGAGAATGTGCAAACTCCACACAGACAAGCTGGGAATCGAACCAGGGTCCCTGGCACTGTGAGGCAGCAGTGGTAACAACTGTCCAACCATGCTGCCCCAACTCTGTCCAACCATCTCATGATTTTGAACATCTCTTTTAAATCTCCTCTCAGCCTTCTTCTCTCTAAGGAGAACAGTCCCAACCTCTCCAATCTATCCTCATAACTGAAATTTCTCATCCTGGAATCATTCTTGTAAACCTTTTCTGCACTTTCTTGAATGTTTTCACATCCTTCCTATAGTGCGGCACTCAGAACTGTGCACAATATCTCAGCTGAGGACTACCTAGTGTCTTTTATAAGTTTAGCATAAGCTTCTTACTCTTATACTCTACGACCCTCATAATAAAATCTAGGATACCAGTGGCACAGTGGTTAGCACTGCTGCCTCACAGCGCCAGGGACCTGGATGAGATTCTGACCTTGGATGACTGTATGAAGTTTGCATGTCCTCCCCGTGTCTATCTGGGCTTCCTCCAGGTGCTCCTGTATCCTTCCACAGTCCCCATGTCTGCGTGGGTTTCCTCTGCATGTTCCCCCTGTGTCTGCGTGGGTTTCCTCTGCATGTTCCCCCTGTGTCTGCGTGGGTTTCCTCTGCATGTTCCCCCCGTGTCTGCGTGGGTTTCCTCTGGGCTCGCCAGTTCCCTCCCACAGTCCGAAAGACATGCTGGTTAGGTGCATTGGCCATGCTAAATTCACCCTCAGTGTACCCGAACAGGCACCGGAGTGTGGCGACTGGAGGATTTTCACAGTAACTTCATTGCAGTGTTAATGTGACACTGAAAGGTTGTGAATCTTGGAATTCACTAGCCCAAAGTGTGGCGGATGCTGGGCTAATGAGTAAATTTAAAAAGGAGTTAGACAGATTTGTAATTGGTAATGGGTTGAAGGGTTATGGGGAGAAGGCAGGAAAATGGAGATGAGGAGCATATCAGCCATGATCGAATGGCGGAGCAGACTCAATGGGCTGAATGGCCTAATTCTGTTCCTATATCTTATGAACTTGTGAACTAATAAATAAGGTTTAAACTTTAAAAACCTTTAAAAAATGCAGTTCTCACTTGACGAAACCTGAAAAACGGAACTACATGCTTGCTAAGAGGCAGCATGTAATAGACTTAAGCAAGCCCACAAACAAAGGATTGGATTAAAGATCTACTGTCTTGCCATATCTAGCCTCGAGCAGCTGTGGCCAACTGAACAATTATTTGGAGGAGGAGGAAACTCAACGAACATCCCTTTCCATGACTGTGGAATTCCATAAGTTGCGTGGACTGCAGTGGTTCAAGATGGCAGCTCACCACCACCTTCTAAAGGGGCCATCCGGGGGACCAATGCAGTGACACCCACATCCCATGAACAAATCGATAAGAAGACAGGCCCTGGTGAAGTAACTCAATCAGCGGCAATCTGTAGAAAACAAATGAAATACAAACTCACTGTAGTCCTGAACTTGAAACGATATTAGACCTTGATACTCGGAATTTTCATTGACTTTAGCCCGTATCTGATATCTTCCGGTCCTGTAAGTCAGTAAACAGCTTGTGTGATGAATCTTTCTTTGACTAAGTAAAGATAGCATTGAGGAACGTGGTTCAAAAATTTGGAGAAGGCACTTCCTTTATATATTTGCATTTCACAGTCATGGAAATCACTGGGAAGGCTCGCATTTGTTGCCCTTCCCTAATTGACCTTGAACTCAGTGGTTTGCTCAGCCATTTCAGAGGGCAATTAAGAGTCAACCACATTGCTGTGTGCCTGAAGTCACATGTAGGCCAGACCAGGTAACGATGGCAGATTTCCTTCCCTAAAAGACTTTAGTGAAATAGGTTGTTTTTTGCAACATTGGGTAGTTTCATGGTCACCACTCTGAATACAACCTTTGTTAATTCCAAATTAATTTAGTTAAATGAATTTAAATTGTCCCACTGTTGTCGTGAAGTTTGAACTTGACATCTCTAAATTATTAGGCTAGGCCTCAGGCCTTTTACCCCACTAACACAACCATCATGCTACTATATCTCATTGAAACTTACAGAATACTGAAAGACTTGGATAGAGTGGATGTGGAGGAAGATGTTTCCATTAGTCGGAGAGACTAGGATCCGAGGGCCCAGCCTCAGAATAAAGGCCTCGAACCAAGATGAGGAGGAATGTCTTCAGCCAAAGGGTGGAGAATCTGTGGAATTCATTGCCACAGAAGGCTGTGGAGGCCAAGTCACTGAGTGTATTTAAGACAGAGAGAGAGATAGGTTCTTGATTGGTAACGGGATCAAAGATTAAGGGAAAAAGGTGGGAGAATGGGTTGAGAAATATCAAATGGCAGAGCAGACCTGAGGGGCATAATGGCCTAATTCCGCTCCTATATCTTATGGTCTTATGGTACAATTATAGAACACAACTTAGTGTTTCTCCTCATTGAGACCAGAACACTGTCAATAAAATAAATCCTTACATACCAGTTTATCGTTGTTAATATTAAAAGCTTTTGATTAGTTAATGGTAACTCTCAGGTGACAAAATGTGCAATTGTAATATTGACCACAACAATGACTTCTTACAACATTCCTAAATTGCTAATTTAGGTTTATTCACCCTTAGTAAATATGAGCTTATCCAAAACTCTGTGCCCCGATCCTAACTCACACCTAGTCCAGTTTGACCTTCAGCCCCATGCTTGCTGACATACCTTGGGCCCCAGTCAAACAATACCTCACCTTCAAAATCATCATTGCTTTTTTTTTGCACAGCCAAAGAATCATAGAATTCCTCCAGCCATTCGGTCCATCGAGTCTGCACCAACAATAATCCCACCCAGGTCCTACCCCCATAACACAAAGTATTTACCCTTCTAATCCCCCTGACACTAAGGGGCAATTTAGCACGACCAATCCACCTAAGCCGCACATCTTTGGAGTGTGGGAGGAAACCGGAACACCCAGAGGAAACCCACAAGGAGAATGTGCAAACTCCACACAAACACCTGATGCCGGTATCGAACCCTGGTCCCTGGCACTGTGATGCAGCAGTGCTAACTATTGTGCCACCATGCTGCCCTCCATGATCTAGCCACTCCCCATCTCCATAACCTCCTCAAACCTTATGACACTCTCGAATCTCTGCGCTCCTCCCGTTCCAGCCTCTGAAGCTTTTTACCATTCTGTGCCTTCAGCTGCCTAGGCCAAAATCATCTGGAATTCCTTCTCCAAAGCTCTCCATCTCTCTCTCTCTCTCTTTCTCTTTCTGTCTACTTCACTTTACTCCTTTGAGAGACTCATTAAAACTTACCTCTCTGACCATGCCATCTCCTTATGTGGCTCGATGTTAAATTTTGTTTGGGCCGGCATGGTGGCACAGTGGTTAGCACTGCTGCCTCACAGTGCCAGGGACCTGGGTTCGATTCCCGGCTTGGGTCACTGTCTGTGTGGAGTTTTCACATTCTCCCCGTGTCTGCGTGGGTTTCCTCCGGGTGCTCCGGTTTCCTCCCAGACTCCAAAGATGTGCGGGTCAGGTTGATTGGCCATGCTAAATTGCCTCTTAGTGTCAGAGAGATTATGAGGGGATATGGAGTTACAGGGACAGGACCTGGTTGGAATTGTTGTCTGTGCAGCCTCGATGAGCTAAATGGCCTCCTTCTGCACTGTAGATTCAATTCTATTCTATAACACTGCCAGGAGACAGCTTGGGTATTTTGGGAAGTTAAAGGCAAGTTGTAGTTGGTGATACCAGACACAAGCTCCAATGGTTTCCTGGCTACCTAGCTGAATCAATGCATGGATCTCAAACTTCTTTTAATTCTGTCATGTGTCCCCAAATCGATCTGGTACCTCTTGGAGTTGATGATTCGAGCTTAATCCTGCTTCATCAATTGACCACCTTATTTTACCTCTCTCACTTTACTCCAATGCTTCCAATGATAAAGCACTTACCTCAAACATTTCTTTATCAACAACTCTTAACTTTTGATATAAATCTCAGGCAGAATTCTCCGATGTCATACATCCCAGCCCCCACTGCCAGCGAGAACGAGAAAATTTGGCCAAATCTCCATTCACTGCAGCGGGACTGGAAAATTGCAGCCGCGGACGAGGTCGGAGAATTCTGGCCCTGATTATCTAAACAATACATTCAAGATGTTCCCACAATCTCCTCGATCACCTCACTGGCATTCTCAGGCCAGATATAAGACAACTCTCATCACCAATCAGCAAAGCTTGGCTGACCTCTTAGCTTCCAACTTCCACTTTTGCTCAGAAATTTTGTCTTCCCGACCCTCCATTGCTGCATTCTCTTCAGACCGACCTCCCCATCTCTTTAATCTCCTCCAGACCTGTGACCCTCTGAGAGATCTGTGCCCCCTCTAATTCCCACCTCTTGTGCATCCCCAAGTTTAGTCGGTCTGCCACTGGTAACATTTGCCTGGGCCCCAAGTACTGGAATTCTCTTCCTCTACCTCTCAGCCTCTCTACCTCACATTCCCCCGACAGGTCACTCCTTGTAACTTACCTCTTTGACCATGTTTTTGCCCATCTGATCTAATAGTTCGACACATGTCTCAGTGACAAGCTTTGTTATTTAACGTTCCTGTGAAGCATTTCGGGTTATTCCACTGTGTAAATGGTAATCAGTATGTATTAATTGTTATTTATCTATTTATGGGCAGCATGGTGACACAGTGGTTAGCACTGCTGCCTCAAAGCACCAGGGACCCGGGTTCAATTCTCGGCTTGGGTCACTGTCTGTGCGGAATCTCTGTGGGTTTCCTCCGGGTGTCCCAGTTTCCTCCCACAGTCCGAAAGACGTGCTGGTCAGGTGCTAAATTCTCCCTCAGTATAACCGAACAGGCGCTGGAGTGTGGCGACCGGGGGATTTTCATAGTAACTTCATTGCAGTGTTAATTTAAGCCTATTTGTGAAACTAATCAATAAACTTTAAACTTATATGGCTACTTCGATCATTGGAACTCTTAAATGTGTCCTTTTAGTTCCTTCAGAGCTCTGAATATTCCACCCAACATGTTTGTCCCCTCCCTCCATGGTAATTGCCTTAATCTCTATACTCAAGGCACTCTCTGGTTAAGACCCAAGTTCAGGAACTGGCAACATTGATTTTGGATCTCATCCAATTTTCTTTCAAACCGGGTTCCACCCAATTCCATGAATTCCCATTTGGTTACAGACTGGGTCATGTTTAACCTCTAACCCATCCTGTCTACCAACAGAGGAGCCCCTGACTTCCTCCGGTCTATCTTCCCTACAACCAATTCCAGATTTTTAAATGTTGAAGCTGCAATCATCTAAACTCAACTTCCTGATTTATCTCATAGTTTCTTTCCATCAATCGATAGAGTGATTACAGTACAGGAGGAGGCCTTTCAGCCCATCATGTCAGTGCTGGTTGTCTCCAAGAGAAATGCATCTAGTGCCACTCTCCTATCTTTTCCCTCCAGCTCTGCGAATTTCCCTCTTCAGATAATGATTTGAGTTTCTTTTGGAAGTCACGATTGAATCTGCCTCCGCCACACGTTGGGGCAGCGCATCCCAAATTCTAACCACTCACTGCATTAAGAAGGTTTTCATGGGATCATAGAATCATAGAATCCCTGCAGTGCAGAAACAGGCCATTCCCACTCAGGCCCTATCCCCGTAACTCACGTATTTCCCCTGTTAATCCCCTGTCACTAAGGGGCAATTTAGCATGGCCAATATGGGTAGCACGGTGGTCCAGTGGTTAGCACTGCTGCCTCACAGTGCCAGGGACCCAGGTTTGATTCCCAGCTTGGGTCACTGTCTGTGCGGAGACTGCACATTCTCCCCGTGTCTGCATGGGTTTCCTCCGAGTGCTCCGGCTTCTTCCCACAGTCCAAAGATGTGTGGGTTAGGTGGATTGGCCATGCTAAATTGCCCCATAGTGTCAGGGGGACTAGCTAGGTTAATGCATGGGGTAGGGCCTGAGTGGGATTGTGGTTGGTGCAGACACGATGGGCCAAATGGCCTCCTTCTGCACTGTAGGGTTCAATGAATCTATGAATCCACCTAACCCACACACCGTTGGACTGTGTGAGGAAACTGGAGCACCCGGAGGAAACCCATGCAGACATGGGGGAGAATGTGCAAACACCACACAGACAGTGACCCAAGGCCGGAATTGAACCCGGGTCCCTGGCACTGTGAGGCAGCAGTGCTAACCACTGTGCCACCGTGTCACCCACAAGTCGCCTAATATTGCCTTTGCTTCTTTGGCCAATTGCTCACAATCATGGCCTGTTGGATCTCGACCCTTCTGCCAATGGAAACAGGTTCTCCCTATCCACTCTGAACAGAAACCCTAATGACATTGAAAATCTCTCTCAAATTTCTTCCCAACCTTCTCTTCTCCAAGGAGAACACCCCTAGCGCCTGCAATCTATCTATCTGACTGAAGCCCCTAATCCCTAGAACCATTCATAGAATCCCTACAGTACAGGAGGCGGCAATTTGGCCCATCGAGACTGCACCGACAACAATCCCACCCAGGCCCTTTCCCTGTAACCCCACGTATTAACCCTGCTAATCCCCCAGACACTAAGGGGCAACTTAGCATGGCCAATCCACCTAACCCGCTCATCTTTGGATTTTGGACACGTGACTCCTTCTCTGCAGCCTCTTTTAACGTCTTCTCATCCTCCCTAAAGCACGGTGCCCAGGACTGGACACAATGCTCTAGTTTTCCTTTGCATTTTGCAAGTCCCCTGATCTCCTGCACTGAGATCGTTCCACTTCAACTTGTTCATTTCCTTTGGAATGAATGAAATCAATGGGTTGGAAGAGTTTGGGTGCTGGTCGGGATTTACCCTGGTGAGGAGTCAATTCCTTCAGTGATTTCAGAAGGGGAAATAAGAGAAAAGAATTGCCAAACCGCACACATACAATGACATCAAGGAATAGGTAACAGATTGAGACATACATATTCTCTTGGAGGCTGATTTCACCGCTGTGTACTGGACTGGGCTTGTACGGTTCACGCTCACTTGCTAAGACAGTGCCCTGGGAATCCTGGAAAAAAGGACACTTGGAGATCAATAACTGCGGTGATCACCAAACCAAACAAAATGGCAAATTCTAATATCAGCTATAATGGCCGGGGGAGAAGGGTGGAGGGTCAATGTTAATGAAGTGTTAGTCACTACAATCTGAAATTTTGTTGCTATCTTCGCCTGTTCCAATAATGGTTCCCAGATATGCAAAATGTAAGTCACTCTCCAGTCCATGTCGAGGACTTTTGAATGGACTTTTGAATGGACCAACCTCACATTAAGTTGATCTTTCTCTACCCCTAGCTTATGACTGTAACACTACATTCTGTGCCCTCTCCTTTCCTTCTCTATGAATGGTATGCTTTGTCTATATTGCGTGCAAGAAACAATACTTTTCACTGTACATGTGAATTTATTATTGTCACAATACATGTGACAATAATAAATCGAATCAAATCAGGACGCCGGAACAAGACCTGACGTAAACCATTGACAGAAAAATCAGAAGTAATTCCAGGGAGGGATGACTCTGACCCATATCATAAAAACCATCAAAATTGGAGCAGGAGTAGGTGATTCAGCCCCTTTAGGCTGCTCTGCCATTCAATATGATCACAGCTGATCTCATCTCGATTTCAACTCAAGCCCGTTCACCACAGCCCTTCAAACCCATTACTAATTAAAAATCTGTCCACCTCTCCCTTAAATTTACTCAATGTCCCAGCATCCACCACGCTCTGGGTAGTGAATTCCACAGACTCACAACACTTTGAGAGAAGTCATTTCTTCTCTTCTCCATTTTAAATATGTAACCCTCAATACCAAAACTGTGGAGAGACAACAGACCCAACGTTTTGAGTCAGAGCATTTGAAGGGTCATCCAGACTCGAAACATTGGCTCTCTTCTATTATGTCACATTATCAGTAACCCCCACAGCTTGCCTCCTGGACTTGCAGGCTGTCCTGTCTGGAGACAATACACATCTCTTTAACCTGTGCTTAATGCTCCCTCCACCCACATTGTCTGTATCTTTAAGATCTGGTTGGTTGTAGGGATTCGCATTCTAATCAGTATTCTGTAACTTGATTTTGTGTCTCTGTGCCCTGTTTGAGAGCAGATTTCCACTCCATCTGACAAAGGAGCAGCGCTCTGAAAGCTAATGGTATTTGCTACCAAATAAACCTGTTGGACTTTAACCTGGTGTTGTTAAAACTCTTACTGTGTTCACCCCAGTCCAACGCCGGCATCTCCACATCATGTCTATTCTCTCTCCACAGATGCTGTCAGACCTGCTGAGATTTTCCAGCATTTCCTGTTTTTTTTTACATCCTCTCCACGCCTCCTTTGTCAATCCCCCTCTATCACCTTGCACATCTCAATTAGATCTCCTCCAGTCCTTCACAACTCCGTGGAGTGTACAGTAAGAAGTCTCACAACACCAGGCTAAAGTCCAACAGGTTTAATTGGAATCATGAACTTTTGGAGTGCTGCTCAGATGATGAAGGAGCAGCGCTCCGAAAGCTCGTGACTCCAAATAAACCTGTTGGACTTTAACCTTGTGTTGTGAGACTTCTTACTGTGCTTACCCCAGTCCAATGCCAGCACCTCCACATCCAGGGAGCATAGGCATAAACGAGAAAGAATCATAGAAAGAAATCATAGAAACCCTATAGTGCAGAAGGAGGCCATTTGGCCCATTGAATCAGCACCGACACCAATCCCACCTAAGCCCTTTCCCCACATATTTACCCCGCTAATCCCTATAATCTATGTATCCCGAGACACTAACAGGGAATTTAGAAGGCCAATGCACCTAACTCGCACATCCTTGGACTGTGGGAGGAAACCGGAGCACCCAGAGGAAACCCACACAGATGCAGGGAGAATGTGCAACTTCCACCCAGACAGTGACCCAAGCCGAAACTGCCCAATCTCTCTTCGCAAGTCAAACCTCTCATTTCTGGAATCAATTTAATGAATCTCCTCTGAACTGCCTCCAATGCAACTACATCCCACCTCAAGTAAGGGGAGAAAAACTGTTCACAGTATCCTAAGCGTGGTCTCACTAATGTTTTGTACAGTTTCAGCAACACTTCGCTACTTTTATATTTTATTCCTTTCACAATAATTGCAAAGTTTCCATTTTCACTGATCATTCAGTACCCAGGGATTTAGTTTAGTTTAGTTTATATATTAGTGTCACAAGTAGGCTTACATTAACACTGCAATGAAGTTACCGTGAAAATCCCCTAGTTTTAGTTCAGCCTCTGAGCTGGTCTACCTTTTTAAACAATCCTTCTCATGAGGATCTGGCTTAAGCATTTGGCAATAAAGAGGTCTTGGTTTTCACCAATGAGTTTCACCATGGAAGACACCATGAGTCATTGGTGAGGCCTATTCTGTACAATTCTGGGTACCAAACTTTACGAAGTTTGGGACGGCCTTGGAGAGGGTGGCTGGGGAGATTTACATGCATGGCAGCAAGGCCCAAAGGCATCAGTTCTGTGGTCAAACAGGTGAAGAACAAAGAAAAGGGGCGGCACGGTGGCACAGTGGTTAGCACTGCTGCTTCACAGCGCCAGGAACCCGGGTTCAATTCTGGCCTCGGGTCACAGTCTGTGTGGAGTTTGCACGTTCTCCCCATGTCTCCGTGGGTTTCCTCCGGGTGCTCTGGTTTCCTCCCACAGTCCAAAGATTTGCAGGTTATGTTGATTGGTCATGCTAAATTGCCCCTTAGTGTCAGGGGATTAGCGGGGTAAATATGTGGGGTTTACGGGATAGGACCTGGGTTGGGTTGTTGTAGGTGCAGACCTGATGGGCTGAATGGCCTCTTTCTGCACTGGAAGGATTCTATGATACTAAAAGTTGAAGAAACGCAAAAAGGTTGCGTGAACTTCTCAGTTGTTTCACTTGGACACTCTCAAACAGGTCCGTGGGTATTCCATTGAGAGAGAGAGAGAGACAGGGAGTGTGTCCACAGCAAATCCGGAGGTAACATAGAATCATAGAATCCCTACAGTGCAGAAGGAGGCCACTCAGCCCATCGAGTCTGCACCGACCACAATCCCACCCAGTCCCTATCCCATAACCCCATGCATTTACCCTGCTAATCCCCCTGACACGAGGGTCAACTTAGCACGGCCAATCGACCTAAGCGGCACATCTTTGGACTGTGGGAGGAAACCGGAGCACCCAGAGGAAACCCACACAGACACGGGGAGAACGTACAAACTCCACACAGACAGAGACTGGAATTGAACCAAGGTCCCTGGCGCTGTGAGGCAACAATGCCAACCACTGTGCCACCATGTCGCCCACATGCCTGCCTTTGATCCAGAAGACTGTGGGTTCAAGTCCCACTGTCGGAGATGGGCACAAAAATCATGATTAACATTCCTGTGGGTGCTGAGGAAGTATTATACTGTTGATAGTATTGTCTTAAAGGCCAGCACAGACATGATGGGCCAAAGGGTCTCTTTTTGTGCTGTAAAAGTCTACGGGCGGAGTTTTCCTGTCCTGCCCACCATGGGAATCGTAGTGGCTGGGACACAGTCCATGCTAAGGTCCGTTGACCTCAGGCGGGATTTTCCAGTCTTAGGGCGAGCGTAGCTGGAAAGTCCCACCTAATGAATGTGGGTGTGTTGATGACAGGATTGAGACATCCCTGCTGATGTAAAAGGATTAGCTATTGACCTAAAGGTAATGAAGTTGACACGATTATATATTGATGAATGTATATTAATCATTTAGAACATAGAAAGCATCCTTTCTGGTTGTACCACAGCTTGGTATGGCTCCTGCTCTGCCCAAGACCACAAGGAACTACAAAGGGTCATGAACGAAGCCCAGTCCATCACTCAAATCAGCCTCCCACCCACTGATTCCATCTACACTTCCCACTGCCTCGGCAAAGCAGCCTGCATAATCAAGGACCCTACGCGCCCCGGACATTCTCTCTTCCACCTTCTTCTGTCGGGAAAAAGATACAAAAGTCTGAGGTCACGTCCCAACCGACTCAAGAACAGCTTCTTCCCTGCTGCTGTCAGGCTTTTGAATGGATCGACCTCACATTAAGTTGATCTCTCTCTATACCCTAGCTATGACTCTAACACTACATTTTGCACTCCTCTCCTTCTCTCTGAACGGTATGCTTCATCTGTATAGCATGCAAGAAACAATACTTTTCACTGTATACTAATACATGTGGCAATAATAAATCAAATCAAATCAAAAGTTATAATAGACAAGAAGGGCATTTGTTGACAAGGAGGCAATGCTTCATAAAAACCATACATATTTGTAAAGATATATATGCGCCTAGTAAATGTGTGGAGTATGGAACTATATGGGAACTGGCAACAAAGAATAAGATAAATCATCACTTACCAATACCTCCACTGTAACAATGGAATTTATGGGATTCATCCCTTGGTCAAGAGTAAAGATTTGATATCGTACTGAAAAACAAAAATAATTTTCCAAGGTTATGACTTTTGAACGAAATTGTTGTAAGCAATGGCTACACTTGTGAACTCTTGTGGTCCAATCCAAGATCGTCACAGAGAATCCCCCGCACGAGGGTAACCTTAACATTTGTTCCTGGAAATATTGCTGTCTTAATGGTGCCACTCTCGCCTCCAAGGCAGAGGGCAGTGGGGTCAGCTGCCACACCACATGAGCTGGGCTGGCACATCAGGGCAATACTGAAGGATCATCGCACTGTTGACGATACCCGGGCGCGATTCTGTGTGGCCCGTCAGCCATGGGCGTAAATCCCATTACGGCTGCCATGTTCTGCAAGAGGGCCAGGAGGAATTTGCGATAACGAGATCTCAGCTTGAGATCCTCCTGCCCCCTCAGCTGGCAATGTAATCAGGTGCCTGCTCTCTGGGTTGGCAGTGCCTGGTTCAGGCCCTCTGTGTATCAATTTTAGAATTAGACAATTTGACTTGCCTTTAATAAAAATAATAGGGCTCTAGTTATTTTACAGTGGGGTGGCACGGTGGCACAGTGGTTAGCATTGCTGCCTCACAGCGCCAGAGACCCGGGTTTGATTCCTGGCTCGGGTCACTGTCTATGTGGAGTTTGCACGTTGCCCCCGTGTCTGCATGGGTTTCCTCCGGCTGCTCTGGTTTCTTCCCACAGTCCAAAGATGTGCGGGTTAGGTGGATTGGCTGTGATAAATTGCCCCTTAGTGTCAGGGGGACTAGCTAGGGTAAATGCGTGGGATTACGGGGATAGGGCCTGGGTAGGATTGTCGTTGGTGCAGACTCGATCGGCCGAATGGCCTCCCTGTGTACTGCGAGATTCTACGATCCTATGATGAAAGCTAGTAGTCAGTGGATGAAACAAAATGGACAGGGTTGACAGCCCCTGGTGGGACGCGGTCACTGTGACTAAAACAGAATGTCAAAACGAAATTGAACCATTTAAACCAAAATGCCATTCTTGGGGGAGGGTGATAAGCACCCCAGAGCCCGTGGTGCCCACCGGCCACAGATGGCCTGAAACGTACAAGCTGGCACTGGGTGACCCCTCTCCAAAGCCCCCTGGCTGTGAATGCAGCTACAGTACAGGGGCAGACAGTCAGGTCGGACAATCTCTCTCACCGCCTGGATCTTTTAATGGCTATCCTGGTCAGGCCTAGGTGCAGACTTACTAGGGGGTCCTTCTCCTTCCTCATCCCCTCCCCACCACCCGGGTCTCCTCCCCACCCCCCCACCCCCCCACCCCCCCATCCCCCGCACACTTCGGTGTCTATTGTCACAATTTTGCCGCCACGCCCGCCCCGGTTTCCTCGTGGAATGGAATTCTCCGTTGGCCTCAGGCGGGGTTTTACGAGCCTCGACCGAACGAGATCCCAAAATACCGGTCCCTCATGTTCACAGACAATAAACAGCACTTAGCACCGCTGCCAGGGACCCGGGTTCGATTCCGGCTTTAGGTCACTGTCTGCGTGGAGTTTGCACGTTCTCCCCGTGTCTGCGTGGGTTTCCTCCGGCTGCTCCTGTTTCCTCCCACAGTCCAAAGATGTGAAGTTTAAGTGGGTTGGCCAGGCTGAATTGCCGTTTAGTGTCCCAGGATGTGAAGGTAGGGGGATGAGCTGTGGTAAATATGTGGGGTTACAGGGATTGGGCGGTTGGGGGTGACAGGGCCTGTGTAAAATATTCTGTCAGTCAGACTTGCTGGGCTGAATGGCCTCTTTCTGTACTGTAGGGATTCTATGAAAACACCCCAGAAAACATCCTAATGCTCAAAGGAACATAGAGTCATAGAATCATAGAGGTCTACAGCATGGAAACAGGCCCTTCGGCCCAACTTGTCCATGCTGCCCTTTTTTTAAAAACCCCATAGCTAATCCCAATTGCCCGCATTTTGCCCATAACCCTCTATACCCATCGTAACCATGTAACTATCTAAATGCTTTTCAAAAGACAAAATTGTACCCGCCTCAACTACTACCTCTGACAGCTTGTTCCAGACACTCACCACCCTCTGTGTGAAAAAATTGCCCCTCTGGACACTTTTGTATCTCTCCCCTCTCACCTTAAACCTATGCCCTCTAGTTTTAGACTCCCTTTCCTTTCGGAAAAGATATTGACTATCTAGCTGATCTGTGCCCCTCATTATTTTATAGACCACTATAAGATCACCCCTCAGCCTCCTACGCTCCAGAGAAAAAGTCCCAGTCAATCCAGCCTCTCCTTATAACTCAATCCATCAAGTCCTGGTAGCATCCTAGTAAATCTTTTCTGCACTCTTTCTAGTTTAATAATATCCTTTCTATAATAGGGTAACCAGAACTGCACACAGTATTCCAAGTGTGGCCTTACCAATGTCTTGTACAACTTCAACAAGATGTCCCAACTCCTGTATTCAATGTTCTGACCGATGAAACCAAGCATGCCGAATGCCTTCTTCACCATTCTGTCCACCTGTGACTCCACTTTCAAGGAGCTATGAACATGTACCCCTAGATCTCTTTGTTCTGTAACTCTCCCCAACGCTCTACCATTAACTGAGTAAGTCCTGCCCTGGTTCAATCTACCAAAATGCATCACCTCACATTTGTCTAAATTAAACTCCATCTGCCATTCATCAGCTCATTGGCCTAATTGATCAAGATCCCGTTGCAATTGGAGATAACTTTCTTCACTGTCCACTATGTCACCAATCTTAGTGTCATCTGCAAACTTACCAACCATGCCTCCTAAGCATCATAGTTTATTCATTAGTGTCACAAGTCAGCTTACATTAACACGGCAATGAACTTATTGTGAAAATCCCTTGCCGCCACACTTCGGCGCCTGTTCGGGTACACTGGGGGAGAATTTAGCATGGCCAATGCACCTAACCAGCACGTCGTTTGGACTGTGGGAGGAAACCGGAGCACCCGGAGGAAACCTATGCAGACACGGGGAGAACATGCAGACTCCGCACAGACAGTGACCCAAGCCAGGAATCGAACCCGGGTCCCTCGTGCTATGAGGCAGCACTGCTAACCACTGTGCCACCGTGCCGCTCCATGTTCCTGAGTGAAGAAAGGAAAGCTAATTGCCTGGTCAGTGTGGTGCAATTATTTACCAGGTTCACGAGGACGATATATCGGTTTATCAGTCGTGATGTAAATGAAATAGGGTCTTGATGAGAGACGGATCCGTGCCTTTCTGACCACTTCCATCGAGATTTCAGCTACAAGTATTACGTACTGCTCCGAACTGGTGAAGTTCAAATGCTTTGTCTTTTCCTGAATTACCTGCGGAATTAAAGTTTCACGGGTCATTATTGAGAACTATTGACCGTCAAGAGACATACAGCTGTTCATAACTCAGAGCATTTCCTTCATGGAATAAAAGTGGCACACAGCCTAATAAAGTGGGGCCTTAGAAAGAGATGTGTCGGATGGCTGATCAAATGCAGGGGCCAACCTGGCGGGGCTCAAGAATCTATCTCGAAGGAGCAGCGAGAGAGAGAGAGAGAGACAGAGAGAGGGTGTCGGGGGGGAATGGGGAAGAAATTCTTCGGGCCCAAGTTCCCAGGGTAGAAATGTCAATTTCTAGGGGGTCAAAGGTTTACAACAAAAGGGGGAAAGTTTACAGGAGATGGGAGAGGCACATTTCTTTACACAGAGTGTGGTGTGTGCCTGGAATGTGTTGGCGGTAGAAGCAGCTGCAACAGCAACATTTAAGAGGCATCTTGACAGATACGTGAACAGGCAGGGAATAGGGGGATACGGATCGTGTAGGGGCAAATCACCTGATGTCGGAGCAGCGCTCCAAAAGCTCATGATTCCTGTTGTACTTTACCCTGGTGTTGTGAGACTTCTTACAGTGCCCACCCCAATCCAACGCATCTCCACATCACTAATAGAATAATACATCTGTTTTCCCTTATAATTCTGAGGACAGATATATCAAGGAAATGTAAAGAGGCCCACACTATTAGAATGAGCAGTTACATCTTTATTCCATTTCCCACATTCTATCGAGAGGAGATTTGATTCTGTTAACACAATACCCTAACCGACTAACACCAATGATATCAGAGTGGTCTCACGTGACTACTACTAGTGTTCGGAAAATATTCTCAATTAGGTGAAACCACGAGGCCACCAGGCAATCAGATATTTGCTGAAGAGATCTGTTATTGAATCCTGCCACTTGGCTAAACGGCGAATGAGTGTTAACAAAGAACAAAGAAACGTACAGCACAGGAACAGGCCTTCGGACCACCAAGCCTGTGCTGATCATGATGCCCTACCTCAACTAAAAAATAAACCTTTGGTCCGTATCCCCCCCATTCCCTCCCTATTCATGAACCCATCCAGATGCCCCTTAAATGTTGCTAATGTGCCTGCTACCACCATCTCCTCTGGCAGCGTGTTCCAGGTACCCACCTCTCTCTGCATGAAAAACCTCCCCCGCACATCTCCCTTAAACTTTCCCCCTCTCACATTGAACCTGTGCCCCCTTGTAATTGACACTTCCACCCTGGGAAAAAGCCTCTAACTATCCACTCTGTGTATGCCTCTCATAATTTTGTAGACCTCTATCAGATCTCCCCCCAGCCTCCGCCTTTCCGGTGGAAAATAATCCTAGTTTATTCAACCCCTCCTCCTACCCAACGTCCTCGAGACCAGACAACATCCTGGTGAACCTTCTTTGCACTCTCTCCAAAGCTTCCATGTCCTTCGGATAATGTGGCGACGAGAACTGCACGCAATATTCCCAATGCGGTCTAACCAGGGGTTTTATATAGCTGCAACATGATTTCCCAACTCTTGTACTCAATGTCCCAGCTGATGAAGGTAAGCATGCCATATGCCTTCTTCATAACTTGGCCACCTGTGTTGCCATTTTTAGGGAACTGTGGACCTGCACGCCCAGATCCCTCTGTACGTTAATGTTCCTCAGGGATCTGCCATTTACAGTATTATTCATAACTAAATTTGATCTTCCAAAATGCATCACCTCGTATTTGTCCGGATTAAACTCCGCCTGCCATTTCTGTGTTCAAGTCTCCAATCTATCCTGTTGTATCCTTTGACAATCCCTATCAGCAACTCCGCCAATCTTCGTGTCATCCACAAACTTGCTATCAAACCCCCCACATTTACCTTCAGATCATTTATATATACTACAAACAACAGACGTCCCAGCACTGATCCCTGCAGAACACTACTAGCTACAGATCTCCATTCTGAAAAATTCCCTTCCATCGCTACTCTGTCTTCTGTAACCAAGATGTTGGACTGGGGTAAGCACAGTAAGAAGTCTCACAACACCAGGTAACCAAGCCAGTTCTGAATCCATCTGGTCCGTCCATCCCGAATCCCATGTGATCTCAGTTTTTGTACCAGGCTGCCATGTGGGACCTTGTCAAACGCCTTACTAGAGTCCATATAAACTACATCCACAGCCCTTCACTCATCAATTTTCTTTGTCACCTCTTCAAAAAACTCAATGAAGTTGGTGAGACATGATTAATGATTTAAACAGAATGCTTTGCCCGAATGCATAGGTGTAAACGTGGGCGTGAACTGATGTGTAAAACTGACAGTTTTGCACCTGTGGCCTTCTATCCGTTATGCCCAATATTCAGTCCCATCAAGACCAATTTTAACCCATAAATTGAAGAAATCAGATGCAATTGCGGCCGCTTTGACCATCTCCATTCTACATTGAAGATCACGGCCAGGAAGCAGGCATTATTTAGATCCTGTAGGATTCCAGCCCCAAAGTGTTGGGTTTAGATGTCCCAATGAATCCCTACAGTGCACAAAGAGGCCATTTAGCCCATTGAGTCCCCACCAACTCTCCGAAAGCATCTTATCCAGGCCCACCCCTGCATCCTATCCCCGTAACTTTGTGCATTTCCCATGGCTGATCCACCTAACCAACACATTATTGGACACTAAGGGGCAAGTTAGCATGGCCAATCCACCCTACAGAACTGAATATCGGAATGGGGTATACAACATGTGGCTCAGTCAATGTCATTCAATCCTTACAATTCAGAAGGAGGCCATTTGGCCCATTGAACCTGTACTGGAGCGGCAAAAGAGCATCCCACCCAAGCTATATCCTCGTAACACCATGCATTTACCCTGCTAATCCCCCTAACGTAATCTTGAAAGTTAAAGTTTATTTTGTTCCTGTCACAAGTAGTCTTACATTAACACTGCAATGAAGTTACTGTGAAAATCCCCTAGTCCCCACACTCCTGTTTGGGTACACTGAGGGAGAATTTAGCATGGTCAATGCACCTAACCGGCATGTTTTTGGAGTGTAGGAGGAAACCGGAGCACCCGGAGGAAACCCACGCAGACACGGGGAGAACGTGCAGACTCCACACAGACAGTGACCTGAGGCCAGAATTGAACCCAGGTCCCGAGCGCTGCAAGGCAGCAGTGCTGACCACTGTGCCACTGTGCCGTGCTTCGTGCTTCTTCTAAGCTGGGAATCCCACACAGCACTCTCTGGAACATTGGGTGTGCAGATTATGTAGCATCCAGTGGGCATACCAACAAATGGTGCAAGGATAGAGGAGATCAGTCAGCCACTCATTCTGAATGGCAAACAGATCGAGGATGGATGGTAGGATTTGATTTGATTTGATTTCTCACTGGCGCATGTATTAATATACAGTGAAAAGTATTATTCCTTGTGCGCTACACAGTCAAAGCATACTGTTCATAGAGAAGGAAACGGGAGAGTGCAGAGGAGAGAGCGAGGGGCATTGATGAGTTAATGTAAAAACAAAGGCAAGCTTTTCTCTTAAAATAGCTCACAATTCTTTTTATTTAACCGGTTTTGAAAGTTGTGTGCTTAATCAGATAAAAACAAGATTCTGCTAGGAATTCTGCTGCTAAAAAGGATTGAGTTGAGAGAGCTGGATGCAGAGTCTGAGCTCACCATTTTGTGAATATGAAGAGTAAATGGCGATGTGCTTAAGGTGTTGAAAGGGTAGCACGGTGGCACAGTGGTTAGCACTGCTGCCTCACAGCTCCAGAGACCCGGGTTCAATTCCGGCCTCAGGTCACTCACTGTCTGTGTGGGTTCTCCTCGTGTCTGCGTGGGTTTCCTCCGGGTGCTCCGGTTTCCTCCCACAGTCGAAAGATGTGCGGGTTAGGTTTAATTGGCCATGATAAATTGACCCTAGTGTCCGGGGGATTAGCTGGGTAAGTATGAGGGGTTATGGGAATACGTTCTGGGTGGGATTGTGTTCGGTGCAGACTCGGTGGGCTGAATGGCCACCTTCTGCATTGTAAGGATTCTATAACTCTATGAAATGATTAACAGGCTTTACAGAGGGAAATGTTTCTTCCAGCCCAGTACAATAACGGGGGAAAAAGTTGATAATAAAAGCTAGGCCACTCAGGGATGATGTAGGGTCACTGGATTACTAGTCCAGTCACAATGCCACCGCCAAGTTCATGGACTTACCTGGATAGTCACATGAGCAGCCTGGGAATGGAGGGATACAAACGATTGGTCTAGTTGGACCAAGGAGCGGCACAGGCTTGGAGGGCCGAAGGGCCTGCTTCCTGTGCTGTACTGTTCTTTGTTCTTTGAATCATAGAATCCCTTCAGTACGGAAGGTGGCCATTCGGCCAAATCTAGAACTCTCCCTCCCAAAATGTTGTGGTGGTTGGAGGTCAATTGTGAAATGAGCTTGGATAGGTTTTTGTTGAGATGGGTTAGATAGAATTCAAGGCACTAATTGACTGTTGGAACAGGCTGGAGGGGCTGAATGGGCCTTTTCCTTTCCCTCTGTAATTCTGGTCAACACTCGCAGCAATTGAGTTTACCTGTACAAAGATGACTTGGGTAAAGTTGTTCATCTGGTTCAGTTCGACTGAATAGTTCTGGGATAATGTTATATCACATGATTCCTCGGTTGGTCTTGTAATGTAGACGGTGACGTCAACACTTGTGAGGGTGTCAAATGCTTGGACAGTGATGGTCTCATTCATGCCCACGTGAAGAACATCGGGAGCAGTGATCAAGTACCTGGGGAAACACACAAGGCGTGGACTTCAGGAAGTTTGCATTTCAGTGTACCTGCCAGGTCATAACTTCAGTCCCACCTATCTCCAAATTGTCTGATTGGCAGCGCGGTAGCCCAGTGGTTAGCACTGCTGTCTCACAGTGCCAGGAAGCCGGGTTCAAAATCGGCCTCGGGTCACTGTCTGTGTGGAGTTTGCACGTTCTCTCTGTGTCTGCGTGGGTTTCCTCCAGATGCTCCAGTTTTTCCCGCACACCAAAGATGTATGGGTTATGTACATTGACCATGCTAAATTGACCCCTTAGTGTCAGGAGAATTAGCAGGGTTACGGGCCTGGTGGGATTGTTGTCAGTGCAAGCTCGATGGGCCGAATGGCCTCCTTTTGCACTGTAGAGGTTCTATGACTCATCTGATCCTCTCCCCTGAAGGAAGCAACTGGAAGGAACCAAACCCAATCCCTATTGGCCTTCTCAGCCAGATACCAAAAGATGCCATGACGCAATTTTGATCTTTTACACATCCCCAATTTCAATCGCTATGCTATTGGTTGCACAATGGGTAGTATCCTTGCCTCTAAACCAGAAGCTCCTGTTTTGAGTCCCACCTCAGCTCTTGATGGCCAAGGAAGATGCATTCATAAGATGGCCAGACACGTTGAGTGTGTCAACCTGTAAAGTCCTTTGAATCACTGTGGCACAGTGGTTAGCACTGCTGCCTCACAGCGCCAGGGACCCGGGTTCGATTCCGGCCTCGGGTCACTGTCTGTGTGGAGTTTGCACATTCTTCCGGTGTCTGCGTGGGTTTTCTCCAGATGCTCCAAATTCCTCTCACACTCTAAAGATGGGCAGGTTAGGTTGATTGGCCATGCTAAATTGTCTCTAAGATGTTCAGTGTATGGGGATGAGCGGGGCAAATACTTGAGGTTACGGGGATAAGGCCTGGACAAGATGCTCTGTCGGTGGATCAGTGCAGACTCGATGGGCCAAATGGCCTCCTTCTGCACTACACAGATTCTAATCTCAATGCCATTTTGACTGAAACACAGAGGAGTTCTCTCCATGTCGCAAAACCATTGACTCATGCACCACAGGTGGAGGCCTTTCGGCCCATCTTTCCCTTGCCATCCCTTCGGAATAAATGTTCCTTTTCAAGTATATATCCAATTCCCTTCTGAAAGTTATCATTGAATCTGCTTCTGTCTCCCTTTCAGACAGAGAGTCTGAACAACTCAATGGGTGAGATTCCCTAGCCTCCCAGCCACGTGTTTCCTGCCGGCGGAAGGTGGTACGTTGTTCGCCAGTGGCAGGATTCTCTGGTCCCGCCGCTGTCAATGGGAATTCCATTGATGTCATCCCACACTGACGGGAAACTGGTGGGGGTGCTCTGCCGGCAAGACCGGAGAATCCTGCCAGTGTGAACGGCCCGAAAATTCCAGCCAATATGTTCAAATCATTCACATCTCCCGCTCCTTTTCTTTGACCAGTATAGTGGATAGCCAATCCACCCTCTCGGTTTACAAGTGCAGTCATCGTTGCAAAAAAGGACATTTTTAAAAATTCATTCACGGGGCGTTGCTGGGCCAGTATTTCTTGCCCATCCCTAATTGTCCTTGAACTAACTGTCTTGTTTGGCCATTTCAGAGGGCAGTTAAGGGTCAACCACATTGCTCTGGCTCTGGAGTCACATGTAGCTCAGACTGAGAAACAACAGCAGATTTCCATCCCTAAAAAGACTTTAGTCAACCAGATGGGTTTTCTTGACAATCAGCAATGGTTTCATGGTCACCGTTAGTTTTTAATTTGAGTTTATTTATTGAATTCAGATTTCACCATCTGTCGTGATGGGATTCGAACCGGGTCCTGAGAATATTTCCCTGGGTCTCTGGATTACTAGCCCAGTGACAATACCACAATACCACCGCCAAGTTCGTGGAATCATAGAATCCCTACAGCACAGAAGGAGGCCATTCGGCCAATTGAATCTGCACCGATCACAATCCCACCCAGGCCCTATTCCCACAACCCCACATATTCACCCTGCTAATCCCCCTAACACTAGGGTCAATTTAGCATGGCCATTCAACCTAACCCGCACATCTTTGGACTGTGGGAGGAAACAGGAGCACCCGGAGGAAACCTGTGCAGACACGGGGAGAAGGTACAAACTCTGCACAGACAGTGACCAGAGGCTGGAATTGAAACTGGGTCCCTGGCGCTGTGAGTCAGCAGTGCTAACCACTGTGCCACTGTGCTGCCCCAGTTGAGATCCGATTTTTACACGGCAGTATCCCATCAATTGTAATGTGATAAGGACCAAATAATCTGTCTTTTTGTGATTGTTTGAAATGTTGTCCAGGGCTCCCGTTAGAATTCACCTGCTTATCTTCAACATAGCGACGAGGGATTGTTTTTTAATATCCATGTTCGAGGGCAGCAGCTCCAAGAGCATAGTAACAGGAGAAGACTTGAGCTGGTGTACATAAGAGTATTTGATCCCTCAGCACTGTCCCATCATCAGATTGGCTTCCATGTTACAAAACAGGATGGAGAGGCACTTGATGAAGTGGGCAAAAAAAATACTCCCAATGATACCAAAACTGAGAGTCTACACTCTTGCGAAAGATTGAATTGGCGGGACTACTTTTCTCCAGAAGAGAGAAGGTCGGAGGTGGGCGGAGGTGGGGGATGGGGTGGGTAAGGGGACAGGGTGGAGTTGAGGTCTTCACGATTATGAAAGGGGTTGATAGGTTATCCATTGAGGTGGCAGGGCCATTTGTGAGGGAAGATCCAAAGTGCAAGAAAGTGGTCGACAAATTCAATCGGGAATTCGGTCTGGAATTCACTGCTGTAAATTCTGGAAGAAGCAGTTTCAATTCGCAAGGGAATTAGACTGTTATTTGGAAAAGGACCCCTGTGCAGGGTCACAGGAAGAACGGAACAGAGTAAAATACTCATTCGGAGAGCCAGTGCAGACTCGATAGGCCAAATGGCCTCAATCTGCGCTGCATGATTAATTCAAAACTCATTTGTTTGTCCACACATTGGGGCTCAGCTCCACAGGTTGAGGCAAATGTAATGGAGGCGTTTATCGGGAAGCTGCATAAACACACGGAGGAGGAAGGAATGGAATGGTGTGCTGACAGAGTGAGCTGAAGGAGAGCAACAGGAGGCTGGCGTGGAGCATAAATGGCCAGGATAGACCAGCTGGGTCGAATGGCCGGTTTCTCTGCCATACGTTCCATATAATCTTCTGCCAACCAGCTGCGTTTTCTCCCTACTAAACGGGGCGATCAGTGGGGAAACCCAGTGTCACTTTCCTTCTCCTAAATAATGATGTTAAAAATGTTTAAACAAATGACTCCATGAGTGGAAGGCCGACTTGCTGTGGGGAAAACAAAATCCCTTCGCCCTCTCCTTGCTGTGAAGCAGATTGAGTGGCCTGGGCAACACAGTGGTTGGCACTGCTGCCTCACAGCTCCAGAGACTTGGGTTCAATTCCTGGCTCGGGTCACTGCCTGTGTGCAGATTGCACATTCTCCCCGTGTAGAAATCATAGAAATCATAGAAACCCCTACAGTGCAGAAAGAGGCCATTCAGCCCATCGAGTCTGCACCGACAACAATCCCACCCAGGCCCTACCCCCATACCCCTACATACTTTACCCGCTGATCCCTCTAATCTACGCATCCCAGGACACTAAGGGACAATTTTAGCATGGCCAATCAACCTAACCCGCACAACTTTGGACTGTGGGAGGAAACCGGAGCACGCGGAGGAAACCCACCCAGACACGAGGAGAATGTGCAAACTCCACACAGACAGTGACCCAAGCCGGAAATCGAACCCAGGTCCCTGGAGCTGTGAAGCAGCAGTGTCTGTGTGGGTTTCCTCCGGGTGCTCCGGTTTCCTCCCACAGTCTGCGGGTTAGGTTGATTGGCCACGCTAAATTCCCCCTCGGTGTCCCGGGATGAGTAGGTTAGAGGGTTTAGCGGGGTAAATGTGTGGGGTTGTGGGGATAGGGCCTGGGGTGGGATTCGATGGGTCGAATGGCCTCCTGCACTCTCGACTTTCCACGATACTCTGAAAACGGAAGCTGTCACATCACATCGCGAAAGAGGCGTCAGACCGCATTGCAACAGAGGCCCGACTTAGGTCAAGTAACAAAAGGGAGATACTCACGAAGGCTTCTGCTCAGTCAGGGGCAGATTCAAACAGGCGAGGAACAATATCACCAGCGGCTCCATGGCTGAACTATCGTCCAGTTTTAATGGTATCAAAGATGGAAGTGAGCCCCACGCACTGACTGTGGGCTTTGCACGGTCAATATTGACGGCCAATTACTCATTAACTGGAGGCCAGTCTTGCTGGTCATCGGCCTTTTCAACTGTATTTCTGCTGCAGATCCTGACAATTTTGGCACTCGCTCATCTGTTGCTGGGACTGGGCTGTTTTGCGCTCATTGCTGTACAGTAAAACGCATAGTGGGGGAGGGGGTCAGTTTAACCTCATTCACCAGGCTGGATTGAGGGCAGCATCGGGCAGCTAGGAACCCTTTGGAATTTTAAAAAATTCATTCATGGGACATGGATGTCGCTGGCTGGCCAGCATTTTATTGCCCATCCCTAGTTGCCCTTGGAGGGTAGTTGAGTCAACCACATTGGTGTGTCTCTGGAGTCACATGTACAAAGAACAAAGAACAAAGAACAATACAGCACAGGAACAGGCCCTTCGGCCCTCCAAGCCCGCGCCGCTCCCCAGTCCAGGATTGAATCCTGAATCCAGGATCCCCACCCAATTTTCCAGCCTATCTACATACCAATATCCTATCCACCGAGCTGTCCCTCACAGCTACGATGCTTTGTTCATTACAACCTATTAACTTACCCCCACCCCCCCATTCCAGACCATGTGATCTCCAGGGAGAGGCGAAAACCCAGAGTGAAAAACCCCAGGGCCAATATGGGGAAAAAAAAATCTGGGAAATTCCTCTCCGACCCCCTGAGGCGATCGAAACGAGTCCAGGAGATCACAATGGCCCCGATCGGAAAATGCTTCCCAACCCTAGTCATTTCCACTTCCACGAACACCATATGAATCCCCTGCCCCCGAGACAGGTTCCCAACTATCCGCAGTATCACTCTGTACTGGCACCAGCAAGATGATCGTAGAATGAAGCCTTGAAACGAGAAACCAGGAACAATTAGCCCGCGCCGCTCCCTGGTCCAAACTAGATCACTCTTTTGTATCCTGTAAGGGAAATTGTATTAGATATTGTATGAGCTAGGTATGAAATTCAGATTCACAGGTTTTAGTGAAATAATAAAGCAGATTTAGATAAGTAGTGAAAATGGGTATATAACCTAAAGTAACTTCGTGTGACCTAATATAATCAAGTGTAGTCGATATGATCAAAGTGGAGGAACTAGAGAAGTAATATAGCAATCACTAATTAAGGAAAGCAGACAATAGTCACTTAAGAAAACAAGGAAGACTGCTCGGTGGTTCAACTTAATAGTGGACCATAAATCAGCAGGGGGGATGTCTTTTCTTCTAAACACATTCGCCTTAGCTTACAAAACCACGATTATTGTACAAACAGAAAAGTTCAGATAAGAGCAAGAGTTATAACCACCATGGTTTAAGAGACAACGAGATATAACAGGGAGCGACCGATTGCAAAGAAAACAGATAAAGGGTCAACTAAAAATAATGGTGGCCAAAGAAAGATAGGGCTGTAGGGTAAGATAACAACCAAGGACAGGCTGTAAAAGGGAGAGGAGGATCTTGAAATATGAGGCTGAAATGTACATAAAAGACTGTAAGCCCAAGGGCTCTTTGGAGTGTTCCGGACGCTCCCGGCTTTGTCTCTTGTGCTGAGAAATAAAGTCTATTGCTTGAAAGATCGCTGCTCAGACTCTCTGTTTTAAACCGATGTGAACGAATTGTCGTCCTGGGGAACCACGACAAAATTGGCGCTGCTTAGCAGGGTTGGTGAGAGATCGCCCAGAAAAGCATCTGGAAGGAGTAGCGGAGACGGTGGTCCGACCGGAACCGAGAAGTCCCCAGCCGGCCTTCTGTCAACAAGGTAAGCAGACTTGCATGCATGTAAATCCTTGTTGTCAGAAAGGGGTTTTCTCGAGGCCCGGTGCGCCCGGCTCTCTGCTGGTCCTGGATCTCCCCAACCCAAAAAGATATCCTGCACAGGTAAAACCAAATTGTGTAAAAATTTTTGAGAGACTGAGTCTGATCTGAAGAGCAGAATTTTTGCATGCAAAAGCGCGCTGCGAATACTGTATTGTCTGTGAATGGGTAAAAAGTGAGACGGGAAAAAGGCCGAAAGCTAAAGTAATGCAATTAGGTTAAGTCAAGCGGTTTGGAGCGGGTTTTTCAGGTCACGACTTGCCCAGAAGAGAGTAAGTGTGGGAAAACCTGCCAGTCCAAACCTACCCAGGACCTCGGGTAAGGGACGTCAACCGAGAGGGAGAGAGATCAGTGAGAGATCGCTCTCTGACCTAGTACAGTAGTCAAAAGCACAGGAGTGGATTTTAACCACAGGAAAGGGGAGTAGCAGCTAGAATAGAGGAAGTAAAAGACCAATTTGAACAAACTGGTCTGAGAAAACAGCGTGAAGGACAGAAATAAGAGAGAGAGTCGGAATAAAGGTAGGGTAATAACTAACAACTTGAAAAATTACCCTGACAAAACTGCCTGGTGACAAGATTGAAAATAACTAATCTTTGAATAATAACAAAAACGGAAGCAACACTGGATTGGAAAAAGATTACACACATAATTAACTTAGAGGAGATAAAGAATGAGTGGCCGTATGTAAATTGGGAAAGAGTAGTCGATAGGAATTGGATAGACAAAATAAAATTGGAAACCCTAGAGAAATTAATAAAGGGATCTGACCGATACAGGATTCTTATACACATAGACGAGCAAGTGAAAACCTACTACCCTCTGGCCCGGGAGAGGAAGATAGTGCCGGGACAGGGGACTACGGGGAAGTGGATATCAGGACCCCGGTTAGAATTACAGATATTGGCAAAAGAAATCCAAAGGAAAGGTAAACAGGGGACTGAGCACGGAAAAACAATACAGCAAGTAATAATCACTGTAATACCTAACTCTGACAGACTAAGTGACAAAAATTGCGACAGTGATCCAAAAAGACGAGTAATGGCGCACCAAGTTAAGACACCAGTGGAGATATTAGGGGATAAGTTCCCAGCCCTTAGGGGAGATATAGAACACGTCTCTAAAAAATGGGCCAAAAGAACAAATAAGACCAATACACAGTGGCCGGAGGAAGGCACATGGTCCATAGAGAGGTGTGAGGACCAGAAGGGAATGATAAAGAACTATAAGATTAAGGATAAATCGAGCAAAAGAAGGGAGAAGCGAGAAAAGGAGTTAGAGATATTAGCCCTATTCCAACAAGAAGGGAAAGAGAGAAGAGGGGTATGGAGGGGAGGTAGAATGCAGATGCCAGTACAACTTGAGGAAAAAGCAAAATTGGAAGATCCAAACGTAGCCCCACCCCCATACTTAGAGAAACAGAGCTCCACGGGACTGTACCCAGTTATATCAGGCACAATGAATTTTGAGGGAGAATATGACATAGAACAGATGACGAAGGAGGGAAGGGCACAAAGGGAGAGAGAAAAGAGACAAGATATAGAGAGATGGAAGGAGAAACAGAAGAGAGTAGTGAAGACGAAGGGAGGCAATCAGTGTTAGGGGTGCAAAGAAAATCAAGGCGGGAAAGGCACCCACCTGTAAAGTTTCCAGATGTGGATAGGAGAGGGAAAAGGGTATTCCCGGTGATTCTGAAGGGTGGCAGACCGCAGTATATCCCTTGGTCAGGTCAGGATTTGCCTAATTTAATTAATGAATTACCCAATATTTTGGATGGGGCTGGAAGGTGGATTGGACAGTTGGAGGCAGGGATGGTGGGAAAAAGGATGGCACTGGGCGACATCAAAGCTCTCCTGACAAAGGTGCTAGGAATGGACCAAATGGCGGAAGTAATGAGACGTGCTGGCATCCCGACCGCAGCTTATGACCCAGCGGTGGATGGGATACTAATGGACCAGTACCGCCAAGACATCTGGCAGGCACTGCGGGATATGTACCCCAATCGAATGGATGTAAAAACCCTAAAGGGAGAGCCACTGGGTGAGGAGGAGAATGCAGCTGTGTATGTGGAGAATCAATTAAAAAGGTGGAGAAGGGACACGGAGAGGGACATTTTAATAGACCCACTGACCAACTCCATGTTCCGGGCTGCAATCCTAGAGGGCTTGCCAGCCCCAGCTAAGACAAGGCTGGAGGAAGTGGTGGGCTTGGACTCAAAAAATTACCGAGAGTTTGTGGATTATGTTGCCCATGCAGTAGAGAGACATCGCAAAGATGAAAAGAATGCAGACAAACAGCTGAAGGAGGTACAACGTAAACTCCTTCAGGCACAGTTGGAGGAGATCAAAAGCAAGGATAAACTGAAGGCAAAAGAGGATCTCGCACCCAGAAAAATAGCACCAATGATGGTGGAGCAAAAGCCAGAGGAAATACCTGCACTAATCAAAGGGGGGAGCGGAGATGGAGGCCAGCCCGTCGTAACCTATAACATTTCTGCCTTCCCACTGTCCATGAACCCAGGAGCCTATGGCCTAAATTATCAAAACCCATACGCCCTGCAAAGTCAGACTGACTGGAATAGAAATGGGAAAGGACAGGGAGGTGGTAGGTCACCCTATCAGAATCAGAGAGGACAGGGACAGGTTAATCATCAGACTCCGAGACAGGGACCACTGCCTGGCCCTTCAGGTGTGTGTTGGGGGTGCGGGGAGGCAGGGCACATAAAAAGGAATTGCCCGCGGAATTTCCCCAGACAGGGAGAAAACCAGCAGCAGACAGGCCAACAACTGATCCAAGGATCGCCAAACAGCATCCCGATGTTTCAAGGGCCGGTAAACCATCAGAATTCCCCATAGGGAGGCCCAGAGAACCCCGAAATGGTAGGACAGTACGTACAGATAACAGAAACTGCAGAGCAGGAACCTATAGTTAACGTTAGAGTAGGAGGGATCGAGGTCCCCATGATGATAGACACCGGCGCCACATGTACGTGCATGCAAACGAAATATGCGGATCACTTACCATTGTCAAACCAGTTTGTAAAAACTGTGGGGTTCTCGGGGAAAGTAACATTAGCCCGAATGACGACGCCGGTGCCTGTTACCATTGGAAATAAGACAACCCATGTACCTATTTTAGTATGTGATAAAACTCCTTTAAATCTATTGGGAAGGGATGCAATCCTAGGTTTAGGACTGAAATTAGAATGCACTGAACAAGGAATTGATTTGATGGGAATGTATCCACTTGAAATACCAGGAAAGGAAGGGGTTAATGTATATTGGTTGGGAGATATAGAGGAACAAGTTAAAAAACAGATATGGGAAGTTTGGGGAAAGCTTATAAACACTTGGGTTCCACAAGCCAAATGGCCAAGAACAGAATTACACAGTACAATGATATTTGATGAAGGGCAAGAACCTGAGATACAGGAAAAATGGGAAAGGGAGGCAGGACGAGAACAGGAAATAAAGTCAGGAAGTATTTTAATCGGACTAGAGGGAGTAGCCCTCACCATTGTTAGGAATGAATGGGTTAACAAATGGTTCTCTGTATCTGGGGCGGAGCCACATGTCACATTGAAAGTGAATCCAGGATACAGATCAAAAGACCTAGGACCAATGGTGTTGAGAGCACAAGATTTAGAATTTGTCCAGACAGACAATGTAGATATTTGGACGTCCAGGAATGGACAAATGACGAAAATAATTTTGGATGTTAAAATGCTTGGGAAACCGAAGCAGATAACAATAGGAGTGCAAATCGAGAAACAGGAACTGGAGTGGAGAGAGAGGTTAGAGCAGGATTTGAACTCCCTCCCGCAGGAGTTGTGGTCCAGACAGGACACGGATGTAGGGAGGGTCAAAAACGCTAATCCAGTTGAAGTCAGATTAAAGATAGGACGTCAGGGGCCGTATAGGCCGCAGTACCCAATCAAGACAGAAGCAATTGAAGGAATTAGAGGGACGATTAAGGGATTGATAGAAGCAGGGGTATTAAAAGAAACCCGGAGCAGGTGTAATACACCGCTACTACCAGTGAAAAAGGCGGACGGAGAAAAATGGAGATTGGTGCATGACCTAAGGACGATTAATGAGGTAGTGGAAGATATGCCAGTAGAAGTCCCAAACCCTTATACCTTGTTAACAAATATACCACCTGAAAGCAGATGGTTTACTGTAATAGACTTATGTTCGGCATTTTTTAGTGTGCCACTAGCTCAAGAAAGTCAGTATCTCTTTGCATTTACATTCGAGGGGAAACAATACACATACAATAGGATGCCCCAAGGATTTAAACATTCCCCACATGTATTCAATCAGGTGTTGAGAGCAGATTTAGAAGGAATGCAGTTGGAAGGAACACTAATACAATATGTGGATGATTTATTATTATGCACAGGAACACAAGAACAATGCAGGAAGGATAGTTTAAAACTATTGAAAAGACTAGCAGAAGGGGGCCATAAAGTTTCCAGGAAAAAGCTGCAGCTGTGCCAGAAAAAGGTAGAATACTTGGGAAGAGAAATATCAGCAGGACAGAAGGAGATAGCTTCACAGCAAATAGAAGCAGTACTAAAGGTTCCGAAACCACAGACGGTGGGACAAATGATGACATTTTTGGGAATGACAGGATTCAGTTCAGAATGGGTGGAGAGCTATGCCGAAAAAACGCAGGCACTACGAAAGATAATGAAGGAGGCAGGGTGCGGAGAACTAAAAGCCAAACTAAAATAGGATAAAGATGCGTCAGACGCATTTGAGAATATAAAGAGAGAAATGGCACAGGCACCAGCCTTGGCTTTACCGACCTATGACAAACCCTTTGACTTATTTGTGAGTAACAGAGAAGCCGGATTTGCTACAGCAATGTTAATGCAGGAAAATTGCAAGGGGAGACGAAGGCAGGCTGTAGCATATTACAGTACCAAGCTAGACGACGTAGCAATGGGATACCCTCCGTGCTATCAAGGCCTGGCAGCAGCTTGGTGGGCGTACGAAAAGGCAGCCACGGTCACAATGGGATATCCGATAAACATACATGTATACCATAAGGTAGCTGAATTGATTGAGCAAGGAAAATTTGTGCTGACACCTGCTAGGATCCATCATTATCGAATGCTAACTACATTTCCAGATATCACGATAATAAAGTGCAACAGAGTAAATCCAGCTGATTACATGCCATTACCTCATGAGGGAGAAGAACATGAATGCTTAAGAGAAGCAAAAACATTTATGAAACTGAGAAAAGATTTAAGAGCAGAGGGACTAGTGACAGAAGGGAAAAGGATACTGTATGTAGATGGCTCATGTTACAGGGATCACTTAGGAAACCCGCAGGCTATGCCATAGTTGAACAGAAAGGGGAAACACTTGAAGTCATAGAAGCAGAGAAATGTGAACAGCCCTGTTCAGCCCAACTGGCAGAACTTAAAGCATTGACCAGAGCATGTGAGCTAGCAAACGGGGAAGCATTGGAAATTTATACTGATTCGGCCTATGCCCACGGGGTCTGCCATCTGTTCGGGGCAATATGGAAGCAAAGGGGATTTATGAAAAGCGGAGGAGGACCAATACAACACGAAGGTCAAATCAGGGCTTTAATAAGGGCCATGATGGGTCCAAGGGAATTAGCCATAATTAAGTGTCAGGCGCATAAAAAGGGAGCAGACAGCATCACACAGGGAAACACCAAAGCCGACAAGGCAGCTAAAGAAGCGTCAGGATGCATTGAGGCTACGATAGCCCCAGTAGAAATAGCAAGGCCGCACCCAGGGCCAGGTACGGGGGATATCGAACCTCAGATCACATTAGAAGATGTAGCACAGTTACAGGAGGAAACCTCTGTAGCTGAAAAGGCAATGTGGAAAGATAGAGGAGCACTACAGGGACAACAGGACAGGATATGGAGAAATGGGGAGGGATTAGTCATAGCACCCACATCATTACTAACCGTACTAATTAGCGAAGCGCATGGAGTGGACCACTGTGCAAGAGGAGAAGTGGCTAGGAAGATCAAGAAGGAAGGATTCTGGTCACCATACCTGCAAAACTCGATTGACTCCATACTAAGTCAGTGTGAGGTGTGTGCTCAGAATAACATCAGGAAGGGCATTACTGCCCCAATAGGGCATATACCCATTCCTGAAGGACCATTTAAACATCTATGCATGGACTATGTGGATATGGGAAAGGTGGTGAGGGGGAAAAGATACATGTTAGTGATTATTGATAGATTCAGCAGATGGATAGAAGCAACGCCATCCAAAGATCAAGGATCTGGAACGGTGATTAACTTCCTGTCAAAAGAAATTATCCCAAGATTTGGCATACCCACGCAATTAAGTTCAGACAATGGATCTGCTTTTATAGGAAGGGCACTGAGAGAGACACTCTCGGCACTCCGAATAAAGCAGAAGTTTGGATGCGTATATCACCCCCAATCCCAAGGAATGGTGGAGAGAGCAAACGGGACCCTTAAGGCTAAAATAAGCAAAATTTGCAATGAAACAGGGAAAAACTGGATAGATGCTCTGCCATTGGCTCTGATGCAATACAGGAGTCAGGAAAACAGAATCACACATTTGAGCCCTCATGAAATGATGACAGGAAGAGTAATGCCGGTACCTAAGATCAGGGGATCAGGAGGTCCTACACTAGAATGTTTAGATCAAAGCACAAAAGAATATATACAACAATTAACTGTTATACATAGAACTATATTTGAACAGGAAAAAGCCAAGGAGGAGGAGAATCCGGTAACAGAACATCAGATCAAACCTGGAGATCGAGTATACATCAGAAAGTTCCGGAGACGTTGGAACGAACCGAGACGAGAAGGACCGTTTGAAGTCACCAAAGTGTCTCCCACGGCGTTGCAAGTAGAAGGCAGTACACT
Source organism: Mustelus asterias (assembly GCF_964213995.1). Classification (NCBI taxonomy): domain Eukaryota; kingdom Metazoa; phylum Chordata; class Chondrichthyes; order Carcharhiniformes; family Triakidae; genus Mustelus; species Mustelus asterias. The sequence goes on along the minus strand of NC_135808.1, from coordinate 20,889,522 downwards.
GTGGTATCACTTAAACCATTGTACCAGAACGGTACCAGGGGTAGGGGAGAGAAGGGAAATTGAAGAAGTACACAGAGTGGATAGAGGTGATAGCGAGGAAGAAATAGAAATACACGGGGAGAATCGTGGGGAGGAGGAACAGAGCCAAGGAAGAACAAAAAGAATAGAGGATGATGAAAGTAGTTCTGTACATGAGCTGGCTGATGATACAAATGCCCAGCCTGAGCCTATTAGTCAAGGTGCCGAGGGAGGTGAGGACAGGGAAGGGGCCCCATTCCCCACCTGGGAGTTGGAAACTATTTCCCTTAGGAACTTCCGTGACCCATAGAAAAGGAGAATGGGATACAGAAGACATAAGGGTGCAAAATCAGGAAGATAGAGTATTAAGACGAACAAAACGTGAACGATTAGTGAGCACAAATACTATTTGGGAAAAAGCGCAGAAAAACAAATGGTGGAAATGGGCTGAGTATACAGGTCAGAGAAACAGTGATGGGAAAGAGTGTGTAGTATGCGCATCAGAGAAACCTAACACCCAAGTAACTGATATACCATGGGGATCAGGAGACTGTAGAACCAGGCAACAAAGCTGGAGAAAGGAAAATTGCCGTCCATATACCACATATATACGGTATCATATGATAGGGAATCGGAACTACTCGTATGAGAAGATAGACTGTTCCGGATCCGCATGTGATAACCTTTGTAAAGGTGAGTCGCCGTTGTGTCAATACCACTGCATCCTGTTTGCTGGGGTAAAAAAGGGCATCTACAACTTGACCCACAGATGTCCAAAGTGGCCAAAAACGACAGTAGACGCGGTCCCAAAGGAATGGAGTGTAGAGCCCAACTTACAAATCCAAGATTGCTATTGGAAGGAAAGTAGCACAGGAAGTAGTGTGGGAAATTACACAGGAAAGTGTGAAAGGATTTGGAATATAACCGATGCTCTTAATCTGATCCTCTAAGGAGAGGGATGGGCACCCCCTCCTTATGTGTTAGACTATCAAGAAAATCAACTGGCCGATCTCTGGTGGCTTTGTGGCCCGGAGAAAGGGCTATTGGCAAAATTACCACAGAATTGGAAGGGACTATGTGCTCGAGTTATGCTTGCCCAGAGCACTGTGATACTACCGGTGGAAAGAAAAATTAAATCACAAAAAGTTAAGAGGGCATATACCCCTGACCCTACGATAAAATTGGACGCAATCGGACAGCCCCGCGGCATCCCGAATGAGTTCAAAGCTAGGAACGAAATAGCTGCAGGGTTTGAATCCCTCTTTGTTTGGATCACACCCAGCAAGAATACTGAGTGGATCAATTACATCTATTATAATCAGCAGAGGTTTATTAATTATACGAATGATGCCCTGGAGGCCTTAGGAGAGCAGTTGGATGTGACCAGCAAAATGGCGTGGCAAAATCGACAGGCGTTAGATTGGCTCCTGGCAGAGAAAGGAGGAGTGTGTGTTATGTTTGGGGATCAGTGCTGCACATTTATCCCTAATAACACTAATCCAGAGGGGTCATTTACACAAGCCATGAATAAGTTAAGAAATCTTAAGAAAGAAGTGAAAGAAAATGCTGGGTTTGGGCATGAGGTATGGAGTTGGCTGGACAGAATATTAGGAAGATGGGGGGCGTGGTTTGCCAAAGCTGGAGCTGTAGCAATCGCAACAATAATCATTCTGGGATTGATATTTTGTTGTTTTTTACCCGCCCTGAGATCCTTCCTTACCAGAATGGCAGCGCGGCAGATGGTGACGCGGGTGCTAAGCAGCTCACGCTCGAGAGAAAAAACAGAGGAATGGGAAAACCTTGAGCCGCCCCCGCTGAGTGGATTCACAATGACCTTGGTCGAAGTTGAAACTCGTCACTCTGTAAAATAACTACAATAGTGGAAGATCATCTTGTGGAAACAACAGCACCTTGCTGAAGTCCGCACGAAACCAGGAGAACTTAGTCTGTACACAGGAATCAGTCTTTTTCCCTTCCCTAGACAAGAGTGGGAAGGTTTTTGGCTGATGACTGTCAGGGGCAGGCAATCTGGAGGAGCAACCCAAAAATCAGAACCGGGATAGACAAATTATGATAAAGTTAGAATAGGGACACTGATCCCTGACCAAAATAGTCGGCTCCTCCACATCGCCTGGGAAAAGTGATTAAAATAAAATACAAATGGGATTGAGCAAGGGGATTATTTGAACTTGATAATTGGGATGAGGCTAGGGAAGCCTCAAAGGGGGGATTGTAAGGGAAATTGTATTAGATATTGTATGAGCTAGGTATGAAATTCAGATTCACAGGTTTTAGTGAAATAATAAAGCAGATTTAGATAAGTAGTGAAAATGGGTATATAACCTAAAGTAACTTCGTGTGACCTAATATAATCAAGTGTAGTCGATATGATCAAAGTGGAGGAACTAGAGAAGTAATATAGCAATCACTAATTAAGGAAAGCAGACAATAGTCACTTAAGAAAACAAGGAAGACTGCTCGGTGGTTCAACTTAATAGTGGACCATAAATCAGCAGGGGGGATGTCTTTTCTTCTAAACACATTCGCCTTAGCTTACAAAACCACGATTATTGTACAAACAGAAAAGTTCAGATAAGAGCAAGAGTTATAACCACCATGGTTTAAGAGACAACGAGATATAACAGGGAGCGACCGATTGCAAAGAAAACAGATAAAGGGTCAACTAAAAATAATGGTGGCCAAAGAAAGATAGGGCTGTAGGGTAAGATAACAACCAAGGACAGGCTGTAAAAGGGAGAGGAGGATCTTGAAATATGAGGCTGAAATGTACATAAAAGACTGTAAGCCCAAGGGCTCTTTGGAGTGTTCCGGACGCTCCCGGCTTTGTCTCTTGTGCTGAGAAATAAAGTCTATTGCTTGAAAGATCGCTGCTCAGACTCTCTGTTTTAAACCGATGTGAACGAATTGTCGTCCTGGGGAACCACGACAATCCCTCCATTCCCACTCCGTTCATATAGCTGTCTAGATAAGTCTTAAACGTTCCCAGTGTGTCCGCCTCCACCACCTTGCCCGGCAACACATTCCAGGCCCCCACGACCCTCTGTGTGAAATATGTCCTTCTGATATCTGTGTTAAACCTCCCCCCCTTCACCTTGAACCTATGACCCCTCGTGAACGTCACCACCGACCCGGGGAAAAGCTTCCCACCGTTCACCCTATCTATGCCTTTCATAATTTTATACACCTCTATTAAGTCTCCCCTCATCCTCCGTCTTTCCAAGGAGAACAACCCCAGTTTCCCCAATCTCTCCTCATAACCAAGCCCCTCCATACCAGGCAACATCCTGGTAAACCTCCTCTGTACTCTCTCCAAAGCCTCCACGTCCTTCTGGTAGTGTGGCGACCAGAACTGGACGCAGTATTCCAAATGCGGCCGAACCAACGTTCTATACATCTGCAACATCAGACCCCAACTTTTATACTCTATGCCCCGTCCTATAAAGGCAAGCATGCCATATGCCTTCTTCACCACCTTCTCCACCTGTGACGTCACCTTCAAAGATCTGTGGACTTGCACACCCAGGTCCCTCTGCGTCTCTACACCCTTTATGGTTCTTCCATTTATCGTGTAGCTCCTCCCTACATTATTCCCACCAAAATGCATCACTTCGCATTTATCAGGATTGAACTCCATCTGCCATTTCCTTGCCCAAATTTCCAGCCTATCTATATCCTTCTGTAGCCTCTGACAATGTTCCTCACTATCTGCAAGTCCTGCCAGTTTTGTGTCGTCCGCAAACTTACTGATCACCCCAGTTACTCCTTCTTCCAGATCATTTATATAAATCACAAACAGCAGAGGTCCCAATACAGAGCCCTGCGGTACACCACTAGTCACAGGCCTCCAGCCGGAAAAAGACCCTTCCACTACCACCCTCTGTCTTCTATGACCAAGCCAATTCTCCACCCATCTAGCCACCTCCCCCTTTATCCCATGGGATCCAACCTTTTTCACTAGCCTACCATGAGGGACTTTGTCAAACGCTTTACTAAAGTCCATATAGACAACATCCACGGCCCTTCCTTCGTCAACCATTTTGGTCACTTCTTCAAAAAACACCACCAGGTTCGTGAGGCATGACCTCCCTCTCACAAAACCATGTTGACTATCGTTAATGAGTTTATTCCTTTCTAAATGCGCATACATCCTATCTTTAAGAATCTTCTCCAACAACTTCCCCACCACGGACGTCAAGCTCACCGGCCTATAATTACCCGGGTTATCCTTCCTACCCTTCTTAAATAACGGGACCACATTGGCTATCCTCCAATCCTCTGGGACCTCACCTGTGTCCAGTGACGAGACAAAGATTTGCGTCAGAGGCCCAACTATTTCACCTCTCGTCTCCCTGAGCAGCCTTGGATAGATTCCATCAGGCCCTGGGGATTTGTCAGTCTTTATATTCTCTAACAAACCTAACACTTCCTCCTTTGTAATGGAGATTTTCTCCAACGGTTCAACACTCCCCTCAAGTAGGCCAGACCCAGTAAGGACGGCAGATTTCCTTCCCGAAACAACATTAGTGAACCAGATGGGTTTTTGCAACAATCGACAATGGTTTCATGGTCATCAGTAGATTCTTAATTCCAGATTGTTTTTTATTGAATTCAAATTCTACCATCTGTCGTGGCGGGATTCGAACCCTGATCCCAAGAAGATTAGCTAAGTTTTTGGATGAATAGTCTGGCGATAATACCATGAGGCCATCGCCTTCCCTGGAGATCACCTCTCCTGGGATGACCAGCAGCTTATATACCCTGTGCCTATATCGCAAAATGTCCCAAGGCTCCACATCAACACAAGTCTACAGGAGGACTATCAAACTAAAACTTGGTGCCAAGCAACAAGAGATAAGTTTTTAAGTTTATTTATTAATCCTCCTGTCCTCTAACCTACCTCCCTTTCTGTTCTTCCTCCCCCTCTCTCTGGACAACATGAAATATCATTCAAATTATTTCTGCTCTCTTTGGTTTTGAAGTTTATTTATTAGTGTCACAAGTCGGCTTACATTAACACTGCAATGAAGTCACTGTGAAAATCCCCGAGTCGCCACACCCCTGTTCGGATACACTGAGTGAGAACTTAGCATGGCCAATCCACCAAACCAGCACGCCTTTTAGATTGTGGGAGGAAACAGGAGCACCCGGAGGAAACCCACGCAGACACGGGGAGAATGTGCAGACTCTGCACAGACAGTGACCCAAGTCAGGAGTTGAATCTGGGTCCCCGGTGCTGTGAGGCAGCAGTGCCACCCCTGTACCTAAAGAAAATGGTTGATGTGTTAACAGGCGAATATCTAATAACTCTCCCACCTAAAGCAGAGAATCGCCCTGAGGATTGAGTTCATTGCTGAATGTAGCACAGAGCATACAAACGTAGGACTACATTGTAGTCAGGATGGTCACAATGATACACACATTGTGGATATTATTGATATTGATTAACTTTAGTTATTCTGGCAAAATGCTTACAACAGACCTATAGGTATATGTTCACTGATTCTAGTAACGTCAAGGCCAGGCTAGTCCAGTGATAATACCACTGGACCTCACTGCGGCAGGTTGGAGAGAACCTCCAACAATGTGGTACTCAAGAGTATTGAAGGGTTGAACCCTGCTGGAATGGAAGCACCACCAACTAAACCAACACTGACTATAGGATATAGCCATGATGTGGAGATGCCGGCGTTGGACTGGGGTAAGCACAGTAAGAAGTCTCACAACACCAGGTTAAAGTCCAACAGGTTTATTTGGGAGCAAATACCATAAGCTTTCGGAGCGCTGCCCCTTCGTCAGATGGAGTAGATATCTCACAGGCTAACAGGGTCGCGTCCTTTACAAACAAAATATCTTCACCATTTTTCAGTGAATCTGAAGTTTGGAGCAGTCATTTTCTGGTTCATTCCCCATGGCAATACGTTTACCAATCAGAGTCGACCTGGCTGGTTTGAATTTCAACAAAGCTTGGCAGTTAACTGTTGCCGGTGCATTCTCTATGGCAATGTCTCTACCAATCAATGAAGTTTCTGTGAAAATCCCTTAGTTGCCACACTCCAGCGCCTGTTTGGGTACACTGAGGGAGAATTTAGCATGGTCAATGCACCTAACCAGCACGTCTATCGGGCTGTGGTAGGAACCCAGAGGAAACCCACGCAGACACGGGGAGAGCGTGCAGACTCTGTACAGATAGTCACCCTGGGAATCGAACCCGGGTCCCTGGTGGTGTGAGGCAGCAGTGCTAACCACTATGCCACCGTGCCACCCATAAATGTAGCTGCCTCCCCGGCGAGGAACTGAACCCCGGTTTCCCGCATGACAGGCAGGGATACTAACCACTAAACAACCCGAGGAAGAAAAAGTGTGTGGGTCGATTAACAACTCTGCAAACAGCACTGTGGCACATGCCAACTCCAGCTAGAAACCTCTGTAAAATCCCTGGAATACCTGAAAACGCCTCCACGCCCCTGCTTGGTTAATATGCAACAAGGTCTTGCCGAATGAGGGATAACGAACCATTGGAAACAAGTTTGTTTTGGCATTCAGTTTGTCAGATAAGCCAGAAGGGGTCACATGATTTCCCCTCCTCTGACCATATCCACAGATCGATACCAACCCAGACCTGGTTTGTCATGTTTCATAACAAGTATGTCAAACAGTGATATGAGGATAGGGGGAAGATCAGATGAGGATATAGGTGGCACAGTGGCACAGTGATTAGCACTGCTGCCTCACAGTGTCAGGGACCCGGGTTCGAATCCAGCCTTGGGTGACTGTCTGTACAGAGTCTGCACGTTCTCCCTTGTCTGCATGGTTTTCCTGCTGGTGCTCCAGTTTTTTCCCACAGTCCAAAAGAAGTGCTGGCTAGGTGCATTGGCCATGCTGAATTCTCCCTCAGTGTACCCGAACAGGCGCTGGAGTGTGGCAACTAAGGGATTTTCACAGAAACTTCATTGCAGTGTTAACGGAAGCCTACTTGTGACACTGATAAATAAACTCAAACTTAACTTAACACTGCTTAGCACTGCTGCCTCACAGTGCCAGGAACCCAGGTTTGATTCCAGCCTCGGGTCACTGTCTGTGTGGAGTCCACACGTTCTCCCCATGTCTGCTTTGGTTTCCTCCAGGTGCTCTGGTTCACTCCCACAGTCCAAAGATGTGTGGGTTCGGTGGATTGTCCATGCTAAATTGCCCCTTTGTGTCCCAGGATGTGTGGGCTAGGGGGATTAGTGACATTAGTAAAGTTTTAAAATTTATTTATTAGTGTCACAAGTAAGGTTTACATTAACGATGCAATGAAGTTACTGTGAAATTCCCCTCGTTGCCACACTCCGGTGCCTGTTTGGGTCAATGCACCTAACCTGCACAAATTTAGACTGTGGGAGGAAACCGGAGCACCCGGAGGAAACCCACGCAGACACGGGGAGAATATGCAAACTCCACACAGACAGTGACCCAAATCAGGAATCGAACTCGGGTCCCTGGCGCTGTGAGGCAGCAGTGCTCACCACTGTGCCACCGTGCCGCCCACATGGGCCTGGGTAGGATGCTCCGTTGGAGAATCGGTGCAGACTCGATGGGCTGAATGGCCTCCTTCTGCCCTGTATGGATTCTATGATGGTAGCATAGTGGTAAGGTCAGTGGACTGGTAATCCCAAGGTCTAGGCTAATGCTTTGGGTGACATGGACTCAAACCCCACGTTGTCAACTGATGGTGTTCTGAATATGAAGTTAGCTTTAGTACTGATGACCATTGGTTGTTGTAAAGACCCATCTGGTTCACTAACCACAGGGGAGGTGGTGGCATGATATTATTGCCACTGGATTAGTAATACAGAGACCCAGGGTGATGGGCTGGGGATGCAGGTTCAAATCCCACCGCGGCAAATGGTGAAATTTGAATTCATTAAAAATCTGGGATTAAGAATCTACTGATGACCATGAAACCATTGTCGATTGTTGTAAAAACCCATTTGGTTCACTAATGTCCCTTAGCGAAGGAAATCTGCCATCCTTACCCGGTCTGGCCTACGTGTGACTCCAGATTCACACAGCAATGTGGTTGACTCTGAAATTGAGATGCTCAGTTTAGGGGGCAATTAGGGAGGGCAGCAAATGCCAGCCTTGCCAGCGATGCCCACATCCTGCAAAAGAGTAAAGAGGATAAACCAAGGGCAGCGTTGGGAATGGGAAGCTCAGGCTGCTGAGCTGTGTAACGGCGGGAAAACCATCTCAAGAGTTGACAGACAAGGGAAAGATGGTTTGACATTATTCCCAGGGTGGAAGAGTCAATTACTTAGGGGGCATAAGTTTAAGGTGCAAGGGGCAAAGTTTAAAGGAGATGTACGAGGCAAGTTTTTTACACAGAGGGTGGTGGGTGCCTGGAACTCACTGCTGGGGAGATAGTGGAAGCAGATACGATAGTGACATTTCAGGGTATCCTGACAAATACATGAATAGGATGGGAATAGAGGGATATGGTCCCCGGAAGGGTAGGTGGTTTTAGTTCAGTTCAGGGAAGCAAGGTCAGTGCAGGTTTGGAGGGCCAAAGGGCCTGTTCCTGTGCTGTAATTTTCTTTGTTCTTTGTTCTATTTCTGTGAATCATGCTTTTCACACCGAGATATAGATCGTGACTTTGTGATAATGTGAAAGAAAAGAGTTGAGGAGGATCAATGTGGGTTTTATTCGCACATTGTCACCAATGCACAGAAGCATCACCTAGGGTTGTTATGTGACAAGTAACATTCATGCCACGCAAGTTCCAAGCAATGAATATCTCCAAGAATCGAGAGTTTAAGCATCTTGCCTTCAGATTCAATCGTATTTCAATCACTGAGTTCTCCAACTTCAACATCTAGGGGTGGGATGGTGTTACCATCGGCAAGAAACTGAACTGAACCAGCCATATAAATAACAGTGGCTACAAGAGCAGGCCAGAGGCTGGACATTCTATGGTGAGTAACTCACCTCCTGACTTCCCAAAGCCTGTCCACCATCTACAAGGCACAAGTCAGGAGTGTGACGGGCTGCTCTCCACTTGCGTGGATGCATGAAGCTCAAATAACACTGAGGAAGATCGACACCATCCAGGATAAAACAGCAATGGGAAGACCGTGGTCTCGTGGTGTTATTGCTAGACTAATCCAGGAACTCAGTGATGCGCGATATTACTCACGAGGCTTGAGATGCTCAAGGAAATAAAGGCTTTTATTTACTATTACAACGAAGCTTCCATATATAGTACACGATCCCAGACTGAGGGGTCCCAGACAGAGCAGTGACCTTTATACCTCTCCCAGGAGGCGGAGCCCGACTGGGATGTACCATAATAACTATAATACAGGTAGAACAGCCCAACCCTAACCCCAACAGTAACAAGTAGAACAACCCAACCCTAACCCCAACAGCAACATATATACAGACTCGTAGTACTGGCCAGACCCTGGCTCAGTGCTACCTAGTGGGAACCAACGATGGTTCACCACACTCAGCTAATGTTCTGGGGGCCCGAGTTCGAATCCCACCATGGCAGCTGGTGGAATTTGAATTCAATAAAAAATATCTGGAATAAGGATCTACTGATGACTATGAAACCATTGCCAATTTTCAGAAAAACCCACCAGGTTCACGAATGTCCTTCAGGGAAGGAAATCTACTGTCCTTACCTGGTCTGGCCTACATGTTTATTTATCAGTCACAAATAAGGCTTACATTAACACTTCAATGAAGTTACTGAAAGTCCCCTAGTTGCCACACTCCGGTGCCTGTTCGGGTCAATGCACCTAACCAGCATGTCTTTCAAACTTTGGGAGTGAAACCGGAGCACCCGGAGGAAACCCATGCAGACACGGGGAGAATGTGCAGACCCCTCACAGATAGAGACCCAAGCCGGGAATCCAACCCGGGTCCCTGTGAGGCAGCAGTGCTAACCACTGCCGCCCATGTGACTCCAGCGCCACAGCAATGTGGTTGACTCTCAACTGCACTTCAAGGGCAACTAGGGAAGGGCAATGAATGCTCGGCAGCCAGCGATGCCCATGTCCCATAAATAAAAAGAAGCCCGTTTGAGGCACACTGCCTCCCAGCTAAAACATTCACTCCCTCCACCACCGATGCCCAGTTTCAGCAAGGTGCACCATGTACATGATGCGCTCCAGCAATTCACTAGAACCTTCTAAACCCGTGACCTCTGCCACCCACGTTCAGCAGACACATGGGGAGATCATTGCTTGCAGCGGCCCCCTCCGAGTCATGCACCTTCCTGAGTGGGATCTGTGCTACCGTTCGGTCAGGGCCTCTGATTCAAAATGCTGGAGCTCCCTCCCCTCAGGTGGCAGGGTGGGTGCACCGACATCACAGGGACTGCAGTGATTCACGAAGGTGCCCTATCACCGACTCCTCAAAGGCGAGTAGGGGGCGTGTAATACGTGGCAGCCGCTGAAGCTTTGTGAATGAGTCAAATGCAAAGTACAACGTTGCCCAAAATCTGGACTTGCAATACTGCAGACGGCCACTGGGTGTCAGTCAGCTGCTTTGTTGCATCTTGTCAGGAAAGCAACGAAAACAACAACTTGCATTTATGAAGCACCTTTGATGGAGGAAAATGCCCCAGGAACCCTACCAGAAGAGTGAGCAAATTGAAATTAACACAATGTCAAGAAAGGGGGAATGGGGATGATGAAGGGATGGGGGTGGGAGGGTGGTTAGGCTATTGGGAAGGGTAACTATGGACTACCACAAAGCAGAAGGTCACAAGGAGGTTTGAAAAGAGGGGGATGAGATAGCTGGAGAGACAGAGGGAGGGAATTCCAGAGCTGAAGACAGAATTGCCCAGGAATTTTGATTTGATTTGATTTATTATTGTCAAATGTATTGGGATACAGTGAGAAGTATTGTTTCTTGCACACTATTCAGCCAAAGCACACTGTTCATAGAGTGCATAGGGGAGAAGGAAAGGAGAGAGTGCAGAATGCAGTGCTACAATCATAGCTAGGGTGTGGAGAAAGATCAACTTAATGTGAGGTAGGTCCATTCAAACGTCCCAAGGCAGCAGGGAAGAAGCTGTTCTTGAGTCGGCTAGTAAGTGACCTCAGACTTTTGTATATTTTTCGCAAGGAAAGAAGGTGAAAGTTAGAATGTCCGGGGTGCGTGGGGTCCTTGATGATTGTTGGCTGCTTTTCTGAGGCAGCGGGGAGTGTAGACAGAGTCAGTGAATGGGAGGCTGGTTTGCGTGATGGACTGGGCTTCGTTCACGACCCTTTGTAGTTTCTTGCGGTCTTGGGCAGAGCAGGAGCCAGACCAAGCTGTGATACAACCAGAAAGGATGCTTTCTATGGTGCATCTGTTAAAATTGGTGCGAATCATAGCAGACATGCCAAATTTCCATAGTTTCCTGAGAAAGTAGAAGTGTTGGAATGCCACAGGAACACAGAATTCCGGGAGAATTGTGGGGTTGGCTGAGCTTAGAGGGACAGGGTGGGCCAAATCCACAGTGGGTCTTAAACACGAGTCTGAGAACTTTAGATTTAAGCCTTTGCCAGATTGGGTGCCAATGTAGCTCAGAGATCACAGGGGGTGAAGGGTTAGGGTTGGGATGAAGAGGGAAAAGTGGCCATACTAACAATTATACTCACAGAAAGAGTTAAAAGATTCAGTCTAATGGGGGAAAAAAATCATACACACTATTATCTGCAAGGAAACATTCAAGGACCTAAACATTCTCAGTCAGAAAATCTGGTGGATGCCAACCCTGACAGACTTTAAAACAACGAGTGCCAGTCCAGGCAACTTAATGGCCTACCATAAACATCGGGAGGCAACCACACAGTATATTGTTTATCTATTGAAGGGCGGCACGGTGGCGCAGTGGTTAGCACTGCTGCCTCACAGCGCCAGGGACCCAGGTTCAATTCCGGCCTCAGGTCACTGTCTGTGTGGAGTCTGCACGTTCTCCCCATGTCTGCGTGGGTTTCCTCCAGGTGCTCCAGTTTCGTCCCACGCTCCAAAGATGTGCGGGTTAGGTTGATTGGCCATGATAAATAAACCCTAGTGTCAGGGGATTGACAGGGTAAATATGTGGGGTGACAGGAAGAGGGCCTAGGTGGGGTCAGTGCAGATTTGATGGGCCGAATGGCCTCCATCTGCATTGTAGGAATTCTATGATTCTATCTGGATGTGGGGGGACGGGGAGGAATAATTGATATCTCCAAACCTAGAAACAAGCTGGGACATTGAGGACAACCTGTAATAGTGACAAATTAGATCCACGGGCATATTCAAACCTTTACACTGATTGGATATTATGAATAAGTAGGTGTACATGTATTGTGATTGGTTTTTATCATTTGTATCCTATGCATGATGCAATCCTAATCAATAGTTGTCAGTGGACATAGCTAACTCCGATACAACGGTATCCTTGTGATTGGTGTATGTTAATTACTTGTAATAAAATCTGGAATTATTTGTGTTTGTGTAAACATGTATTCAGGGATCTGGCTCGCCACTAGCTGGAGTACTAGGACCCTTGCTATATCTGGTAATAAATAACTGTTTTAAAGTCTGAAACTTGGCTTGGCTACTTGTGACAAACTAAAAGGCTGATCACAAACAGCCCTTTATGTGGGGATGGGGGTAGGGATGGGAGGTAGAGATCTGGTCATCAGGAGTTGCCCGCAACTTAAGAAGCGGCCAGTAATGTTTCAGACATGCTGAACACAAGAGGTGGGTCAGGACTGCAATGGGACAGTCAAGTCTAGAGGTAACAAGAACCTGGAGGAGGGTTTGAGCAGCAAATATGCTGAGGTGGGGGAGGGAGGGGATGGAGTCAGGTGGGAGCACAGATGTGGAAGTGGGCGACCTTGGTTAAGGAGAGGGCATGTTATCAGAAGCTCAGCTTGGGGAGGAAGGGAGGGGTCAAACAGCACGCCAAGGCTGCCGATAGTCTGGCTCTACCTCTGACAACAGCCAAGGGGGAGAACGGAATCGGTGGCAAGGGAAACGCAGTTTGTCACGGGAGTCAAAGAGAGGAGGAACACAGACAATAGGAACAGGAGTAGGGGCGGCACAGTGGCACAGTGGTTAGCACTGCTGCCTCAGAGCTTCAGGGACCCTGGTTCGATTCCCGGCTTGGGTCGCTGTCTGTGCGGAGTTTGCACATTCTCCCCATGTCTGCGTGGGTTTCCTCCGGGTGCTCCGGTTTCCTCCCACAGTCCAAAGATGTGTGGGTTAGGTTGATTGGCCATGCTAAATTGCCCCTTAGTGTCTCAGGATGAATACATTAGAAGGATTAGCGGGGTAAATATGTGGGGTTATGGGGATATGGCCTGGATGGGATTGTTGTCAGTGCAGACTCGATGGGCTGAATGGCCTCCTTCTGCACTGCAGGGATGCTATGGGGAGGCCATTCAGCCCTTCCAGCCTGCTCCACCATTCAATATGATCATGACTAATCCTCTATCTTAACATCACAGTCCAGCGCTCTCCCCAAACCCGAGAGTCTAGAAATCTTCCTATTTCCTGCTTGAATATATTCAATGACTTGGCCTCCACAACTTCATGTGGTAGAGAATTCTACAGGTTCACCACCCTCTGAGTGAAGCCTCCTCATCTCAGTCCTAAGTGGGCATCCCTGTATTCCGACACTGTGACAGTGGAGTTCAAGGAGAGAAAACTGAGGCTCAAAACAATCTTGGATGTCGGACACAAACAGTCTGACAACTAACTGACAGTGGAGAGGTCGAGAGAGGTCAAAGTGCAACAGCAGGTGAATGTCAAAGCTACAGCACTGATCAGTGGATTGCATTTCGCAACAGAGGGAGCAGCTCGAATCGTGGGTTTTAAACACAGACCAGATTGACTCAGTCACCATTACGCTGCTCTGTCCTTTTCCCAGCGGGATGCTGGAGAGCTGAAATAAGAACAGAAAGTACTGGGCGGCATCGGAGGATCATAGAATCCCCACATTGCAGCAGGAGGCCATTTGGCCCATCGAGATTGTACCATCAACAGTCCCACCCAGGCCCTATCATTGTAACCCCATGCATTTACCCTGCTAATCCCCCTGACACTAAGGGGCATAGCCAATCAACATAACCTGCTTTGGACTGTAGGAGGAAACCGGAGCATCTGAAGGAGATTCACGCAGACACAAGGAGAACGTGCAAACTCCACCCAGATAGTGACTCAAGGCCGGAATTGAACTCGCATCCCTGGCGTTGTGAGGCAGCAGCTCCAACTGTGCCACCGGGAAAACTCAGCAGGTCTGGCAGCATCTGTGGAGAGAGAAACAGAGCTAACATTGCAAGCCCATGTGACTACTCTTCTTCATGGGCAGCACAGTGGCACTGCTGCCTCACAGCGCCAGGGACCCAGGTTCGACTCTCAACTTGAGTCACTGTCTGTGCAGAGTCTGCACATTCTCCCCGTGTCTGCGTGGGTTTCCTCCAGGTGCTCCGGTTTCCTCCCACAGTCTGAAAGACGTGCTGGATAGGTGCATTGGCCATGTTAAATTCTCCCTCAGTGTACCCGGACAGACGCCAGGGTGTGGTGACTAGGGGAATTTCACAATAACTTCATTGCAGTGTTAATGTAAGCCGACTTGTGACAATAATAAATAAACTTCAAAACCGAAGAGAGGCAGAAATATTTTCATTGATATTTCATGATGTTCAGAGAAAGGTGGAGGAAGAACAGAAAGGGAGATCGGGGAACTCATTGCCACAGAGGGCTGCGGAGGCCAGGTCATCGAGTGTCTTTAAGACAGAGATAGATAGGTTCTTGATCAATAAGGGGAGCAAGGGTTACGGGGAGAAGGCAGGAGAATGAGGATGAGAATCATATCAGCCATGGTTGAATGGCAGAGCAGACTCGATGGGCTGAATGGCCTAATTCTGCTCCTATTCTTATGGTCTTCTGATAGGTTAGAGGACTGGAGGGATTCAGTGACAAATGCTTCATGGAAGGGAAGCCAGAGGGAGCGGCAATGGTTGTCATTGACAATTTAAATTGCAATCTAAGCAACATAAGACTGCAGCACCACCAGGTGTCAGTAAGGTTCCTTGTTTGTTGGCTCTGTTGTTTGCCTTGCAACTGAGGCAACACCAACTTGCACATCCTTCAATATTGGAAAATATATCAAGGTGATCAATCAAACAAAAGGCAAAGCCAGCGGTTTTGGAACATTAAGCGGGCAGATTAAAGGTCGAGTCAAAAAGGCAGGTGCCAAGGAAGATGTTAAAGGACAACAGACACATTTTATAGAACCCCCAAAAGGCAGAAGTCTGCACTGACTCTGCATCTTACCCAGGCCCACCTCCTGCCCTATCCTCATTACCCCACACATTTACCCCACTAATCCCCCAATCCTATACGTCTTGGGACATTAAGAGGCAATTTAGCATGGCCAATCCTGCTAACTTGCACATCTTTGGACTGTGGGAGGAAACGGGAGCACCCGGAGGAAACCCACGCAGACACGGGGAGAATGTGCAAACTCTGCACAGACAGTGACCCAAGGCCAGAATCGAACCCGGGTCCCTGGCGCTGTGAGGCAGCGGTGCTAACCACTGTGCCACCGTGCCGCCCCTTTCACAAAGGACAAATCCAAGCTTAGGATGGATTCTGTCAAAACAGGCCTGGCAAAGGTGCACCAGGCGGTGCACAGGAGGAGGCCAGAATTCAAGGAACATGGAGTTAGAACATAGAACATAGAAAAGCTACAGCACAAACAGGCCCTTCGGCACACAAGTTGCACCGAACATGTCCCTACCTACAAGGCTTACCTATATCTTACTAACTTCCATGAACTTATCCAAAAGTCTCTTAAAAGACCCTATTGAGTTCCTGGGGGCTGTGTAAGATGAGAAAGATTTGGGGAGGAGGTGGTGTGAAGCTAAGGAGGGCATTTGGAAACGAGGGCTGAATTGTAAACATGAAGGCTGTCTGGGGGAACCAATGTAGGTATGTAAGCAGAGAGGCCTCTGGGCGAGTAAGCCTCTGCGTGGGTAAGGACACGGGCAGCAGAGCTTTGGACGAACCTATGGGGGGAGTTTTACCATTTTGAGTCGAAGTGCCGGATCTGGGCGTCAAATAGATCCGCGCCTGGAATCCTCTTTCCAGCGGAGCCCATATGCGTTTTGCCGGCTCTGGTGTGATCCGTGCTGTGGGCGGGGCTTAGCGCTGCCGGACCAATCGGAGTTCTGAACTGCGCATGCGCAGTTCGAAAAAAATCTGGAGAAAGTGGAGAGAGCGGCTCTCTGACGGTCATTCTATGGTCGGGGGTGGCGGGGGGGAGGGGGGGGGGGGCGGGGGGGAGGAGAGGGGGTGTGACGTATCATCCTCTGGTCGGGGGGGGGGTTCCGCTGCCTGTCTGCGGCCGATCCCTCCTGGCACCATCACTGTTACACTACCAGCCACAGCCATCTCTCCCGCTCTCTCGCACCTGCAGGGAAGAGTAATCTGTGGCTGGTAGTGAACCAGTGATGGTGCCAGGAGGGATCGGCCGCAGACACGCAGCGGAACCCCCCGACCAGAGGATGATACATAACAACCCCTCTCCACCCCCCCCCCCCCCCGCGCCAACCCCCAGGGGATGAGATGTCACACCCTCTCTCCTCCTCCCACCCCCCTCCCCCACCGACCAGAGGATGACCTGGGTCAGAGAGCCACTGCCATCTCTGACCCTGTTCTTTGGAGGCTGCAGCGGAGACTTCAGACTTTTATTTTGCAGGTCGATTACAGCGCGGACGCGGACCGGGCTAGAAGACGGTAAAGTGGGATTTGGCGGGAGAGTTGGGTGCGCAGTTCATTAAGTCGATTTAAATGCATGCATGCGGATATTTAATTGGAGGAAATTGCAGCATCGTCCAGACTGGGTGTCGCAGCAGTGGACGGGCAACCGACAAGATTGTGCAGCAACGTCGATAAAGGTCGAAAGGGCAACGTCCCCGATTGCCAGGCTTTTCGCAGCTCGACTGTGAGGCAAGAATCTGAGTGAGGTCAGGAACATTCATGGAAAAGAGGCAAGAGTCAACAAAACACCCACTGATCCCAAAGTCAGCCTCTTCCATCCGTGAGAGGAAAGGAAATGACATTCACTCCATGACGCAGGTCACTGAGCTCTACGGGCTGTTCCCAGGGACGGGGACTCTGTGCTCTACAGGCTGTTCCCAGCGATGGGGACCCTGTGCTCTACGGGCTGTTCCCAGGGATGGGGACTCTGTGCTCTACGGGCTGTTCCAAGGGACGGGGACTCTGTGCTCTATGGGCTGGTCCCAGGGATGGGAACTCTGTGCTCTACGGGCTGTTCCCAGGGACGGGGTCTCTGTGCTCTACGGGCTGTTCCAAGGGACGGGGACTCTGTGCTCTACGGGCTGTTCCCAGGGACGGGGTCTCTGTGCTCTACGGGCTGTTCCCAGCGATGGGGACTCTGTGCTCTACGGGCTGTTCCCAGGGACGGGGTCTCTGTGCTCTACGGGCTGTTCCAAGGGACGGGGACTCTGTGCTCTACGGGCTGTTCCCAGGGACGGGGTCTCTGTGCTCTACGGGCTGTTCCCAGGGACGGGGTCTCTGTGCTCTACGGGCTGTTCCCAGGGACGGGGTCTCTGTGCTCTACGGGCTGTTCCCAGGGACGGGGTCTCTGTGCTCTATGGGCTGTTCACAGGGACAGGGCTCTGTGCTCTACGGGCTGTTCTCAGGGACAGGGACTCTGTGCTCTACGGGCTGTTCCCAGGGACAGGGACTCTGTGCTCTACGGGCTGTTCTCAGGGACAGGGACTCTGTGCTCTATGGGCTGTTCCCAGGGACAGGGACTCTGTGCTCTACAGGCTGGTCCCAGGGACAGGGACTCTGTGCTCTACAGGCTGGTCCCAGGGACGGGGACTCTGTGCTCTACGGGCTGTTCTCAGGGACAGGGACTCTGTGCTCTACGGGCTGTTCCCAGGGACAGGGACTCTGTGCTCTACGGGCTGTTCTCAGGGACAGGGACTCTGTGCTCTATGGGCTGTTCCCAGGGACAGGGACTCTGTGCTCTACAGGCTGGTCCCAGGGACAGGGACTCTGTGCTCTATGGGCTGCTCCCAGCGATGGGGACTCTGTGCTCTACGGGCTGTTCCCAGGGATGGGGATTCTGTGCTCTACGGGCTGTTCCCAGGGACGGGGACTCTGTGCTCTACGGGCTGTTCTCAGGGACAGGGACTCTGTGCTCTATGGGCTGTTCCCAGGGACAGGGACTCTGTGCTCTACAGGCTGGTCCCAGGGACGGGGACTCTGTGCTCTACAGGCTGGTCCCAGGGACAGGGACTCTGTGCTCTATGGGCTGCTCCCAGCGATGGGGACTCTGTGCTCTACGGGCTGTTCCCAGGGACGGGGTCTCTGTGCTCTATGGGCTGTTCCCAGGGACAGGGACTCTGTGCTCTACGGGCTGTTCCCAGGGACAGGGACTCTGTGCTCTACGGGCTGTTCCCAGGGACAGGGACTCTGTGCTCTACGGGCTGTTCTCAGGGACAGGGACTCTGTGCTCTATGGGCTGTTCCCAGGGACAGGGACTCTGTGCTCTACAGGCTGGTCCCAGGGACGGGGACTCTGTGCTCTACAGGCTGGTCCCAGGGACAGGGACTCTGTGCTCTATGGGCTGCTCCCAGCGATGGGGACTCTGTGCTCTACGGGCTGTTCCCAGGGATGGGGACTCTGTGCTCTATGAGCTGTTCCCAGGGATGGGGACTCTGTGCTCTATGGGCTGTTCCCAGGGATGGGGACTCTGTGCTCTATGGGCTGTTCCCAGGGACAGGGACTGTGTGCTCTACAGGCTGGTCCCAGGGACAGGGACTCTGTGCTCTATGGGCTGCTCCCAGCGATGGGGACTCTGTGCTCTATGGGCTGTTCCCAGGGATGGGGACTCTGTGCTCTATGAGCTGTTCCCAGGGATGGGGACTCTGTGCTCTATGGGCTGTTCCCAGGGACAGGGACTCTGTGCTCTACAGGCTGGTCCCAGGGACGGGGACTCTGTGCTCTACAGGCTGGTCCCAGGGACAGGGACTCTGTGCTCTATGGGCTGCTCCCAGCGATGGGGACTCTGTGCTCTACGGGCTGTTCCCAGGGACGGGGTCTCTGTGCTCCATGGGCTGTTCCCAGGGACAGGGACTCTGTGCTCTACGGGCTGTTCCCAGGGACAGGGACTCTGTGCTCTACGGGCTGTTCTCAGGGACAGGGACTCTGTGCTCTATGGGCTGTTCCCAGGGACAGGGACTCTGTGCTCTACAGGCTGGTCCCAGGGACGGGGACTCTGTGCTCTACAGGCTGGTCCCAGGGACAGGGACTCTGTGCTCTATGGGCTGCTCCCAGCGATGGGGACTCTGTGCTCTACGGGCTGTTCCCAGGGACGGGGTCTCTGTGCTCTATGGGCTCTTCCCAGGGACAGGGACTCTGTGCTCTACGGGCTGTTCCCAGGGACAGGGACTCTGTGCTCTACGGGCTGTTCTCAGGGACAGGGACTCTGTGCTCTATGGGCTGTTCCCAGGGACAGGGACTCTGTGCTCTACAGGCTGGTCCCAGGGACGGGGACTCTGTGCTCTACAGGCTGGTCCCAGGGACAGGGACTCTGTGCTCTATGGGCTGCTCCCAGCGATGGGGACTCTGTGCTCTACGGGCTGTTCCCAGGGATGGGGACTCTGTGCTCTATGAGCTGTTCCCAGGGATGGGGACTCTGTGCTCTATGAGCTGTTCCCAGGGATGGGGACTCTGTGCTCTATGGGCTGTTCCCAGGGATGGGGACTCTGTGCTCTACAGGCTGTTCCCAGGGATGGGGACTCTGTGCTCTATGGGCTGTTCCCAGGGATGGGGACTCTGTGCTCTATGGGCTGTTCCCAGGGATGGGGACTCTGTGCTCTACAGGCTGTTCCCAGGGATGGGGACTCTGTGCTCTATGGGCTGTTCCCATGGACAGGGACTCTGTGCTCTACGGGCTGTTCTCAGGGACGGGGACTCTGTGCTCTATGGGCTGCTCCCAGCGATGGGGACTCTGTGCTCTACGGGCTGTTCCCAGGGATGGGGTCTCTGTGCTCTACAGGCTGTTCTCAGGGACGGGGACTCTGTGCTCTATGGGCTGTTCCCAGGGATGGGGACTCTGTGCTCTACGGGCTGTTCCCAGCGATGGGGACTCTGTGCTCTATGGGCTGTTCCCAGGGACGGGGACTCTGTGCTCTACGGGCTGTTCCCAGCGATGGGGACTCTGTGCTCTATGGGCTGGTCCCAGGGACGGGGACTCTGTGCTCTATGGGCTGGTCCCAGGGACGGGGACTCTGCTCTATGGGCTGTTCTCAGGGACAGGGACTCTGTGCTCTATGGGCTATTCCCCTGGACGGGGACTCTGTGCTCTATGGGCTGTTCCCAGGGACGGGGACTCTGTGCTCTACGGGCTGTTCCCAGGGATGGGGACTCTGTGCTCTATGGGCTGTTCCCAGGGACGGGGACTCTGTGCTCTACGGGCTGTTCCCAGGGACGGGGACTCTGTGCTCTATGGGCTGTTCCCAGGGATGGGAACTCTGTGCTCTACGGGCTGGTCCCAGGTACGGGGAATCTGTGCTCTACAGGCTGTTCCCAGCGATGGGGACCCTGTGCTCTACGGGCTGTTCCCAGGGATGGGGACTCTGTGCTCTACGGGCTGTTCCAAGGGACGGGGACTCTGTGCTCTACGGGCTGTTCCCAGGGACGGGGTCTCTGTGCTCTACGGGCTGTTCCAAGGGACGGGGACTCTGTGCTCTACGGGCTGTTCCCAGGGACGGGGTCTCTGTGCTCTACGGGCTGTTCCCAGCGATGGGGACTCTGTGCTCTACGGGCTGTTCCCAGGGACGGGGTCTCTGTGCTCTACGGGCTGTTCCAAGGGACGGGGACTCTGTGCTCTACGGGCTGTTCCCAGGGACGGGGTCTCTGTGCTCTACGGGCTGTTCCCAGGGACGGGGTCTCTGTGCTCTACGGGCTGTTCCCAGGGACGGGGTCTCTGTGCTCTATGGGCTGTTCACAGGGACAGGGCTCTGTGCTCTACGGGCTGTTCTCAGGGACAGGGACTCTGTGCTCTACGGGCTGTTCCCAGGGACAGGGACTCTGTGCTCTACGGGCTGTTCTCAGGGACAGGGACTCTGTGCTCTATGGGCTGTTCCCAGGGACAGGGACTCTGTGCTCTACAGGCTGGTCCCAGGGACAGGGACTCTGTGCTCTACAGGCTGGTCCCAGGGACGGGGACTCTGTGCTCTACGGGCTGTTCTCAGGGACAGGGACTCTGTGCTCTACGGGCTGTTCCCAGGGACAGGGACTCTGTGCTCTACGGGCTGTTCTCAGGGACAGGGACTCTGTGCTCTATGGGCTGTTCCCAGGGACAGGGACTCTGTGCTCTACAGGCTGGTCCCAGGGACAGGGACTCTGTGCTCTATGGGCTGCTCCCAGCGATGGGGACTCTGTGCTCTACGGGCTGTTCCCAGGGACGGGGACTCTGCTCTATGGGCTGTTCTCAGGGACAGGGACTCTGTGCTCTATGGGCTATTCCCCTGGACGGGGACTCTGTGCTCTATGGGCTGTTCCCAGGGACGGGGACTCTGTGCTCTACGGGCTGTTCCCAGGGATGGGGACTCTGTGCTCTATGGGCTGTTCCCAGGGACGGGGACTCTGTGCTCTACGGGCTGTTCCCAGGGACGGGGACTCTGTGCTCTATGGGCTGTTCCCAGGGATGGGAACTCTGTGCTCTATGGGCTGGTCCCAGGTACGGGGAATCTGTGCTCTACAGGCTGTTCCCAGCGATGGGGACCCTGTGCTCTACGGGCTGTTCCCAGGGATGGGGACTCTGTGCTCTACGGGCTGTTCCAAGGGACGGGGACTCTGTGCTCTACGGGCTGTTCCCAGGGACGGGGTCTCTGTGCTCTACGGGCTGTTCCAAGGGACGGGGACTCTGTGCTCTACGGGCTGTTCCCAGGGACGGGGTCTCTGTGCTCTACGGGCTGTTCCCAGCGATGGGGACTCTGTGCTCTACGGGCTGTTCCCAGGGACGGGGTCTCTGTGCTCTACGGGCTGTTCCAAGGGACGGGGACTCTGTGCTCTACGGGCTGTTCCCAGGGACGGGGTCTCTGTGCTCTACGGGCTGTTCCCAGGGACGGGGTCTCTGTGCTCTACGGGCTGTTCCCAGGGACGGGGTCTCTGTGCTCTATGGGCTGTTCACAGGGACAGGGCTCTGTGCTCTACGGGCTGTTCTCAGGGACAGGGACTCTGTGCTCTACGGGCTGTTCCCAGGGACAGGGACTCTGTGCTCTACGGGCTGTTCTCAGGGACAGGGACTCTGTGCTCTATGGGCTGTTCCCAGGGACAGGGACTCTGTGCTCTACAGGCTGGTCCCAGGGACAGGGACTCTGTGCTCTACAGGCTGGTCCCAGGGACGGGGACTCTGTGCTCTACGGGCTGTTCTCAGGGACAGGGACTCTGTGCTCTACGGGCTGTTCCCAGGGACAGGGACTCTGTGCTCTACGGGCTGTTCTCAGGGACAGGGACTCTGTGCTCTATGGGCTGTTCCCAGGGACAGGGACTCTGTGCTCTACAGGCTGGTCCCAGGGACAGGGACTCTGTGCTCTATGGGCTGCTCCCAGCGATGGGGACTCTGTGCTCTACGGGCTGTTCCCAGGGATGGGGATTCTGTGCTCTACGGGCTGTTCCCAGGGACGGGGACTCTGTGCTCTATGGGCTGTTCCCAGGGACAGGGACTCTGTGCTCTACGGGCTGTTCCCAGGGACAGGGACTCTGTGCTCTACGGGCTGTTCTCAGGGACAGGGACTCTGTGCTCTATGGGCTGTTCCCAGGGACAGGGACTCTGTGCTCTACAGGCTGGTCCCAGGGACGGGGACTCTGTGCTCTACAGGCTGGTCCCAGGGACAGGGACTCTGTGCTCTATGGGCTGCTCCCAGCGATGGGGACTCTGTGCTCTACGGGCTGTTCCCAGGGACGGGGTCTCTGTGCTCTATGGGCTGTTCCCAGGGACAGGGACTCTGTGCTCTACGGGCTGTTCCCAGGGACAGGGACTCTGTGCTCTACGGGCTGTTCCCAGGGACAGGGACTCTGTGCTCTACGGGCTGTTCTCAGGGACAGGGACTCTGTGCTCTATGGGCTGTTCCCAGGGACAGGGACTCTGTGCTCTACAGGCTGGTCCCAGGGACGGGGACTCTGTGCTCTACAGGCTGGTCCCAGGGACAGGGACTCTGTGCTCTATGGGCTGCTCCCAGCGATGGGGACTCTGTGCTCTACGGGCTGTTCCCAGGGATGGGGACTCTGTGCTCTATGAGCTGTTCCCAGGGATGGGGACTCTGTGCTCTATGGGCTGTTCCCAGGGATGGGGACTCTGTGCTCTATGGGCTGTTCCCAGGGACAGGGACTCTGTGCTCTACAGGCTGGTCCCAGGGACAGGGACTCTGTGCTCTATGGGCTGCTCCCAGCGATGGGGACTCTGTGCTCTATGGGCTGTTCCCAGGGATGGGGACTCTGTGCTCTATGAGCTGTTCCCAGGGATGGGGACTCTGTGCTCTATGGGCTGTTCCCAGGGATGGGGACTCTGTGCTCTATGGGCTGTTCCCAGGGACAGGGAGTCTGTGCTCTACAGGCTGGTCCCAGGGACGGGGACTCTGTGCTCTACAGGCTGGTCCCAGGGACAGGGACTCTGTGCTCTATGGGCTGCTCCCAGCGATGGGGACTCTGTGCTCTACGGGCTGTTCCCAGGGACGGGGTCTCTGTGCTCCATGGGCTGTTCCCAGGGACAGGGACTCTGTGCTCTACGGGCTGTTCCCAGGGACAGGGACTCTGTGCTCTACGGGCTGTTCTCAGGGACAGGGACTCTGTGCTCTATGGGCTGTTCCCAGGGACAGGGACTCTGTGCTCTACAGGCTGGTCCCAGGGACGGGGACTCTGTGCTCTACAGGCTGGTCCCAGGGACAGGGACTCTGTGCTCTATGGGCTGCTCCCAGCGATGGGGACTCTGTGCTCTACGGGCTGTTCCCAGGGACGGGGTCTCTGTGCTCTATGGGCTCTTCCCAGGGACAGGGACTCTGTGCTCTACGGGCTGTTCCCAGGGACAGGGACTCTGTGCTCTACGGGCTGTTCTCAGGGACAGGGACTCTGTGCTCTATGGGCTGTTCCCAGGGACAGGGACTCTGTGCTCTACAGGCTGGTCCCAGGGACGGGGACTCTGTGCTCTACAGGCTGGTCCCAGGGACAGGGACTCTGTGCTCTATGGGCTGCTCCCAGCGATGGGGACTCTGTGCTCTACGGGCTGTTCCCAGGGATGGGGACTCTGTGCTCTATGAGCTGTTCCCAGGGATGGGGACTCTGTGCTCTATGGGCTGTTCCCAGGGATGGGGACTCTGTGCTCTATGGGCTGTTCCCAGGGATGGGGACTCTGTGCTCTACAGGCTGTTCCCAGGGATGGGGACTCTGTGCTCTATGGGCTGTTCCCAGGGATGGGGACTCTGTGCTCTATGGGCTGTTCCCAGGGATGGGGACTCTGTGCTCTACAGGCTGTTCCCAGGGATGGGGACTCTGTGCTCTATGGGCTGTTCCCAGGGACAGGGACTCTGTGCTCTACGGGCTGTTCTCAGGGACGGGGACTCTGTGCTCTATGGGCTGCTCCCAGCGATGGGGACTCTGTGCTCTACGGGCTGTTCCCAGGGATGGGGTCTCTGTGCTCTACAGGCTGTTCTCAGGGACGGGGACTCTGTGCTCTATGGGCTGTTCCCAGGGATGGGGACTCTGTGCTCTACGGGCTGTTCCCAGCGATGGGGACTCTGTGCTCTATGGGCTGTTCCCAGGGACGGGGACTCTGTGCTCTACGGGCTGTTCCCAGCGATGGGGACTCTGTGCTCTATGGGCTGGTCCCAGGGACGGGGACTCTGTGCTCTATGGGCTGGTCCCAGGGACGGGGACTCTGCTCTATGGGCTGTTCTCAGGGACAGGGACTCTGTGCTCTATGGGCTATTCCCCTGGACGGGGACTCTGTGCTCTATGGGCTGTTCCCAGGGACGGGGACTCTGTGCTCTACGGGCTGTTCCCAGGGATGGGGACTCTGTGCTCTATGGGCTGTTCCCAGGGACGGGGACTCTGTGCTCTACGGGCTGTTCCCAGGGACGGGGACTCTGTGCTCTATGGGCTGTTCCCAGGGATGGGAACTCTGTGCTCTATGGGCTGGTCCCAGGTACGGGGAATCTGTGCTCTATGGGCTGTTCCCAGGGACGGGAACTCTGTGCTCTACGGGCTGTTCCCAGGGACAGGGACTCTGTGCTCTATGGGCTGTTCCCAGGGACAGGGGCTCTGTGCTCTACGGGCTGTTCCCAGGGATGGGGACTCTGTGCTCTATGGGCTGTTCCCAGGGATGGGAACTCTGTGCTCTATGGGCTGGTCCCAGGGACGGGGACTCTGTGCTCTACGGGCTGTTCCCAGGGACGGGAACTCTGTGCTCTACGGGCTGTTCCCAGCGATGGGGACTCTGTGCTCTACAGGCTGTTCTCAGGGATGGGGACTCTGTGCTCTACGGGCTGTTCCCAGGGATGGGGACTCTGTGCTCTATGGGCTGTTCCCAGGGATCGGGACTCTGTGCTCTACAGGCTGTTCTCAGGGATGGGAACTCTGTGCTCTACGGGCTGTTCTCAGGGATGGGGACTCTGTGCTCTACGGGCTGTTCCCAGGGATGGGGACTCTGTGCTCTACAGGCTGTTCTCAGGGTTGGGGACTCTGTGCTCTACGGGCTGTTCCTAGGGATGGGGACTCTGTGCTCTACAGGCTGTTCCCAGGGATGGGGACTCTGTGCTCTACGGGCTGTTCCCAGGGATGGGGACTCTGTGCTCTACGGGCTGTTCCCAGGGATGGGGACTCTGTGATCTACAGGCTGTTCCCAGGGATGGGGACTCTGTGCTCTATGGGCTGTTCCCAGGGATGGGGACTCTGTGATCTACAGGCTGTTCCCAGGGATGGGGACTCTGTGCTCTATGGGCTGTTCCCAGGGATGGGGACACTGTGCCCTATGGGCTGTTCCCAGGGACAGGGACTCTGTGCTCTACGGGCTGCTCCCAGGGACGGGGACTCTGTGCTCTACGGGCTGCTCCCAGGGACGGGGACTCTGTGCTCTACGGGCTGTTCCCAGGGACGGGGGCTCTGTGCTCTACGGGCTGCTCCCAGGGATGGGGACTCTGTGCTCTACGGGCTGCTCCCAGGGACGGGATCTCTGTGCTCTATTGGCTGTTCGCCTGGACGGGGATTCTGTGCTCTACGGGCTGTTCCCAGGGATGGGGACTCTGTGTCTATGGGCTGTTCCCAGGGATGGGGTCTCTGTGCTCTACGGGCTGTTCCCAGGGATGGGGTCTCTGTGCTCTACGGGCTGTTCCCAGGGATGGGGTCTCTGTGCTCTACGGGCTGTTCTCAGGGATGGGGACTCTGTGCTCTACGGGCTGTTCCCAGGGACGGGGATTCTGTGATCTACGGGCTGTTCCCAGGGATGGGGTCTCTGTGCTCTACGGGCTGTTCCCCTGGACGGGGACTCTGTGCTCTACGGGCTGCTCCCAGCGACGGGGACTCTGTGCTCTATGGGCTGTTCCCCTGGACGGGGACTCTGTGCTCTATGGGCTGTTCCCCTGGACGGGGTCTCTGTGCTCTATGGGCTGTTCTCTGGGACAGGGACTCTGTGCTCTACAGGCTGTTCTCAGGGACGGGGACTCTGTGCTCTACAGGCTGTTCTCAGGGACGGGGACTCTGTGCTCTACAGGCTGTTCTCAGGGACGGGGACTCTGTGCTCTACGGGCTGTTCCCAGGGATGGGGATTCTGTGCTCTACGGGCTGTTCCCAGGGATGGGGATTCTGTGCTCTACGGGCTGTTCCCAGCGATGGGGACTCTGTGCTCTACGGGCTGTTCCCAGGGACAGGAACTCTGTGCTCTACGGGCTGTTCCCAGGGACGGGGACTCTGTGCTCTACGGGCTGTTCCCAGGGACAGGAACTCTGTGCTCTACGGGCTGTTCCCAGGGACAGTAACTCTGTGCTCTACGGGCTGTTCCCAGGGACAGGGACTCTGTGCTCTACGGGCTGCTCCCAGGGACGGGGACTCTGTGCTCTACGGGCTGTTCACCTAGACGGGGACTCTGCTCTATGGGCTGTTCCCAGGGACGGGGATTCTGTGCTCTATGGGCTGTTCCCAGGGACGGGGATTCTGTGATCTACAGGCTGTTCCCAGGGATGGGGACTCTGTGCTCTATGGGCTGTTCCCAGGGACGGGGACTCTGTGCTCTACGGGCTGTTCTCAGGGACGGGGACTCTGTGCTCTATGGGCTGTTCCCAGGGATGGGGACTCTGTGCTCTACGGGCTGTTCCCAGGGACGGGGACTCTGTGCTCTACAGGCTGTTCTCAGGGACGGGGACTCTGTGCTCTACAGGCTGTTCTCAGGGACGGGGACTCTGTGCTCTACAGGCTGTTCTCAGGGATGGGGACTCTGTGCTCTACAGGCTGTTCTCAGGGACGGGGATTCTGTGCACTATGGGCTGTTCCCAGGGATGGGGACTCTGTGCTCTACAGGCTGTTCTCAGGGATGGGGACTCTGTGCTCTACAGGCTGTTCTCAGGGACGGGGATTCTGTGCTCTACGGGCTGTTCGCAGGGATGCAGCAAGACATCTCTGTTTTTATATTCTATCCCCCTTGCGATATAGGCCAACATCCCATTTGCCTTCTTGATCACCTGTTGCACCTGCAGACTGAGTTTTTGCTTCTCATGCACAAGGAGCCCCAGGTCCCTCTGCACAGCAGCATGTTGTAATTTCTTTCCATTTAGATAATAATCCAATTTGCTATTATTTCTTCCAAAGTGAATAACCTCGCATTTGTTAACGTTATACTCCATCTGCCAGATCCTCGCCCACTCACTCAGCCTGTCCAAATCTCTCTGCAGACCTTCTATGCCCTCCACACGATTCACTTTTCCACTTATCTTTGTGTTGTCTGCAAACTTTGTTACCCTACACTCAGTCCCCTCCTCCAGATCGTCTATATAAATGGTAAATAGTTGAGGCCCCAGTACCGATCCCTGCGGCACGCCACTAGTTACCATCCGCCAACCAGAAAAGCACCCATTTATTCCGACTCTCTGCTTCCTGTCGGATAGCCAATCCCCAATCCACGCGAACACCCTACCCCCAACTCCGTGTGACCCAATCTTCTTCAGCAGCCTTTTGTGAGGCACCTTATCAAACCCCTTTTGGAAATCCAAAAACACCGCATCCACCGGTTCCCCTCCGTCAACCGCACTAGTCACATCTTCATAAAAATCCAACAAGTTCGTCAAGCACGACTTTCCCCTCATGAATCCATGCTGCGTCTGCTAATCGAACCATTCTTATCCAGATGGCCTGCTATTTCTTCTTTAATGATGGATTCCAGCATTTTCCTAACTACAGACGTTAAACTAACCGGCCTGCAGTTACCCGCCTTTTGTCTACTTCCTTTTTTAAACAGCGGCGTAACATTAGCCGTTTTCCAATCCGCCGGCACTACCCCAGAATCCAACGAATTTTGATAAATAACTACTAACACATCCGCTATCACCTCTGACATTTCTTTCAGTACCCTGGGATGCATTCCATCCGGGCCCGGGGACTTGTCCGCCTTCAGTCCCGTTAGTCTACCAAGCACTGCCTCCCTGGTAACATTAATTGTATTGAGTACCTCTCCTCCTACCAACCCTCTATCGTTAATATTCGGTAAACTATTTGTGTCTTCCATCGTGAAGACCGACACAAAAAACTTATTTAAAGTTTCAGCCATTTCCTCATTTCCCACTATTAAATCCCCCCTCTCGTCCTCCAATGGTCCAACATTCACTCTTGCCACTCTATTCCTTTTTATATATTTGTAAAAGCTTTTACGATCATTTTTTATATGTAGAGCTAGCCTAGCTTCATAATCTATCTTTCCTTTCTTTATCGCTTTCTTAGTCGTTCTTTCTTGTCTCTTAAGTTTTCCCAATCTTCCAATTCTCCACTATTTTTGGCCACTCTGTACACATCGGTCTTTAATTTAATACTCTCCTTAATTTCCTTCATTATCCACGGCTGGTTATCCCTTTTCTTACAGTCCTTCTTTATCACCGGAATATATTGTTGCTGAGTACTGAAAAGGATCTCCTTAAAAATCCTCCACTGTTCCTCAGCTGTCCTACCTACCAGTCTGCTCTGCCAGTCCACCTTAGCCAATTCAGCCCTCATCCTATCGTATTTCCCTCTGTTCAAACAGAGGACACTGGTATGGGACCCTACTTTCTCCTCTTCCATTAGTATCAGAAATTCGACCATATTGTGATCACTTGACCCAAGAGGGTCCTTCACAAGAACATGTTCCCAGGGACGGGGACTCTGTGCTCTATGGGCTGTTCCCAGCGATGGGGACTCTGTGCTCTATGGGCTGTTCCCAGGGACGGGGACTCTGTGCCCTATGGGCTGTTCCAAGGGACGGGGACTCTGTGCCCTATGGGCTGTTCCCAGGGATGGGACTCTGTGCTCTACGGGCTGTTCCCAGGGATGGGGACTCTGTGCTCTATGGGCTGTTCCCAGGGATGGGGACTCTGTGCTCTATGGGCTGTTCCCAGGGATGGGGACTCTGTGCTCTATGGGCTGTTCCCAGGGACGGGGACTCTGTGCTTTACGGGTTGAACCCAGGGACGGGGACTCTGTGCCCTACGGGCTGTTCCCAGCGATGGGGACTCTGTGCTCTACGGGTTGAACCCAGGGACGGGGACTCTGTGCCCTACGGGCTGTTCCCAGGGATGGGAACTCTGTGCTCTATGGGCTGTTCCCAGGGATGGGGACTCTGTGCTCTATGGGCTGTTCCCAGGGATGGGGACTCTGTGCTCTATGGGCTGTTCCCAGGGATGGGGACTCTGTGCTCTATGGGCTGTTCCCAGGGATGGGGACTCTGTGCTCTATGGGCTGTTCCCAGGGATGGGGACTCTGTGCTCTATGGGCTGTTCCCAGGGACGGGGACTCTGTGCTTTACGGGTTGAACCCAGGGACGGGGACTCTGTGCCCTACGGGCTGTTCCCAGCGATGGGGACTCTGTGCTCTACGGGTTGAACCCAGGGACGGGGACTCTGTGCCCTACGGGCTGTTCCCAGGGATGGGAACTCTGTGCTCTATGGGCTGTTCCCAGGGATGGGGACTCTGTGCTCTATGGGCTGTTCCCAGGGATGGGGACTCTGTGCTCTATGGGCTGTTCCCAGGGATGGGGACTCTGTGCTCTATGGGCTGTTCCCAGGGATGGGAACTCTGTGCTCTATGGGCTGTTCCCAGGGATGGGGACTCTGTGCTCTATGGGCTGTTCCCAGGGATGGGAACTCTGTGCTCTATGGGCTGTTCCCAGGGACGGGGACTCTGTGCCCTACGGGCTGTTCCCAGGGATGGGGACTCTGTGCACTATGGGCTGTTTCCAGGGATGGGGACTCTGTGCTCTATGGGCTGTTCCCAGGGATGGGAACTCTGTGCTCTATGGGCTGTTCCCAGGGACGGGGACTCTGTGCTCTATGGGCTGTGCTCAGGGACGGGGACTCTGTGCTCTACGGGCTGTTCCCAGGGATGGGGATTCTGTGCTCTATGGGCTGTTCCCAGGGACGGGGACTCTGTGCTCTATGGGCTGTTCCCAGGGATGGGGACTCTGTGCTCTACGGGCTGTTCCCAGGGACGGGGACTCTGTGCTCTATGGGCTGTTCCCAGCGTTGGGGACTCTGTGCTCTACGGGCTGTTCCCAGGGATGGGGACTCTGTGCTCTACGGGCTGTTCCCAGGGATGGGGACTCTGTGCTCTATGGGCTGTTCCAAGGGACGGGGATTCTGTGCTCTACAGGCTGTTCCCAGGGATGGGGACTCTATGCTCTACGGGCTGTTCCCAGGGAAGGGAACTCTGTGCACTATGAGCTGTTCTCAGGGACGGGGACTCTGTGCTTTACGTGTTGAACCCAGGGACGGGGACTCTGTGCCCTACGGGCTGTTCCCAGCGATGGGAACTCTGTGCTCTATGGGCTGTTCCCAGGGATGGGGACTCTGTGCTCTATGGGCTGTTCCCAGGGATGGGGACTCTGTGCTCTATGGGCTGTTCCCAGGGATGGGGACTCTGTGCTCTATGGGCTGTTCCCAGGGATGGGAACTCTGTGCTCTATGGGCTGTTCCCAGGGATGGGGACTCTGTGCTCTATGGGCTGTTCCCAGGGATGGGGACTCTGTGCTCTATGGGCTGTTCCCAGGGACGGGGACTCTGTGCCCTACGGGCTGTTCCCAGGGATGGGGACTCTGTGCTCTATGGGCTGTTCCCAGGGATGGGGACTCTGTGCTCTATGGGCTGCTCCCAGCGATGGGAACTCTGTGCTCTATGGGCTGTTCCCAGGGATGGGGACTCTGTGCTCTATGGGCTGTTCCCAGGGATGGGGACTCTGTGCTCTATGGGCTGTTCCCAGGGATGGGGACTCTGTGCTCTATGGGCTGTTCCCAGGGATGGGGACTCTGTGCTCTATGGGCTGTTCCCAGCGATGGGGACTCTGTGCTCTATGGGCTGTTCCCAGCGATGGGGACTCTGTGCTCTATGGGCTGTTCCCAGGGATGGGAACTCTGTGCTCTTTGGGCTGTTCCCAGGGGTGCACACCAAGACAGAATGATGTTGCTGGAGGGGCATCAACTTGGGGAAAAATGCTTTGGTTTGCCCGAAACCTGTTGGTCCTCCAGTACAGGGAGTTGATCCCGACTGAGTGTTGCAGACTGGCACATTCTAAAGCCCAGGACTACATGCTGAGGGACACACTAAAGCTTGGGGCAGCTGCTGCAGAGGCCCAATGGGGAAGATCGCTGTCTCAGACCTTTCAACTATAGTGAACTGAGGGGAGGGGAATTGTATAGAACCCCCTCATGGTGTAGAAGTACCTCAGAGTGAAACTTGATCTATTTAGAGAACTTAAATACCGTCGCATTTATTTAACCAAGGCTAATCTCCCTAACCTACACATCTTGGGATGTGAAGGATCAATTCACCATGGCCAATCCCCCTAACCTGCACATCTTTGGAGTGTGGGAGGGAACCGGAGCACCCGGAGGAAACCCACGCAGACATGGAGAGAATGTGCAAACTCCACACAGACAGTGACCCGAGGCTGGAATTGAACCCGGCTAACCACTGTGCCACCATGAAGCAGCGACTTGCCATTAAACCAAGCCCTAAGACATTGAAAGTTTCAATCACTGAATCCGACACTGTGGCACAGTGGTTTGCACTGCCACCTCACAGTGCCAGGGACCTGGGTTCGATTCCCGGCTTGGGTCGCTGTTTGTGTGGAGTTTGCACGTTCTCCCCATGTCTGTGTGGGTTTGCTCCGGTTTCCTCCCACAGTCTGAAAGACATACTGGTTAGATACATTGGCCATGCTAAATCCTTCCTCAGTGTACCCAAACAAGCCAGAGTGTGGGGTGACGAGGGGAATTTCACAGTAACTTCATTGCAGTGTTAATGTGACTAATAAATAAACTTACAAGTCTGTATCGCATTTAAAGGGACTGAGTTAATTGTTTCTGTGCTTATGGCTAAAGGCAGTGGCTTGGGTACCGCCCCTTTAAGTGATGCTGATATACATTAATGTTCTTTTATACTCGCTCAGTGAGTCCCTCCCCTTGGGTCCGTTCTACACCAGTCAAATCATTTTGCAGTAAATTCAAACCCAGGTTACAGAAACCTCCCTCTCGACACAAAGCCCTCAGAGGTCAGAAGGCGAAAACATGTGCTGCCGTTCCTTGTTAGCCTGAGACCCAGAGACGTCGCTGCTTTGAGTCATCACTGTGGTGAGTGCACTCATTCCTCCAGGGGTGAGATATCCTTGTGTTATGAGTATGTACAGTAGGAGCATTAATATGCAGGCAATTTCTCATCAACCAGTGTAGTACTGATTTGTGTCTTCTGCGCGTGTGTGTGTGTGTGTGTGTGTGTGTGTCTATTTCAGTCCCCTCATTCACTCTCTAATGCGCGCACACTGGTTTATTTTCAGCTGAGGGTTTGACACTGATACACCCACGACATTTCTCGGTCTCACTCACTCTTCTCTGGCCAGCCCTAACCTCCTTGCCACAGTGGGGTGGCACGGTGGCACAATGGTTAGCACTGCTGCCTCACAGCGCCAGGGACCTGGGTTCGATTCCCGGCTTGGGTCACTGTCCGTGCGGAGTCAGCACGTTCTCTCCGTGTCTGTATGCGTTCCCTCCGGGCACTCCGGTTTCCTCCCACACTCCAAAGATGTGCAGGTTAGGCAGACTGACCATGGTAAATTCTCCCTCAATGTAGCACTGCCGCCTCACAGCGCCAGGGACCCGGGTTCGAATCCCGGCTTGGGTCACTGTCATAAGAACATAAGAAATAGGCCATCTAGCCCCTCGAGCCTGCCCCGCCATTCAATAAGATCATGGCTGATCTGAAGTGTCTGTGTGGAGTCTGCACATTCTCCCTGTGTCTGCGTGAGTTTCCTCTGGGTGCACTGGTTTCCTCCCACACTCCAAAGACGTGCTGGTTAGGTGCATTGGCCATGCTAAATTCTCCCTCAGTGTACCCAAACAGGCACCGGAGTGTGGCGACAAGGGGAATTTCACAGTAATTTCATTGCAGTGTTGATGTAAGCCTACTTGTGACTAATAAATAAATAAATAAAATCTTTGAGAGCCAACATCTACTGCACTGCTTCCGATTCTAACCCTTTCACCCTGCAGAGTGTAGAACCCAAGCTCCCCCGTTTCGACCTTTCCTCCAATAACCTGGTAGCACAGTGGTTAGCACTGCTGCTTTGCAGCACCAGGGACCTGAGTTCATATTCCGGCCTCAGGTCACTGTCTATGCGGAGTTTGTACATTCTTCCCGTGTCTGCGTGGGTTTCCTCCGGGTGCTCCGGTTTCCTCCCACAGTCCAAAGATGTGCTGGTTACGTTGATTAGCTTTGCTAAATTGATCCTTAGTGTCAGGGGGATTAGCAGGGTAAATATGTGAGGTTACGGGGATAGGGTCTGGGTGGGATTGTATTCGGTGCAGGCTCGATGGGCCAAATGGCCTCCTTCTGCACTGTAGGGATTCTATGATAACCCACGGCCTTTCAAACCCAATCTCAACCATAACTCAGCATTCCCTTCCATGCTTCAACTTGACTTCTCTCCTGGACTTTTCAACCCTCAGAACAGTGGGCCTTGACTTTGACGGATAGGCTTTTGGCAGCTGAGGGAATAAGTGGATATGGAACGCGATTGGGTCGATGGGGTTTAAGGTACCGGAGAGCCAGGATTTAAAAGAATGGCCCAACAGCCTCGAGGGGCTGAGTGGCTTCATCCTGTCCCTGTGACCTCCTCTCTGTTCATCTGGATCATGATCGGAGCAGGCTTGGAGGGCCAAAGAGCCTGTTCCTGTGCTGGATTAAACCAAATTACTGCGGATGCTGGAATCCGAAACCAAAAGAGAAAATGCTGGAAAATCTCAGCAGGTCTGGCAGCATCTGTAAGGAGAGAAAAGAGCTGGTGTTTCAAGTCCAGATGACTCTTTTACAAAAGCTTTGACAAACACGGTGGCACAGTGGTTAGCACTGCTGCCTCACAGCACCAGGGACCCAGGTTCGATTCCCGGCTTGGGTCACTGTCTGTGCGGAATCTATATGTTCTCCCCGTGTCTGCGTGGGTTCCCTCCGGGTGCTCCAGTTTCCTCCCACAGTCCGAAAGACGTGCTGGTTAGGTGCATTGGCCGTGCTAAAGTTTCCCTCAGTGTACCTGAACAGGCGTCGGAGTGTGGCAACTTGGGGATTTTCACAGTAACTTCATTGCAGTGTTAATGTAAGCATACTTGTGACACTAATAAATCAACTTTCCCTTTCCTTTTCATCTGGACTCGAAACATCACCTCTTTTCTCTCCTTACAGATGCTGCCAGACCTGCTGAGGTTTTCCAGCATTTTCTGTTTCCGTGCTTTTTTTTGTTCTTTGTTTGTTAATTACATTGAGATAATTCAGGGAATGGTTGTCATCTCTTTGATTTTGCTCCTGTCCTTCTCTTTATCCTCTGCATCCAAATGATGTTACAGTGAATGAAATGTTCGAATTTACACTTCCTGGTTTAAACTCTGCGTGGCTCACACTCGTGAATTTGCCTTGGCACCTTGTTTGTTGAGAACAGGTCGAAGTCTGCCGAGCGCCAGGGTCACCATGTCCTCCTGGATCTTGGCTGAGGGCTTGACCAGCGAGGTGACCTGCCCCATCTGCCTCAACCTGTACCGGGACCCCGTGCGGCTGGAGTGTGAGCACAACTTCTGCCGCTGCTGTATCGCCGACTTCTGGGGCGAGCTGGAGTCGGGCTTCAGCTGCCCTCAGTGCCAGGAGACCTTCCCCCAGCTCCGGCTCAAGAGCAACCGCCTGCTGGCCAACATCGTGGAGAGGGTGAGGCAGCTGCGGCTGGACACCCCCGCCCCCGGCGGGGAAGCCGGGCCGGTGCTGTGTCCCAGGCACGAGGAGAAGCTCAAACTGTACTGCCAGGATGACCAGGAGGCCATCTGCGTGGTGTGCGGCGTCTCCAAGGAGCACAAAGATCACCAAATCGTCCCCATCCATGAGACAGTGCAGTTCTGCCAGGTAAGGACCATAGCTTTCATAGAATCATAGAATCCCTACAGTGCAGAAGGAGACCATTCGGCCCATCGAGTCTGCACCGACCACAATCCCACCCAGGCCCTATCCCCATAACCCCACATCTTTACCCTGCTAATCCCCCTGACATTAAGGGGCAATTTATCATGGCCAATGCACCTAACCCGCATGTCTTTGGACTGTGGGAGGAAACCGGAGCACCCGGAGGAAACCCACGCAGACACGGGGAGAATGTGCAAACTCCACACAGGCAGTGACCCGGGCCAGAATTGAACCCCGGTCTCTGGTGTTGTGAGGCAGCAGTGCTAAGCCACTGTGCCCTTCCTAAAGGGACGGTCGTGAATCACATGAGGGTTTTATGTCAATCAACAATGGTCTCCTGGTCATTATTAGACTTTTAAGGAACAGGAATTACCAAGCCCTATCCTTGTAACCCCATGTATTTATCCTGCTCTGACACTAGGGTCAATTTACCATGGCCAATTCACCGAACCCACATGTCTTTGGAGTGTCGGAGGAAACCAGAGCACCCGGAGGAAACCCACACAGACACGGGGAGACTCCACACAGACCCAAGCTGGGAATCGAACCCGGGTCTCTGGCGCTGTGAGACAGCAGTGCTAACCACTGTGCCACCTACGGATGGTGTTGGGTGTCTCGGGTGTTGTCCCAGCTATCAATTTTGATTTGATTGAATTTGATTTGATTTGATTTATTATTGTCACATTTATTCGTCCACAGTGAAAAGTATTGTTTCTTGCGCGCTATGCAGACAAATCATACTGTACATAGAGAAAGAAAGGAGAGAGTGCAGAATAAGACCATAAGACCATAAAACCATAACACATAGGAGCAGAATTAGGCCACTCGTCTCATCGAGTCTGTCTCCGCCATTCAATCACGGCTAATATTTTTCTCATCCCCATTCTCCTGCCTTTTCCCCGTAACCCCTGATCCACTTATTAATCAAGAACCTATCTATCTCTGTCTTCAAGACACTCAATGACCTGGCCTCCACAGCCTTCTGCAGCAAAGAGTTCCACAGATTCACCACTCTCTGGCTGAAGAAATTCCTCCTCATCTCTATTTTCAAGGATTGTCCCTTTAGCCTGAGGTTGGGCCCTCTGGTTCTAGTTTTTCTGACTAGTGGAAACATCCTCTCCACATCCACTCTATCCAGGCCTCGCAGTAACCTGTTGATCACCTGTAAGTTTCAATAAGATCCCCCCTCATCCTTCGAAATTCCAATGAGTACAGACCCAGAGTCTTCAACCGTTCCTCATACAACAAGCTCTCCATTCCAGGGATCATTCTTGTGAATCTCCTCTGGACCTTTTCCAGGGCCAGCACATCCTTCCTTTGATATGGGGCCCAAAACTGCTCACAATACTCCAAATGGGGGCTCACCAGAGCCTTATCTAGCCTCAGAAGTACATCCCTGCTCTTGTATTCTAGTCCTCTCGACATGAATGCTAACATTGAATGTAGTGTTACAGCCATAGTGAGAATGTAGAGAAAGATCATCTTATTGAGAGGTAGGTCCATTCAAAAGTCTGATGGCAGCAGGGAAGAAGCTGTTCTTGAGTTGATTGGTACGTGACCTCAGACTTTTGTATCTTTTTCCCGACGGAAGAAGGTGGAAGAGAGAATGTCCGGGGCAGGTGGACAGTGAGCGATCATGAAAGGAAACTAGAAAGAGCATTCGCAGTGGCTACGTTCCAGAGTTTACACTGATAGTTTGAATGAGACCAAGTAATGACAACCTTCACCAGCTGCACAGGAAACGCTCTAAACCACCAATACCTGTAGTAAGTAGGGAGGGGGTGGGGGACAGGAAAGGGGGTGGGGTGGGAGTTGCGCTCAGCATGACGTAGAAGCAGACCAGCAGCCAGAACTACATGAGCTGATCTCAAATCACTGTGAAAACCAACACAGGTTGAAAACTGGAGACAAGACCACGCCCCACATAGGAACAGAGGATTTAGGAGCAAAGTCGGAAATTCAGGCCTTCGAGTCCGCTCCGCCATTCAATCAGATCATGGATGATCTCTTCCTGGTCTCAAATCCACCTCCCCACCTGTTCCCTATATCCCTTTATCCCATTTTATTTATCAGAAATATCTCTATCTAAAGTAAAGTTTATTTATTAGTCACAAGTCAGGTTTACATTAACATTGCAATGAAGTTATTGTGAAAATCCCCTCAGTCATTCAGACTCCACCGTGCTACAGTTAAGAAAGGCCACCAGCGCCTCTACTTTCTCAGTAGACTAAGGAAATTTGGTATATCTGCGGCGACTTTTATAGATGCACCATAGAAAGCATTCTTTCTGGTTGCATCACAGCTTGGTTTGGCTCCTGCTCTGCCCAAGACCGCAAGGAACTACAAAAGGTTGTGAATGTAGCCCAATCCATCACGCAAACCAGCCTCCCATCCATTAACTCTGTCTACACTTCCCGCTGCCTCGGCAAAGCAGCTAGCATAATTAAGGACCCCACGCACCCCGGACATTCTCTCTTCCACCTTCGGGAAAAAGATACAAAAGTCTGAGGTCACGTACCAACCAACTCAAGAACAGCTTCTTCCCTGCTGCAGTCAGACTTTTGAATGGACCTACCTTACATTAAGTTGATCTTTCTCTACACTCTGGCTATGACTGTAACACTACATTCTGCACTCTCTCGTTTCCTTCTCTATGAACAGTATGCTTTGTCTGTATAGCGCGCAAGGAACAATACTTTTCACTGTATGTTGATACATGTGACAATAATAAATCAAAGCAAATCATAGAATCCCTACAGTGCAGAAGGAGGCCGTTCAGCCCATCAAGTCTGCACCAACCAAAATCCCACCCAGGCCCTATCCCCGTAACCCCATGTGTTTACCTTAGCTAGTCCCCCTGACACTAAGGGACAATTTATCACGGCCAATCCACCTAACCTGCACATCTTCGGACTGTGGGATGAAACAGGAGCACCCGGAGGAAACCCAGGCAGACACCGTGAGAATGTGCAAACTCCACAAAGACAGTGACCCGAGGCCGGAATTGAACCCGGGTCACTACCGCTGTGAGGCAGCAGTGCTAACCACTGTGCCACCCCATGGAGCAGCTAGTTCCGTAAGTTTACCACCCTCTGCGAGAAGTAGTTCCTCCTCATCTCAGTTTTAAATCTACCGCTTCTGAAACTATACTGTGACTTCTTGTTCCAGATTGCCCCACAAGGGGAAACATTTGGTCCACATTTATTTTATCAATCCCTTTTAGTATTTTGTAAACTTTGATCAGAGCTCCTCTCATCCCTCTGAAATCCCGCGAATATAAGCCCAAACTTTTTAATCTTTCCTCATACTTCAACACCCGTTTATCCCCGGAAGCAATGCGCTGAACCTCCTCTGAACTGCCTCCAATGCCTCCACACCCTTCCTCAAATAAGGAGACCAAAACTGAACATGGCAAAAACATGGCACCCATTGACTAGAATTTCTGTTCCAGGAGAAGCTGAAGGAATCTTCAGTTCAACTGACGAAGCAAGTGGAAGAGATAAGCGGGATCGAGGCCAGCCAGGAAAAGAAGGTTCTGGAACTCAAGGTGATTCTTCTGATTTCTTTTTGCACGTAGGGTGGCACAGTGGCACAGTGGTTAGCTCTGCTGCCTCACAGTGTCAGGGACTCGGGTTTGATTCCCGACTTGGGTCACTGGCTGTGCGGAGTCTGCACATTTTCCCTGCATCTGCATGGGTTTCCTCCAGGTGCTCCAGTTTCCTCCCGCAGTCTGAAAGACGTGCTGGTTAGGTGCATCAGCCGTGCTAAATTCTCCCTCAGTGTACCTGAACAGGCGCCGAAGTGTGGCGACTAGGGGATTTTCACGGTAACTTCACTGCGGTGTGAATGTAAGCCTCCTTGTGACACTAATAAATAAACTTAAAACTTAACATTGCTACACGCACGGCAAACCAGTCCGGTTGGACTGGGAGTGGACCGGTGTCAAGTTTTTTGTGCTTTTATCTTGCTGCAGGTTCATGGTGACAGAGCATTGTGGAGTCAGTATGGCACAGAATGTGACCATTTGGCCCAGCAGGTCCATGCTGTCCCTCTGTCTGTCCCATTCCCCCGCTCTATCCCTGTTTTCCTACCAGTTCATTTACTTCAAGTGTCCGTCTAATTTCCTTTTGGTATCATCTCCACTTCCATTTGCAGTGTACAAAATCCTCTTCCTCAATTCCCACCACCCACCAGCATCCTTTTCCCAAAACATTGGCCTGAATTTTCAGGAAGGTGAGTGCTTGGTCCCCATCATCCCCGACAGAGTGGACGGGGGATGCATTGTCCCAGCCGACTCCAACAGTCCTGCCACTATGAGACCTCAGCCCACACTTGAATTTGGATTTGGAGCCACATCTCCAAGATCTTTTGGGGCGGCACGGTGGCACAGTGGTTAGAGCTGCCACCTCACAGCGCCAGGGAACCAGGTTCAATTCCCGTACGTGGAGTTCGCACGTTCTCCCCGTGTCTGCATGGATTTCCTCCGAGTGCCCCAGTTTCCTCCCACAGTCCGAAAGACGTGCTGGTTAGATGCATTTGGCCCTCAGTGTACCCAAACAGGCACCGGAGTGTGGTGACGAGGGGATTTTCACAATAGCTTCATTGCACTGTTAATATAAGCCAACTTGTGACAATAATAAATTATCTTTAAAAGTAAACTTTAAACTGAAGGTGTGGAGTTTGCACATTCTCCCCGTGTCTGCGTGGGTTTCCTCCGGGTGCTCTGGTTTCCTCCCACACTCCAAAGATGTGTGGGTTAGGTGGATTGGCCAAATTGCCCCCTTAGTGTCAGGGGAACTGCCCCCCTAGTGTCAGGGGGACTGGAGGATAAATATGTGGGGTTATGGGGATGAGGCCTGGGTGGGATTGTGATCTGTGCAGACTCGGTGGGCTGAATGGCCTCCTTCTGCACTGTAGGGATTCTATGTGCACCCGCTGTGTAAGCCCCACACCCATTCTCACCCAATGGCCATGCCCTTTCCAATGGAGGTGTTAGTTGATTGGAGAAGAAACTCTGACAGACACCTAGAGCAGAGATACTGAGTCCAATTACATTGTCTCCTGTTGCCTCTTGTTGGGAAACTGACAACAAAGACTGGCTATTGACCACAGCATTTATATATTCCAGGTCTGTCGGTCTCTCTTCAGCGTTGGGTTAGTGTCACAAGGAAAGCCCTGGCAGCACATTTGTCGCGGGATGCTGGTTGTTTGCGATTCATTCCCATCTTTCTGATTCCACAGTAATGATGAGCTAGTGGTGGAGCCAATAACTGGAGGCCGACTCTGCCCACAGATGGAGAGAGGAAAGGGGATCTGAGACTGCAGCTAGTCTCGAGGGACATCACCAGCCTAACATAGTGCAGCGGGCAGGCCAGATTTAACTCTCTCAGGTGGCCGGCAGTAGAAACGTCACTCAGTACGTCAGCAACCCTGTGCCTCACAAGGCCCCGGTTTGATTCCAAATCTGTGTGTGTACAGAGATGGAAAACAGAAGCAGAAGTAGGCCATTCAGCCCCTTGAGCCTGCTCTGCTATCCAACAAGATCATCGCTGATCTGCTTGCGTTTCCCACTGACCCCAGTAACCTTTGACCCCCTTGCCTAGCAAGAATCTATCTACCTCCACCTTAAAAATATTCAGTGACTCCGCCCCACCGCTTTCTGAGG
Organism: Mustelus asterias; assembly: GCF_964213995.1. Lineage (NCBI taxonomy): Eukaryota > Metazoa > Chordata > Chondrichthyes > Carcharhiniformes > Triakidae > Mustelus > Mustelus asterias. The sequence continues at coordinate 20,848,091 of NC_135808.1, read as the reverse complement.
CAAAGAGATCCAAAGTCGCACAACTCTTTGAGAGAAAAAAACATTCTCCTCATCTCTGTCCTAAAAGGGCGCCCTCTCATTTTAAAATGGTTCCCCCCTAGTTCTGGACTCACCCACAAGAGGAAACATCTTTCCCATGTCCACCTTGTCATCGAAACATAAAAACTAGAAGCAGGAGTAGGCCATTCGGCCTTTTGCGTTTGCCCCGCCATTCATTTTGATCATGGAGAATCATCGAATTCAATATCCTGATCTCCGCTTCCCCCATATCCCTTGATTCCTTTAGCCCCAAGAGCTATATCTAATTTCTTCTTGAAATCAGACAAAGTTTTGGTCTCAGCTACTTTCTGTGGCAGTGAATTCCAAATATTCACCACCCTCTAGGTGAAGAAATTTCTCCTCACCTCAGTTCTAAAAGGTTTGCCAAGACCATTCAGGATCTTATATACTTCAATCAAGTCACCCCCTCACTCTTCTAAACTCCAGTGGAAACAGGCCCAGTCTGTCCAACCTTTCCTTATAAGACAACTCGCTCATTCCAGGTATCATGGCGCAGTAGTTAGCACTGCTGCCTCACCATGCCAAGGATCTGGGTTCAATTCCAGCCTTGGGTTACTGTCTATGCTGAGTCTGCACATTCTCATTGTGTCTGCGTGGATTTCCTCCGGATGCTCCAGTTTCCTTCCATAGTCCAAAGATGTGCGGGTTAGGTGGATTGACCATGCTAAAGTGCCCCTTAGTGTCCCAAGATGCGTAAATTAGGTGGATTAGCCGTGGTAAATTGATGGGGTTGCGGGGGAGAGGGCCTGGATGAGATACTCTGTCAGAGTATTCGATGGGATGAATGGCCTCCTTCTGCACTGTAGGGATTCTATGATTGATTTGATTTGATTTATTATTGTCACATGTATCAGTACAGAGTGAAAAGTATTGTCGCTTGCGCACTATACAGACACAGCATACCGTTCATCGAGAAGGAAAGGAGAGAGTGCAGAATGTAGTGTTACAGTCATAGCTAGGGTTTAGAGAAAGATCAACTTAGTGCAAGATAGTTCCATTCAAAGGTTTGATGACAGCAGGGAAGAAACTGTGCTTGAGTCGGTTGGAGTGTGATCCCAGACTTTTGTATCTTTTTCCCGACAGAAGAAGGTGCAAGAGAGAATATTCAGGGTGTGTAGAGTCCTTGATTCTGCTGGCTGCTTTTCTGAAGCAGTGGGAAGTCTAGAAAGAGTCAATGGATGGGAAGCTGGTTTGAGTGATGGACTGGGCTTCATTCACGACCCTTTGATCAACCAATCTGGTCAATCTCTGAACCACCTCCAATGCATTTACAGGAGACCAAATCTGCACACGGTGTATGAGATGTGCTCTCACCAACGGCCTGTATAACTTGTTTTATAATTCATTGATGGGATGTGGGCATTTATTACCCATCGCCAGTTGCCCTCGAAAAGGTGGTGTTGAGTCGTAGGTACATCCACAGTGCTGTTAAGGAGGGAACTCACCAATTAAATGATCTCTATTAGGTTCGAAAATTTATCTGAGGTTCCTGCGCAACTAGAGGAAATCGCCAAGGGTTCCCCCTCCTGCTTGCTAATCAGTCATCACTAAAAAGGACAGAGGAAGCGAATAGAGGTGTTCAAAACCATTCAGGGTCTGGACAGAGTTAATAATGAGAAACTGTCTCAATAACAATGGGACAGAGATTAAAGATAATTGACAACTGAGTCAGGCAAGGAGAATGGTCTAAAACACCGGGTATTTCCCCCACTCTGCCACAGTACTGTGTTTAACCCTGGGCACCACACCCCCGGAAGGAGGCTCAGGCCTTGGAGAGGCTTGGACGAGATTGGCACTGGGGATGGGGGGATTAAACACTGGCCTTTGGTCACTGTCTGTGTGGAGTTTGCACGCTCTCCCTGTGTCTGTGTGGAGTTTGCATGCTCTCCCTGTGTCTGCGTGGGTTTCCTCCGGGTGCTCCGGTTTCCTCCCACAGTCCAAAGATGTGCGGGTTAGCTGGATTGGCTAAAGTGCCCCTTAGTGTCCCAAGGTGTCTAGGTTCAGTGGATTGGCCATGGTAAAATGTACAGGATTACGGAGATAGGGTGGGGGAGGGGGCCTGGATGAGATGCCCTGTCAGAGAGTTAGTGCAGACTCGATGCGCTGAATGGAATTGCACTGCAGGGATTCTATAATTCCATGAAATGTTTGAGAAGGGAAATTTTTACAGGGCTTTGTATAAAGAACAATGGAGTGGGACTAATTAGATAGCACGTAAAAAGGGCCAGTATGGGCACAATGGGCTGAAAAGCCTCCTTTTGTGGTGAAACAGAAGCAGATATCAGGTGAAAACAGAACGGGCCCACTAAGGTAAGAGAATTCTCAATTCCTACAAGGTGCAGCCACTGGGATTGGTGGCCAGAGGACATCGAACTCAAGGGGAGATTTAGACAGGGGTGCGGGGGGTGGGGGGGGCGGGGGGGGGCAGGGGCGGGGGGCGGCGGGGGTGGTGGTGAGGAGGGTGTGGGAGTGGCAATGGTGAACTGGGAGGGGAGGAGGAGGGAGAAAATCAGCGACTTGTGATCCATTGTCATCCTGCCATCTTCTAAAACAGGACAGGACGGAGGGCATAAAGAGGCGCATCATCTCGGAGTTCGAGGTACTCCACACCTTTCTTCAGGAGGAGCAGGAAGCGGCCATGGGGAGGCTCCGAGATGAGGAACAGAGACTCCTGCAAGAGATGGAAGAGAACCTCAAGAAGCTACACGAGGAGAAATCTGCCCTGGAAACAATGATCACCAACATCCAGCAGAGAATGAGCGAAGAGGATCCAGTCTGCTTACTCCAGGTAAGAGTAACCGAAGTGCCGTACTCCGGTATTCCGGGATAGGATAGGAGGGAAGCCTCAGACCGAAGGGCGGAGTCATTTGTACAACAACAACTTGTCCCTGATGTCATTAAGTTGAAGTTTAATTTTAGAAAGAATAGAACAGTACGGCACAGGAACAGGCCCTTTGGCCCTCCAAGCCTGCGCTGATCATGATGCCTGCCTAAACTAAAACCGTATGTACTTACAGAGTCCATATCCTTCCATTCCCATCCTATTCATGTATCCATCGAGATGCCACTTAAATGCCACTATCGTACCTGTTCCCACCACCTCCCCAGGCAGCGCATTCCAGACATTCACCATCCTCTGTGTAAAAAAACGTGCCTCGCACAAGTAGGCTCACATTAACATTGCAATGAAGTTACTGTGAAAATCCCCTAGTCGCCACACTCTGGCGCCTGTTCGGGTACACTGAGGGAGAATTTAGCATGACCAGGATACCTAACCAGCACGTCTTTCAGACTGTGGGAGGAAACCGGAGCGCCCGGAGGAAACCCACGCAGACACAGGGAGAACCCGCAGATTCCGCACAGACAGTGACCTGAGCCAGGTATTGAACCCGGGTCCTTGGCGAGGTGAGGCAGCAGTGCTAACCACTGCGCCACCATGCCACCTGTGTTATTTAATTCCATCAATATTGTGGTGCATCATGTGTTGTTAGATCGCTTGAACAACAGTTATACCCACATTTCTACTGGGGAAGTTTCGGGTGGATGTTGGGAGACATTTCCTGCATATCCTGCACAGAAATTGGGGGAGATAGAGATAGGTGGGGGAATTATGTTGGAAGGATGTATCTGAGGGCTGTGTTAGGGGTCTGCACTGAAGCTGCTTCAAGAGCTAGGCTTTAAGCAGTGTCCCAAAATGTTCTCCATTCATCTACGATTGAATATGAAGGCCTGGTGCAACATCACACCAAGCCCCTGTATAATTGGAACAAAACCTACTCTTGTACTCTAATTCCTAGGCGTTAAAAACCAACACAGCATTTGCCTTCCCATTTATTGGCTGCACTAATATGTGGCGAAACAGTGGTGTAGTGGCTAGCACAGCTGTCTCACAGCGCCAGGGAGCCGGGTTCGATTCCGGCCTTGACTGATAGAACCAAAGAATGCCTAGAGTGCAGAAGGAGGCCATTCGGCCCATTGAGTCTGCACCCACTCTCCGAAAGAGCATCTTACCCAGACCCACCCCATTTCCTAACCCTATCGCCCCACACATTTACCTATCCTACACACCTTGGGACACAAAAGGGCAATTTAACGTGGCTATTACAGCTAACCCGCACGTCCTTGGACTATGGGAGGAAACTGGCACACCCGGAGGAAACCCACACAGTCAGGGGAGAACGTGCAGACTCCACACAGTCAAGGCTGGAATCGAACCCAGGTCCCTGGCGCTGTGTGGCAGCAGTGCTAACCACTGTGCCATCATGCCGCCACATGTTAGTGTAACAAATGGGAAGGCAAATGATGTGTTGGTTTTTAATGCCCAGGGATTAGAGTACAAGAGTAAGTTTTGTTCCATTGACACAGGGAATTGGTGAGGAAATGGCCACTGTGAAGAAACTGGAAATCTAGGACAGGTACAACATAGGATTAGATACAGAGTAAAGCTCCCTCTACACTGTCCCCATCAAACACTCCCAGGACAGGCACAGCACGGGATGAGATACAGAGTAACGCTCTCTCTACACTGTCCCCATCAAACACAGTAAGAAGTCTGACAACACCAGGCCAAACACTCCCAGGACAGGTACAGCATGGGGTTAGATACAGAGTAAAGCTCTCTCTACACTGTCCCCATCAAACACTCCCAGGACAGGCACAGCACGGGATGAGATACAGAGTAACGCTCTCTCTACACTGTCCCCATCAAACACAGTAAGAAGTCTGACAACACCAGGCCAAACACTCCCAGGACAGGTACAGCACGGGGTTAGATACAGAGTAAAGCTCCCTCTACACTGCCCCCATCAAACACTCCCAGGACAGGTACAGCACGGGGTTAGATACAGGGTAAAGCTCCCTCTACACTGTCCCCATCAAACACTCCCAGGATAGGTACAGCACGGGGTTAGATGGAGAGATAACGTGTTGATAATCGTTTCCCACTGGGAATCTCCCCCATCCCTGGATTGTTTCCCCTCTCCCCCAGCATCCACTGTTACTTGTTGCTGCAGAAAAATAGCTGCTGCATTTGTCTAAACACAAGAGTTTCTGCACTTCAAACATGTAATTTAGTGAATGAAGCACCTTTCAAACGTTGGAATGTGGCACTGTCATTTATTATAATGAGTTTTGTTATATTTCCTTTATCCCGATCTCACAGGATGTCAAAGACCTGACCGAAAGGTAAGATTGAAAAAGTCACAGCTTCAAATTACTTTTCAATTTCCTTTTATGCACACGCATAGATATGAACAGTCACACGTCTTGAAATATACATGCACACGCACACACAATCTACATGCACACACATGCACATGCGCACGCACACAAACACTGACATGCATGCACACACATGTGTACCCACACATGCACACAAACACACAAACATGCGCACATACAAGCACATGCACACATACACACCAACACTCTCATACACACGCACCAACATTCACACACACATGCACAGACACATGCACAGACACTCACACATACATGTGCACACACACACACTCACACACGCATGTGCACTCGCACAAACACATACACACAAAATCTCTTGTCGCATAAGTGTAGTGTAGTGAAACCCTCACCCTGGAACTGGGCCAGACACCCATCAGGGAACCTCCGGAATTGGGACATTTCCATAGCCGGGAAGAGCAGTGGATTCTCATTCCACTCCCCCGACCCCCTCCCTGCCCGAGCCCAAATCCGGGCAATTGGACGCTATGGCAGCAGAATGCCAACCAGCCCAGGATTCAAAACTGAGCCAAAGGGAGGTGCTTGTTGCCCTGTTATTGACCATCAGTGGAGCCCCATGTGCTTGGGTCAAGATAATTAATCCCTTCCTGGAGAGGCTGGGGTGTGGTCACATGTCTTGTCTTAGTGAAGGTCCCGGGCCTACAAGAGGCTTCAATGGAATTCACAGAGGTCAGAGTAGCTTTCGCTGTAAATCTTGCCCCCAACATTACCGCAAAACATGAGGGAGTAGAGAGGGAGAGTCCACACATAATCGGAGTTTGAAGATGATTCTAAACTGATTCTAAATGCATCAGAACCAGCATCACAGCGGGCACAGAGTAGCAATCAGGCTTCGGGCCTTTCCAGGCCCTAAGAATCCTGCGGCCAGCGGTCACTGAATCCCAATCTGTCCGTTGCAATCTGATGAGGGAACGGGCTGAGGGATAAGGCAGGAGGGGTGGAGGGGGGAGGGAATGAGTGGGCTGCAAACTGCAAAACAAAATAACCGGAGTCCTGCCCTCCGTTCCTCACGGCAGGTTGAAGCAAGGCATTGCGAATTGCCAAGTGGTGTCGGCCAGCCGGTTAAATGTTGGCGTCTTCCAGGGACCCCTGCAGTACGCGACGTGGAAAAAGATGAGGAAGCTGATCAGTCCAGGTGAGGAATGCCACGGAGATCCGCAAACACTAAGCGCCGCACCTCTCCGGGTGACACCCAGGCTAGAAAATAAACGGGAATAAGAGGTGGTATAGAGCCCTTCCCAAACTCAAGACATCCTGAAACACTTTACAACCAACTGTGTGTGGTCCTGAAGTGTGGTCATTACTGCATCGGAGGATACACAGCAAGATCCGTCAAATTGTAATGAGCTAAAGGACCAAATAATCTGTCATTTAATGGCGCCAGTTGGGCGATGCACTTCAGTCAGGATGCCCCAGTTAATGCCCCTGCTCTCCCTTGGCATAGTGCCAGGGGAATCTCTGACTTCCAACTGAGATAGGAGACAGCTCCTTCATCCAACATCTCCTCTGGAAGACCCTCGGCACTGCGGCGCCCCCTCACAGATTGCACGCCCAAACCCCCGGGAACGGGAATTTGAACCCGCCACTTTGCACAATTTGTTTTTTAAATCCATGGTTGACATGCCCACAACAGTATTGAGAAGGTAACGCAGCGCCACCAGTGATGCCCATCTCCAAGATGGGATACAAAACTGTTGCACTCCCAATGTGGACACCACAAATCCTGTGGCAAGCTGATTGTTTTTTTATCATTCCGCACTTGAGGTGGCACGGTGGTTAGCACTGCTGCCTCACAGCGCCAGGGACCCAGGTTCAATTCCGGCCTCAGGTCACTGTCTGTGTGGAGTTTGCACATTCTCCCCGTGTCTGTGTGGGTTTCCTCCGGGTGCTCCGATTTCCTCCTACAGTCGGAAAGATGTGCGGGTTAGGTTGATTGGCCATGCTAAATTGTCCTTAGTGTCAGGGGGATTAGCTGGACAAATTGCAGGGTTCGAGAATGGGGCCTGGATGGGATTGTGGTTGGTACAGACTTGATGGGTGAAATAGCCTCCTCTTTACTGTACGGATTCTATGGTTCTGTGATTCGTGGGACATGGGCATCGCTGGCCAGCATTTATTGCCAACTCTAGTCATCCATAATATGGTGGTGGTGATACAACTGACTGGCTCGCTCCGCCATTTCAGAGAGTCAGTTGAGAGTCAACCACGTTGCTGTGGCTCCAGAGTCACATGTAGGCCCGACCAGGTAAGGACGGCAGATTTCCTTCTCTAAAGGGAAATTAGTGAACCAGATAGGTTTCTCCGACAATCGGCAACGATTTCATGGTCACCAGTAGATTCTTAATTCCAGATTTTCTTAAATTGAACTGAAATTCTGCCAGTTGCTGTGCTGGGATTCAAATCTGGGAAACCCACAATATTAGCTGAGTTTCTGGATTAATAGTCCAACAATAATACCAACAGGCCATCAGCTCCCCCAGTGCGAGGTGATGCACTTTGGAACAAGAATCAAGATGAGGGAATATTTAATAAATAGCAGGACACTGGGAAGCTCAGAGGAACAGAGGGATTTTGGGGGGATTATTCACAGATCCCTGAAGGCAACAAAGCAGGGGAATAGGATGGTTAAGAAGGCATATGGGACAATTATTTTCATCAGTTGTGGTGTAGAATATAAGAGTAAGGAGGTTATGTTGGAGTTGTACAGAATGTTGGTGAGGCCACAACTGGAATACTGTGTGCAGTTCTGGTCGCCTCCCTATAGGAAGGATTTGATTGCACGAGAGGGGGTACAGAGGAGGTTCACCAGAATGTTGACTGGGATGGAGCATTTGAGCTATAGGGAGAGAGTGGATAAGCTTGGATTGTTTTCTCTGGAGCAGAGAAGGCTAAAGGGGGGACATTATTGAGGTGTATAAGATTATGACAGGGGTGAATAGAAAGTTCCCCTTGGTTGAGGAGTCAATCACGAGGGGGCATAGCTTTAGGGTAAGAAGCAGTAGATTCAGAGGGGCTTTGAGAAAAAGCTTTTTCACTCAGAGGGTGGTGGGAATCTGGAATGCATTGCCTGGGAAGGTAGTGGAGACCGGAAACCTTACAACTTGAAAACATATTTGGACAAGGACTTGAAATATCATAACATTCAAGTGATTTGGCACATCAGTGAAGGCACCATATCAATGCAAAATCATCCTTTATTTAGCAATTGGATTTTACACTTCCTGCGTCATCGAATCATCGAATCCCGACAGTGCAGAAAAGGCCATTCAGCCCATCAAGTCTGCACCAAACCTCTGATAGAGAATCTTACCTAGGCCCTCTCTTGCACCCCCTCCCTTTAACCCCACATATTACTCATGGCTAATCCTCCGAACCTATACATCTTTGGACATTAAGAGTCAATTTAGCATGGCCAATCCGCCTAACCTGCACATCTTTGGACACTAAGTGGCAATTTACCATGGCCAATACATCTAACCTACACATCTTTCGACTGTGAAAGGAAACCAGAGCATCCGGAAGAAACCCACACAGAAGAGCGTGCAAGCTCCACACAGACAGTGACCTAATGGAATGGGACTCGGGTCCCTGGCGCTGTGAGGCAGCAATGCTAACCACCGTGCCGCCCTTCAGCTCCACTCATTGAACTGTACCAAGAGCAAACATGGGTCCAGTCTTTACTCCTGGACCCACACCTGAGCTGGAATTCTATCGCCTCGCCCGTCACGGAATCGGAACGGGCGAGGAGCGGACAATGGGAATGTCCGTTGACCTCGGGTGGGAATTTCTGGTCTCGCCCGAGCAGGGCTGTAAAATCCCGGTCTGTTTTCTCCAGCCCAAGTGACACCCCCAGCCCCGAACCTCACCACTTTTACCCTCAGTCTACACTTCCTGTTTGTTCACCAGCTGCTGCTTTGCCACTCCTCTGTACAGGCAGGTGCGCGTGTTTACATGACTAGTGGCTTTGAAAGCAGCCTTGGATAGAGAGTCGCGGTCTGTCTGCAGCGCTGCGCTGTGCCTGCAACATGGGCCTTTCCTACGCCTAACTCCCTCAAGGTGTTGATTCACTGCACGGAGTGTGGTTGCGCATGGGTTAATATCGTTCTTAAGTCTCGGCTCACTCAGCCTGGAGGCGGGACAGATGGCGAGAGATAAAGTACTCACTGAGAGAAACAGAGAGATGGTCAGTGTGAGTTTCGACAGTGCAAGTGCTTTGACGGGCTGTTTGCTTTTCCACAGCCACACTATTGCTCTCAAAACCACACAGCGTGTCCGGTACATAATGTGAGATCATCCACTTTTAGACTTGAGCAAAGTCAAAGCACAATCATTTGTTATAATAGAAATTAAGCACATTTATCAAGCCTTCTATGTCCCGAAGCGATTTGCAGGCAATTAAGTATTTTTGAGTGTGGCACGGTGGTTAGCACTGCTGCATCATAGCGCCAGGGACCTGGCTTCAATTCCCGGCTTGGTTCACTGTCTGTGTGGAGTTGGCACATTCACGTACACTGAGGGAGAATTTAGCATGGCCAATGCACCTAACCAGCATGTCTTTCAGACTGTTGGGGGAAACCGGAGCACCTGGAGGAAACCCACGCAGACACGGGGGGAATGTGCAGACTCCGCACAGACAGTGAGCCGAGGCCGGGAGCAGTGAAGCTGCCTCTGAAAACACGCCACGGTTCCCCGACTAGTTAACTGACTGAATGCGTGGCAGATCTCTTCAAAAACAGTGCGCAGCACAGAAGGAGGCCATTCACCCCATCATGTCTGTGCTAGAAACATAGAAAACATAGAAACCCTACAGTGCAGAAGGAGGCCATTCGGCCCATCGAGTCTGCACCGACCACAATCCCACCCAGGCCCTACCCCCACATATTTACCCGCTAATCCCTCTAATCGACACATCTCAGGATTCTAAGGGGCAATTTTTAACCTGGCCAATCAACCTAACCTGCACATCTTTGGACTGTGGGAGGAAACCGGAGCACCCGGAGGAAACCCACACAGACACGAGGAGAATGTGCAAACTCCACACAGACAGTGACCCGAGCCAGGAATCGAACCCGGGACCCTGGAGCTGTGAAGCAGCAGTGCTAACCACTGTGCTACCGTGCCGCTGTATGGAAGAGCTACCCAATAAGTCTTGCTCCCTCCCACGCCTCCTCCCCCAACTCTCCCCACCCCACCCGCGCTGTGACTTTTCCCTTAGCATTCTGTAAGGGATGTCCTTTATAAGGTGTTGAGTCTTGAATTAGTCTGCTTTCTCATCAGGAGCTGAATGTGCAGTGGGGCGGAGCAGTTAGGGGAGGTCAGGGGAGGTGGAACAGAGGAAATGCAGTACAGTTCACTGTTACAGTCTGTGGTTAACCACCGCTTCTGTACCTCGCCTTGATAGCCTGGCTTGGATTTAATTCAGTCTACTTTTCTCCCTCCGCTTCTCCTCCAGCCCACCGTCTTGAGTGCTGTGCTGTAGCTACCGAGGCGCTGCTGCAGAGGTGGATGCGAGTGAGAGCATTGTCTCAATGGTCACAAACCACCGTTCCCCCCCGGCCTGGGCAAATAGGCCAACCTGAGTTAAAATCATGAAACCGTTCTACCCGGCCAAGCAAAACCTTCGAGAGTCAGCATCGGGGTAGCATTTCTGCCTCTTGAGTCACAAGGTTCCTAGTTCAGGACTCACTCCCAGGGAGTTGAGTGAAGCACTCGATTGAAGGAGTGCTGTGCTGTCTTTCCGTTAAATGGTTATGAACGTCACCATTTCGAAGAAGTACTCGCCTGCTGCCCTGGCGAGTACTTGTTCCTCATCCAGAGAGCTGGAGAGGCTGGGTCGCCAGGTATGTTCAAGGCTGAGATAGGCAGATTTTTAAGGGAATCATGGATTATGGGGATAAAGCAGGAAAGCGTTCAGGATTATCAGATCAGCCATGATATCACTGAATGGTGGAGCACACTCGTTGGGCTGAATGGCCCTACTTCTACCCCTAGGTCTTAACCAGCTTCACATACAGTAGGTAAGACACAGATTATCACATTGTGGGAGCTTGCACTGAGTAAATTGGCTGCTGGCACTCCTGTATTACAGAGGTATTTGATTGACCGTAAAGCACTTTGTTCTGCCGTGTGGTTGCTGCAGATGCTGTAAAAATGCAAAGTCTTCCGTAGAATCATAGAATCCTTACAGTGCAGAAAGAGGCCATTCAGCCCATCGAGCCTGCACTGACCACAATCCCACCCAGTCCCCATTCCCATATCTCCACGTATTTACCCTGCTAATGTCCCTGATATTAAGGGGCAATTTGGCACGCCCAATCAACCTAACCCACACATCTTTGGAGTGTGGGAGGAAATCGGAGCACCCGGAGGAAACCCACGCAGACACGGGGAGAACGTGCAAACTCCACACAGTCACCGGAAGCCGAAATTGAACCCGGGTCCCTAGCGCTGTGAGGCAGCAGTGCTAACCACTGTGCCCCTCTTTCTCAAAATGTAATGAACAGCTCACAATGCGGGAAACGTGAATCAAACCAGAACTCGTAACTCATAGAATCACAGAGATCATAGAAACCCTACAGCGCTGAAGGAGGCCATTCGGCCCATCGAATCTACACCGACAACAATCCCACCTCGGCCTTATCCCATAACCCCGCTAATATTTACCCTGCTAATCCCTCTAACCTAGGCATCCTGGGACACTGAGGGGCAATGTAGAATGGCCAATCCATCCACCTAACCTGCACATCTTTCGGACTGTGGGAGGAAACTGGAGCACCCGGAGGAAACTCACGCAGACGCTGGAGAATATGCAAACTCCACACAGACAGTGACCCAAGCTGGGAACCGAACCCAGGTCCTTGGAGGTGTGAGGCAGCAGTGCTAACCACTGTGCCACCGTGCCACCCATCTTTGAACAGTAAGGAAATTTCACATGGCCTGTATACCCAACTTGCACATCGTTGGACTGTGACGAAACCTGGAAGAAACCCACGCAGACACGGGAAGATTCTGCACAGACAGTGACTCAAGACCAGAATCGAATCCGTTTCCTGGTGCTGTGAGGCAGCAGTGCTAACCACTGTGCCACCTTGCCGCCCCATAACATGGGCCCTGTAAGGATTCTAAAATTCACTTGACAAAATCTTCATGACAGATTTCCCCTTTTCCTAAAACAACTTGTTTGCAATGATTACGCTGTCAGGTCATCCGCTGAGCTGTCCGGCAGGTAACTTCTGATCTGCTGATTCTACGTGGTGTAATTAAATCAGTACGTACACACAAACATCAATCAAGAGTAGGAGTAGGCCACTCGGCCCCTTAAGCCTAGCTCCGCCATTCAATATGACTGTGTCTGATCTGATTCTGGCTTCAACTCCACGTTCCCATCTACCCCCAATAACCTTTGACCCCCTTGAGCCCAGAATCTATCCACCTCAGCCTTAACAATAGTCAGTGACGTTGCCTCCACTGCTCTGGGGTCGAGAGTTCCAAAAGTCCTTGACCCTCTGAGAGAAAACATTTCTTTTCATCTCCGGGGTGACATGGTTCGACAGTGGTTAGCAAAGTTGCCTCACAGCACCAGGGACCCGGGTTCAATTCCTGATTCGATTGTGGTCTTGGATGACTGTGTGGAGTTTGCACGTTCTCCCCGTGTCTGCGTGGGTTTCCTCCGAGTGCTCCGGTTTCCTTCCACACTCCAAAGATGTGCAGGTTAGGTGGATTGGCCATGCTAAATTGCTCCTTAGTGTCCCAAGATGTGCGAATGAGGTGGATTGACCATGGTAAATTGTCCCTTAGTGTCCAAAGATGTGTGGGTTAAATGGATTGGCCATGGGAAATTGTCCCTTAGTGCCCCAAAATGTGCGGGTTAGGTGGATTGGCCATGGTAAATTGTCCCTTAGTGCCCAAAGATGTGTGGGTTTTGTGGATTGGCCATGGTAAATTGTTCCTTAGTGTCCAAAGATGTGTAAGTTAGGTGAATTGGCCATGGTAAATTGTTCCTTAGTGTCCAAAGATGTGCAGGTCAGGTGGCCATGGTAAATGTGCAGGGTTAAGGAGATAGGGCATGTGGGGAAAGATGTCAGTGCAGGCTTGATGGACCGACTGGCCTCTTTCTGCACCATAATGATTCTTAAATGGAAGACCCTTTATTGTTAAATTGTACAAATTTGGTGCAGATCGATCACTCTTTTTTTGGCAGATTACTCAACCAGTAATCAAATTCTTTTTCTTTTCCCTGCTTCTGACCTTCCAGTGCCGGCTCCGCTGACCCTTGACCCCAGCTCGGCCAACCCCTACCTGGTCCTCTCCGAGGACTTGACCGCCGTCAAGTACTCCTACACATCGCAGCAGCTCCCCGAGAACCTGGAGCGCTTCGACTTCTGTGCGTGCGTGCTGGGCTCGCTGGGGTTCTCCTCGGGGAGGCACTACTGGGAGGTGGACGTGGGCAGCCGGCCGGACTGGGACGTGGGCGTGGCAGCCGAGTCCATCGACCGGGAGGGTTGGGTCATCCTCACCCCGGAGAACGGCTTCTGGACCTTCGGGCATGTGGAGCACTCGCGGATCGGGGTCTACCTGGATCACGAGGGAGGGCAAGTCTCCTTCTACAATGCCGAGGATATGAGCCACCTCCACACCTTCGTGGACACCTTCACCGAGAAGCTATTCCCCTTCTTCTACCCCAGCGCGGACACCAACACCCAACCTCTCAAAATCTGTCACCAATTCATTTAAGAGATCAGAGGCTGGGAATACTGCAGGGAGTAACTCATCCCCTGACTCCCCAAAGCCTGTCCACAAGGCCCAAGTCAGGAGTGTGATAGAATAATCCACACTTGCCTGGATGAGTGCAGCTCCAACAACACTCAAGAAGCTCAACACCATCCAGGACAAAGCAGCCCTGCTTGATGGGCACCACATCTACAAATATTCACTCCCTCCACCACCGACGCTCAGTAGCAGCAGTGTGTGTACCATCTACAAGATGCACTGCAGCAATTCACCAAAGATCCCTAGACAGCACATCCCAAACCCATGACCATTTCCATCCAGAAGGACAAGAGCAGGAGATACATGAGAACACCATCACCTGCAAGTTCCCCTCCAAGACACTCACTCACTTGGAAATATGTCGGCCGTTCCTTCGCAGTCACTGGGTCAAAATCCTGGAACTTCCTCCCTAACAGCACTGTGGGTGCACCTACATCAAAGGGACTGCAGCGGTTCGAGAAGGCAGCTTACCACCACCTTCTCGAGGGCAATTAGGAATGGACAATAAATCCTGGCCTAGCCAGCGACACCCACATCCCATAAATAAATAAAAACTCGGCTGTGAGCTTTGCACAATCGGCTCATCAGCCAAATGGAATTAATGAATTGCATGAAGTTGTTGAAATTGTGTGGCAGATACAAACTAAAATCACCACGGAAATGTAATCCGTGCCTGTTTCTGTCTCAGTATCAGTAGTGGTGTGATACATGTTAATTTCCCACAGACAACCTCTCCAGCACTGGAGATAAACCTTTTTGTGTGGATTCTCATTCCTTCAGGTTTTAACTGTTGTTGAAGATTTTAAAAAGGTCAGTTTTGAAATTTAAAGATGTTTTTACTATCTATCTCTATTTTTTCTCTCTCTCTTGATCCAATCTTTCTTTCCCTCCCTTTATTTCTTTCTGTATCTCAATTCACCACTCTAATTTACACTTCCCAGTCCATAATGCTATCAATTTCACAATTCTGCAATCTGCTTGTTTATGGAGATGCACGGTCAGTCGTTGTTTACTCAGGTCCCAGTTGCCCAGTTTTCCTTCATTTAACCACCATCAACTGGCCCTTTCAGAAACTTGTGGCACAAAGTATCCCAGAGCTGGAACATCAGCGGGCAAACCTAACTAACGGCCGATGCTATTATAGAGGCAAAATACTGCGGATGCTGGAATCTGAAACAAAGACAGAAAATGCTGGAGAAACTCAGCAGGCCTGACAGCATCTGTGGAGAGAGAATAGAGCCAATGTTTCAAGTCTGGATGACCCTTCTTCAGAGCTGAAGAGAAGAAAAATAGGACAAGATTTAGACTAAGAAGATGGGGGTGGGGGGAGGGGAGCTCTAATTGTACAAAGGGAATGTAAATGGCATGGTACATTGGGGAAACCATGCAGACGCTACGACAATGGATGAATGAACACTGCTCGACAATCACTAGGCAAGACTGTTCTCTTCCTGTGGGGGAGCACTTCAGCAGTCACGGGCATTCGGCCTCTGATCTTCAGGTAAGCATTCTCCAAGGCGGCCTTCACGACACACAACGCAGAGTCGCTGAGCAGAGACTGATAGCCAAGTTCCGCACACATGAGGACAGCCTCAACCGGGATCTTGGGTTCATGTCACACTATCTGTAACTTCCATGACTTGCCTGGGCTTGCAAAATCTCACTAACTGTCCTGGCTGGAGACAACACGCATCTCTTTAATCTGTGCTTAACCCTGTCTCCATTCACATTGTCTGTACCTTTAAGACTTGATTACCTGTAAAGACTCGCATTCCAACCATTATTTTGTAAATTAAGTTTGTGTCTTTATATGCCCTGTTTGTGAACAGAACTCCCACTCACCTGACGAAGGAGCAGCGCTCCGAAAGCTAGTGGCTTGTGCTACTAAATAAACCTGTTGGACTTTAACCTGGTGTTGTGAGACTTCTTACTGCGTTTGCCCCAGTCCAATGCCGGCATCTCCACATCCTTTGACCGAGCCAGTTTTGTATCCACCTTGCTAGCTCACCTCTGATCCCATGCGACTTCATCTTCTGCACCAGTCTGCCATGAGGGACCTTGTCAAAGGCCTTACTGAAGTCCATGTAGACAATATCCACTGCCCGACCCTACACCACAGGGCTGAGATCTTAACCCTGTCAGGAGAACTGTTGGATAAACCAGAAGCAGATGATAATAGGCAAAGGGCGGCACGGTGGCACAATGGTTAGCACTGCTGCCTCACAGTGCCAGGGACCCGGGGTTCGATTCCAGCCTCGGGTCACTGCCTGTGTGGAGTTTGCACATTCTCTCCGTGTCTGTGTGGGTTTCCTCCAGGTGCTCCAGTTTCCTCCCACAGTCCAAAGGTGTGCAGGTTAGGTGGATTGGCCATGCTAAATTGCCCCTTAGTGTTAGTGGGATTAACAGGGTAATATGTGGGGTTATGGGAATAGGGCCTGGGTGGGATTGTTGTCAGTGCAGACTCGTTGGGCCGAATGGCCTCCTTCTGCACTGTAGGGATTCTATGATTCTAAGGGGAGGTTAGTCTCTCAGCACCATCTAGTGAGCGGTTCAGAAAGATGTTCGATGGAGAACGGAAAATTTTTCTGATGGCTGGTCAGTGGTGCGGAGAGAGAAGTGGGATGCAGTTGCTCGAGTCAGGGTCGCGTGTTATGACAGGGTGACCACAAGGCAACGTGTACAGCCAGAGATGATGTTATAGCCCGAGGAGACCATCAGGCCCCTTCAGAAACTGAACACTGCAACTCGCCATGGCTCCTTCAACAGCACTTGGCAAACCCCGTGAGCTCCACCGGCTAGAAGGGCAGCAGATACGTTGGAACCACCACTTGCAATTCCCCCCCCAAGCCACTCGCCATCCTGACTTGGAAATACATCGGCTGTCCCTTCACTGGTCGAAATCCGGGAACGCCCTCCTTGGCAAGCATTGCGGATATACCTACACCACAGGGATTGCAACATTTCAAGAGGGCACTTCACCACTACCACCTTCTCAAAGGGCAATTAGGGATGGGCAATACATAATGGGACTCATCATCGGTGCCCGCATCCCGAGAATGGGGCCGATTCAGGTCAGATAATACATTCTGACAGGTTTTATGCTCCAATTAAGGCAATGAATTGGGGCGGCACGGATGGGCTGAACGGCCAGATTCCATTCTTATATCTTATGGCCTTGGGGCTGCATCACTACCAATTGTGGTCTTTGGTGAGGACTGAGATAAATGGCTGAATGTGACTCAGTTGATAGCTCTCTTCCCCTTGATCAGAAGGCAGTGTGTGAAAGAGTCTTCCTCCAAATCTAGGCTGGCACTCCCAGGCTGGCACTGAGGGAGAGTGGCACCAATGGAGGTGTGGTAATAGACTTGTGAAACCCCAGTGCTCCATCAGGATGAAAATCCAGTGTCCTGGTCAATATTCAATCCTCAAGTTAACACATCAAATCCAAATGACCTGGTCACTATTATAATGATGTTTGTGGGAGCTTGCTGTGTGTAAATTGTCTTCCAGACTCGCTGTGACACAACAGTGCTAATCACTCAAACTCTCAAAGAACAAAGAAAATTACAGTACAGGAAACAGGCCCTTCGGCCCTCCAAAATGATGCCCGACTTAACTAAAATCCCCTACCCTTCCAGGGACCATATCCCTCTATTCCCATCCTATTCATGTATCTGCTTCCATTACCTCCCTTGGCAGCGACTTCCAGGCACCCACCACCTTCTGTATAAAAAGCTTGCCTCGTACACCTCCTTTAAACCTTGCCCTTCGCACCTTAAACCTATGCCCCCTAGTAATTGACTCTTCCATCCTGGGTAAAAGCTTCTGACTATCCAATCTGTCCATGCCCCTCATAATCTTGTAGACTTCTCTCAGGTTGCCCCTCAGCCTCCGTCATTCCAGTGAGAACAAACCAAGTTTCTCCAACCTCTCCTCATAACTAATGTCCTCCATACCAGGCAACATCCTGGTAAATCTTTTCTGTACCCTCTCCAAAGCCTCTACATCCTTCTGCTAGCGTGGCAACCAGAATTGAACACTATATTCCAAGTGCAGCCTAACTAAGGTTCTATAAAGTTGCAACATGACTTGCCAATTTTTAAACTCAATGCCGTATGCCTTCTTGACTACCTTCTGCACCTGCGTTGCCACTTTCAGTGACCTGTGTCCTGTACACCAAGATGCCTCTACCTATCAAATCTCTCAAGGGTTCTGCCATTTACTATGTATTTTCCATTGTATGAGACCTTGGAAAGCCTGGAGAGAGGAGGTAGTTTTCGTGGAAGTTCAGTCTGAACAGCTCTTACGTAGGACACTGTGCTCTATGGGCTGTTCCCAGGGATGGGGACTCTGCTCTACGGGCTTTTCCCAGGGACGGGGACTCTGTGCCCTCCGGGCTGTTCCGAGGGATGCACACCAAGACAAACATCTGATGTTGCTGGAGGGTCATCAACTTGGGGAACGACGCTCTGTGGTCTGGCTGAAACCTGTTGGTATCCCAGTACAAGGAGTTGATCCCGACTGAGGGAAGCAAAACCTGCTCGGACCAAATGACTCAATGAATGCACACAGTGAATATTTCATGTATCACAATTGTGTGGAAGCAGCTCAGAATGAAACTTGATTAATGTAGACAACTTAAATACCTTTGCAACATTTGTAATGACAATTTTGAAGTGTTTTCAATGTTTCTTTAACTGTATTGAAGCACATCAGAGGGTGCAACATGATGTATGTAGAGAACCGGAATATGATTGCACTATGTGTGATGACCTTGGGTGTGGAATAGTGGCACAGTGGTTATCACTGCTGCCTTACACTGCCAGGGACCTGGGTTCGATTCCCAGCTTGGGTCACTGTCTGTGTGGAGTTTGCACGTTCTCCCCAGGTCTGCTTTGGTTTCCACCGGGTGCTCCAGTTTCCTCCCACAGACCAAAAGACCGTGCTGGTTAGGTGCTTTGGCTATGCTAAATTCTCCCTCAGTGTACCCGAACAGGCGCCGGAGTGTGGCAACTAGGGGATTTCCCACAGTGACTTCACTGCAGTGTTAATGGAAGCCTACTTGTGACACGAATAAATAAACCTTATTTTGGAACGTTTGCAATGTTCAAAACGTACCTACCGACTCAAGAACAGTTTCTTCCCTGCTGCCATCAGACTTTTGAATGGACTTATCTCGCATTAAGTTGATCTTTCTCTACACCCTAGTTATGACTATAACACTACATTCTGCACCTTCTCCTTTATGTACTCTATGAATGGTATGCTTTGTCTGTATAGCGCACTAGAAACAATAATGTTCACTTAATCCAACCCATGTGGCAATAATAAATTAACTCGAAGAAAGTATATTTTTTGCACAAGAGATAAAATGAATCTGCTCCAGGGAGATTGAGGTCTGGAGTGGATCATTGATTACACCTGTATTTTTCATTGGTTTTGCGATGGGTGGCGATTAATCTGAACAAATATCTGTCAGGCACCCAGATTGCAGGTATTTGCTCCCACCCACCTCAACTGTCTGGAGCAAGGTCCTGGAAGAACATTACATTTGAGGTCAGGAGGTTATGTTTCAAGATCAAATGGTTAGCTCTGCTGCCTCACAGCGCCACGGACCCGGGTTTGATTCCCGGCTTGGGTCAGTACTGAGGGAGTGCTGCACTGTCAGAGGGTCAGTACCGAGGGAGTGCTGCACTGTCAGAGGGTCAGTGCTGAGGGAGTGCTGCACTGTCAGAGGGTCAGTGCTGAGGGAGTGCTGCACTCTCCGAGGGTCAGTACTGAGGGAGTGCCGCACTGTCAGAGGGTCAGTGCTGAGGGAGTGCCGCACTGTCAGAGGGTCAGTACTGAGGGAGTGCTGCACTGTCAGAGGGTCAGTGCTGAGGGAGTGCCGCACTGTCAGAGGGTCAGTACTGAGAGAGTACTGCACTGTCAGAGGGTCAGTACTGACGGAGTGCTGCACTGTCAGAGGGTCAGTATTGAGGGACTGCTGCACTGTCGGAGGGTCAGTACTGAGGGAGTGCTGCACCATCAGAGGGTCAGTACTGAGGGAGCGCTGCACTGTCAGAGGGTCAGTACTGACGGAGTGCTGCACTGTCAGAGGGTCAGTATTGAGGGACTGCTGCACTGTCGGAGGGTCAGTACTGAGGGAGTGCTGCACCATCAGAGGGTCAGTACTGAGGGAGCGCTGCACTGTCAGAGGGTCAGTACTGAGCGAGTACTGCACCATCAGAGGGTCAGTGTTGAGGGAGTGCTGCACTGTCAGAGGGTCAGTACTGAGGGAGTGCTGCACTGTCAGAGGGTCAGTGCTGAGGGAGTGCTGCACTGTCAGAGGGTCAGTACTGAGGGAATGCTGCACTGTCAGAGGGTCAGTACTGAGGGGGGTGCTGCACTGTCAGAGGGTCAGTACTGAGGGAGTGCTGCGCTGTCAGAGGGTCAGTACTGAGGGGGTGCTGCATTGATTTTTGGGTCAGTACCAAAAGGGTTCTGCACAGTCAATTTGGCAGTACTGAGGGAGTGCAGCACTGTCAGAGGAGCAATATTGAGTAAATATTGCTTTGTTCGAGAGGCATTATTTAAGGAGTGCTACAATATCAGAAGTCAGTATTCAGGGAGTGCTACACTGTCATAAGAATTCTTATAGTATCCCTACATTGCAGATGAAGGCCATTCGGCCCATTGAGTCTGCATTGACTCTCTCGCAGAGCATTTTACCCAGACCCTCTCCTGCGCCCCATCCCCATAACCCTACCCATTCCCCATGGCGAACCTATACATCTTGGGACACGAAGGAGAAATTTACATGGCCAATCCACCTAACCCGCATATTTTTGGACTGTGGGAGGAAACCGGAGCACCTGGAGGAAACTCACACAGACATGGGGAGAACATGCAAACCCTGCGCAGACAATGACCCAAACCTGAAATCAAACCCAGGTTCCTGGTGGTGTGAGGCAGCAGTGCTATCCACTGTGCTACCGTGCCACCCCAAAGTCAGGAGATGGTTCAGTTCAGGTTCTGGTCAATGGTCACCCTCCAGGATGGTGATTGTGTTGGGGGTGGGGTATGGAGCGACGGTAAATGCCCTCGAAAGACGTTGCCCGACACAACAACAACTGCGTATATTTATATAACACCTTTAATGTATTGAAACGTGCCGTCGTGCTTTACAGGAGTAGTATAAAACAAAGCCATGTAGAGGTATCAGGTCAGACGAACGAAAGCCTGGGTGGAAGAGCTGTGGCAAGGAACATCCTAGAGAGGGGAAAGCGAGGTAGGGGGCCCGAGAAATGGGAGGGAAGTTATTTTTCAGGCAACTGAAGGCACAGTCCCCAGTTATGAAGAGAATATAATTCGCAATGAACTGGGGAAGAGGGGTGGGGAACCAGAGTTAAGAGGACTTGCAGATACCTTTGGAGGGTTGTGGGTTTGGAAGAGGTAACAGAGGTAGGGAGGCGCTAGTTTTTAAAGGGATTTGAAAACAAGAATGAGAATCTTGAAAATCAGGTCATTGTTTGACCAGGAGCTAAGGTAAGCCAGCGAGTGCAGGGCTGAAGATTTGCTTCAAGTTAAGACAGGGGCAGTCAAGTTTTCGATGACATTGAAGGACTGAATTTTACGTTGGTGGAGGGGGGTGTGGGTGAGGGGGGTTATTGCTCTGTGGTAACACGCTGTTGACGGCCCTATTGAGCAGAGGGTGTGACCTCTGACCCTCAATGGGAAGCAGAGGGGAAGGTCCTGCCCTCGAGAGCTGCTGACCTCCCTGATTGGCCGGCTGCTCTAGAGTTCCCAGCAGTGCCACGTCTCATTAGTGGACGCTGCTGGAACTGCAGGCAGGCCCTTGGGAAGAAGAACAGCAATGGAGTTTGGATGTCCCGGGCTTTTTTGGATAGGGTAGGGATCAGGCACCCAAGGGATGAGGTGGGGGAGGGGGTGCAAGCAAAGGAGAGTGCAGGGAAATGGGTTTTGGAAGGGAGGGAGGCCATCTGGGTGGCCTTTCAATATGGTGCCCAGACCTTCTTGGCCCCCATGAGGTAAGGCTTCCTCCCAGAGTCCAAAGATGTGTGGATTAGATTGATTGGCCGTGCTAAATTGCCCTTTAATGTCAGCGAGATGAGTTGAGTAAATACGTGGGGAAACGGGGATAAGGCCTGGGTGGGATTGTTGTCAGGCTTGATGGGCCGAATGGCCTCCTTCTGCACTGTAAGGATTCTAGGATTCTATTCCAGGTGTGGATCAATAACGGGGGTGGGGGGGTTGGGTTGGGGGTTCGGGGAGGGATACTGACATTCATTCTGCACCCCCCCCCCCATCCCCTTCGCCACACCTGATACAGTTCACCCAGCTCCGCATAGATACATAAATAATGAGTGGAGTTCGTGTGGGGAAAACCACAACAGAAGAAAGTTCCAATCTCTGCCACTGAACTTCAGACGTCAAAATGGAAGATTCCACCCCAGGAACAGACTAATTCAGGAACCTCACAACCCAGAGAGTGGAGTTCAACTCCTACGACTGGAGTTATTGAAACCCTGGATTAAAATGATTCCGTGGTGACCAGGCAATTGCCGGATAGTTGTTGGAAAAGCGGAACTTTTTCCGGAATGTCTTTTGGATGTTGAGAGGTTGTTTCTCCTCTTGTGGGAGAGTGTAGGACCACAGGGCATCATCTCAGAGTAAGGGGGTGACCCACTGAAGACAGAGATGAGGAGGGATTTCTTCTCTCTGAGGGTAGTGGATGTGTGGCGTTCTTTAGTGTAGAGGGCTGTGAAGGCTGGGTCCATAAGTATGTTAAAGACCGAGATTTTTTAATCAGTAAGAGAATGAAAGGTTATGGGGATGAGGCAGGAAAGTGGAGTTGAGGATTATCACAGAAGAGCAGTCGTGATCTCTTTAAATGGCGGAGCAGACTCGATGGGCCGAATGGCCTACATCTTAGGGAATTCTGTCCCCCACGGCCATACTCGGCCTGTACCTGACTCCAGACTCACAGCAATGTGGTTGGCTCTCGACCGCCTTCTGAAATGGCCTACAACAAGCCACTCAGCTACATCTAAGGAGCCACTGAGGCTGAACAAGTCTCTTCACCCGGCCAAAGAGGGTTCAAGGTGGTGGACGCCCACCACCACCTTCTCAAGAGTGTTCAGGGGTTGGGCAGTAAAAGCTGAGCTTGCAACGCCTTAGATGTTTCGAGAAAATAGGGTCAAGAGAATAGAATACAAAAGCAGGGATGTACTGCTGAGGCTTGAAGCCTCTGATCAGACCACATTTGGAATACTGAGCCATTTTGGGCCCTGTATCTAAGGAAGGATGTACTGGACTTGGAGAGGGTCCCGAGGAGGTTCACGAGAATGATACTGCGAATGAAAGGCTTGAAGTATGAGGAGTGTTTGAGGACTCTGAGTCTGGACTTGATGGAGTTTAGAAGGATGAGGGGGGGGGGGGAATCCCATTGAAACTTACAGAATACTGAAAGGTCTGGATAGAGTGGATGTGGAGAAGATGTTTCCATTAGCGGGAGAAACCAGGATCCGAGGGCACAGCCTCAGAGTAAACCCTTTAGAACCGAGATGTGGAGGAATTTCTTCAGTCAGAGGGTGATCTATAGAATTCATTGCCACAGAAGGCTGTGGAGGCCAGGTCGTTGGAGTGTATTTAAGACAGAGATAGATAGGTTCTTGATTGGTAAGGGGATCAAAGGTTATAGGGAAAAGGTGGGAGAATGGGGTTGAGAAACTTAACAGCCATGATTGAATAGCAGAGCAGAATAGATGGGCTGAATGGCCTGATTCTGCTCTTATGTCTTATGGCCTTATGGTTTCAGAGGCCTGAATGGCCTGCTCAGTTTTACAAGTTCAAGTCCCGTCACAACCCACAAAGATCAACCCAGAGCATCAATAGGCGACAGCGAAATCCACACAATCACACCCGGCTTCATTTTGGGCTTTTTACACAAAATTAAAACAAAATTATATAAATACAATGCAGCACAGGCTCTGGTCACCAGGCTCTTGAGAAATGACCCCAGTCAGAACATGACAGGGAAATGCTGATGGCAATGGATTCACACTGCAAAACAGGTGAGACTGGGAGGGAGGGCAGGGGGAGGGGTGGGGAGGTTATTTTAGTTTAACCGCCCTGGTGAGGATCTTACCAGATTGGTGGAAAGCCAGTTTTAGCCTCCGCCTGGTACTGGCTTTAAGAGAGAGTCAAACCTGGGCCGTGTTTAAACCCAGCATGGCACGCCCATGACACAAGGATTGCCCACCCATGCCTGCTCCCCCTCCCCCCCCTCCCACCTCGTAACTATTAAAGTGTCTGCGGGCATCTCCGTTCTCGGCTGTTCTCAGGTGTTCGCAAATTCCAGGAAGTCCATAATCCCGCCCCCGGTCTCTCCGTTCCAGTTCACGAATAATCAGCCAGGCAGGGAATTGGCTCCCGAGATGGCGAGAGAGTCTGGCAGGGGCCTTTCGGTTGTACTCAAACGCTCCAGGGAATGCCCTCAGCTCCTTTGGAGACCATCGCCGGCAAAGGAAAAATTAAAAACACACAAATTTCTTCAGAAAAAGCAACGACATAAATTCTGATGAACCTTGTCCACAATTCTCCCCAGTATTCCCAACAAATTTCTGCGTCTCAGGTGTTGTCTGGTTCGATCCATCGAGGCCTTCCAGAGCTGGTTGGGCATCGAAGGGACAGGAGTCCATTATTGACCCCTTTAATCACATTTCGGTTTAATGTTTTAAGTTTCCTTTCCACTTCATTTTTTTGTTTTGGGCGGCTCCCCCCCACACCCCCCCCCCTCCTTTTTTATGTGGGGTCTGCCCTTCTTGCTTTGTTCCTCAGGGTGTGGACTTTAGTTCAATTGCTTTACCAAAAAAAATGGTGTTGTTTGGCCTGAGGACTTCCTTGCAGCCGGGCTCTGGAGGGTCAGAGGCATGTGTGGGGGTTGGGGGGGAGAGGAGAGAGTGGGGGAGTGGGGGCGGGGGGGAAGAACAGACATCGTGACGGTGGGGAGAGGTAGGCTGCTATCGGTCACCCTCCAAATGGCCGCAGCGAGGGA
Source organism: Mustelus asterias (assembly GCF_964213995.1). Classification (NCBI taxonomy): domain Eukaryota; kingdom Metazoa; phylum Chordata; class Chondrichthyes; order Carcharhiniformes; family Triakidae; genus Mustelus; species Mustelus asterias. The sequence goes on along the minus strand of NC_135808.1, from coordinate 20,822,944 downwards.
GCAGCAATCGTTGCCGACAGCAGAGGGCGCTCCCGAGTTCCCGGCGACGGTCCTTGTACTCTTAGTGTTATAACAGGCCCACTTGCGCAGTAGGCCTCAAGCCTGTGTAGTGTTAATCCAGACCCATTGCTGGAGGAGTGAAGGGGGGGGAGGGGCTGTGTTTTTAAGTCTGATCAGCATCCCTGGAGTGGGGAGGGGTTTGCAGAAATGCTCTCCCCCTCCCCATCACCCTGACGGGTCAAACAGTATCCTTCACGTCATTCTTGATAATGTTTGGAGGTTTGGGAGCAGCGCTATGAGATGTCGATGTGTAGCTGAGCCGGCCGGCAGAGACAGCTGCGGGCGAGGTGAAAAGGGAAGGCACTTTTATTTATTTTGTTGCTGGTGATGGATTTGGATTTGGCTTCGCTGGTTCTCGGGACGACAGTCCGTGACCCCTTGTCATTCCTGCGTCGGTGAGGAAGGGCCGGGGCCTATCTGACAGACCGAGACCCATAAAACATTCAGCTGGTCCGATCAGTGAGGTGTTCCCCCCCTCCCCCCACCCCACCCCCGTCCTCCCAGCGAAGGGCAGCGAGGCAGCTCACCTCCGACCTGTGAACCCTGACCCCGAGGCACTGACCCCTGGACAAACCCTTGCTTGGAGCTGTGCCGTCAGGTGCAGTTCCCTTTGCTGCCACTGCAATGGTAAACCCTCCATGGTGGCTCCGGGTGCCCCCCTCGGGGATTCGAACTGACAGCGCAGTGGGAGAGGTTCAGGATGGGCTTTGCAGAGAAGGGAACTTTTGCCTCGGTGGTGGAGGAGGGTGGGCGGGGGGGGTCGGGAGAATGCTTGTAGTGGGAGTCGACGGGCAGAAGGGTGGTCTGATCTTGACTGGGTATGTGACTGTCCAACATTCCCCGCTCGCCTGCCCGCCCAGCGAATGGGAATGCCAAGCTGGTGAGCGGCAGGAAAGAGTGCAAATAACTTTGGCTGATGGCGCCGTGAATGGCCATTCGCAGGGCATTGCTTACCAACCGGTCAAACGTTTTGGCCAGCTGATGGAAGCTTAATAAAGAAGCATTGCAGTCGACTCTGGGCAGGGCCCCTTTGAAGGATGGTGGGAATGCGGAAGGTTTGCAGAGTGGCGGGGGGGGGGGGGCGGGGTTTGTCCTTTCTGCCATTCCGGATTAAGCAGGGAAAGCTTTTGTGTTGCAGGAGAGCGCTTTCAGATCCCCACCGTTGCGTAGGGAAAGGCCACAGCCCCTCCATGGCCACCTGTGGAGCCAGAGATGCACTCGGGCGGAGGCGGTACATATCCTTGTGTTGCCACTCCCACCGCCGTGGGTTCATCTGCACCCACACGGCCCCGAATACGGTCATCAAATCTCTGACAGGAAGGATGTAGATTCTCACTGGAGTCAAAGAACTCTCTCTTCATTTCAGAGAGGTCCGTCCGTGCGCGCTCGAATTCCAAGGAACCTCTGACGGCCTCCACAGATAGGCTTCCTCCAGAGAAAAGTTCGGCCATTCCTCTGGGTGCGTGTTGAGCTGAATTCACACTCGCCCAAACCCGACACACGTCCACACATCAGTTCCAGGACAGGGAGGTTGGGGGCCTGACCTGACCTTGGCTGACCCCTCAACTTTCAGATCTCTGTCTCTCCTCTGATTAGGGGACCGCAAAGTCCGAAATCGAAGACTCGATCCGATGCTCAGTGAACCAGCTTCTGTGGGAAATAAGAGTGACCTGCAAGCCAGCGAACCTCATTTCTCTCGTTGTCGCAAAATAAGAAGGAAAGGGCCCTGGGATTTAGTGCTTCTGTCTGGTTTCGATTGGAGAATGCCCCAGCGCCCTCCGTAACCAGGACAACCCACTTTCATTAGCCGCACAGCCTGCTCTGCTGAAGCCTCGGTGGGCCAACCCCCCTGGGGCTATTGTCATGGGGCGATCCCACTTCGGCTGTCAGGAGTCTTCAGTCACCTTCCCCCCGAAAGGGCCTTTAAAACAAGGCCTTGGCAATCTTCATCCCCTTGGACCTGATCTTCGGGAAGGGGGAGCCGTGCTCTATCCGCAACTTGGGCGAAGGGTAGCCCTTCCTCCGCAGGATGAAGTCAATGCTGGTGGAGCTCATGGCGTAGAAGACATTGGCGTTGTGTGGGATGGTGAACTCTGCAAAAGGGAGTGGGGGGGGGGGCGGAGAATGTGGTGGAAAGAAAAACAGGCATCAACTCAACGTGCCATGTCTCAATTTTAAAATCCTCACGCCCTCGTTTTCAAAGCCCATCGCGGCCTCATAGAATCCCCTCAGTGCAGGAGGAGGCCATTTGGCCCATCAATTCTGTCCTGGCCACAATCCCACCCAGGCCCTATCCCTGTAACCCCACGTATTTACCCTGCCAATCCCCCTAACACTAAGGGGCAGTTTAGCATGGCCAATCAACCTAACCTGCACATCTTTGGAGTGTGGGAGGAAACCGGAGCACCCGGAGGAAACCCACACAGACACGGGGAGAACGTGCAGACTCCACACTGTCAAGTTACCTGAGGCTGGATTTGAACCGGGATTCCTGGCACTGTGAGGCAGCAGTGCTGAGCACTTTGCCACCATGCCACCCATCTCCATGATCTCTGCCCATCCTCGGGCCTCCTGCGTTCTCTGCCAATTCCGGCCCCCCTGACTGTCCCGCATTTTAATCACTCCACCCATTGGTGGCTCATTGCTACCCAAGCCCTACTTCTGGAACTCCCTCCCTAAAACACACTCCTTCCCTTTCCTCCTTTAAGACATGGCTTAGAACCCATCTCTGTGATCAAGCTTTTGGTCATGTGACCCAACATCACCTCATGCTCCGTGTCAAATGTCATCCACGAACCTTATAGGCTCGATATAACTGCGATTGGCATGGGATCACATGGGACACGTGGTTGACATGGGATTGACATGGGATTGACATGCTAGTACACATCAATAAACAAGTCCAATCAATTCCCTGACGTTGATGTCAAATAAACCACTTGAGAAACAGCATCTTCGAGGAGGTAAGGGAAGGAGAGAGATGCTTGGCTTGAGTTCAGGCTGACAAGCAGGAGAAAAGCGCGAGAGGATGGATTCAGAAGATGGATGAAGCCACCTCACTTGTAGGACTTGGACGGCAGGTGGCACAGTGCTTAGCACTGCTGTCTTACAGCGCCAGGGACCTGGGTTCGATTCCCGGCTTGGGTCACTGTCAGTGTGGAGTTTGCACGTTTTCCCCGTGTCTGTGTTTCCCCCGGGTGCTCCGGTTTCCTCCCAAAGTCCAGAGATGTGCAGGTTAGGTGGATTGGTGATGCTAAATTACCCCGTAGTGTCAGGGGGACTAACTAGGGTAAATGCATGAGGTTACGGGGATAGGATCTGGGTGGGATTGTGGTCGGTGCAGACTCGATGGGCTGAACGGCCTCCTTCTGCACTGTAGGATTTTGTGATTCTCCGAAATAGAAGCTGGAGTTGGCCATTTTGCCCTTTGCGCCTGCTCCACCGCTCAAAGAGATCATGGCCGACCTTTGACTTCAACTCCTCCTTCGAGTTGACGTCCCTTAATTCCATCAGTATCCAAAAATCTACCAATCCCAACCTTGAACAAGCCCAATGACTGAGCATCCAGAGCACTTGGAGGAGAGAATTCCCAAGCCTTCGGCTGAAGGAGTTTAGAATCATAGAATCCCTACAGTGCAAAAGGAGGCCATTCAGCCCATCAAGCCTGCACTGACAACAATCCCATCCAGGTCCTATCCCTACAACCACACGTTAATCCCCCTGACACAAAGGGGCAATTTAGCATGGCCAGCCCTCCTACGTTTCTCTTACTAGTAGCCCTAAATCCTTTTATCCAGCAATCATGTACATCTCACCACACCGGCCCCCCCTCCCACTCCCCTTCCCCTAGCTCTGAACTCTCCAGCCTGGAGAAACATCTCTCTGCAAATGACCCTGTCGAACCCGCCATGACCCTTCACCTTTGTCCTCGGTGATGAGCTGCACCAGTTCGTAAGATGGAGCAGCGTTGGCATCTTGGTTGTGCTTCTCCAGGGCTTTCCCGATGACCGCAGGGGTCTTGTCCTGGCTGGAGACCTGTGGAAAGAGGAAGGGGTGTGATTCATTCATACTGGACTGGAGTTAAACAAGAAACATAGAAGATAGGAGCAGGAGAAGGCCATTTGGCCCTTCGAGCCTGTTCCACAGAAACCTGCATGTTTTTCCAACAACAACCTGTCCTCGTCCTTCCACACTGATGCTACAGTTAAGAAAGCCCACCAACACCTCTACTTTCTCAGGAGACTAAGGAAATTCAGTGACTCTCACCAATTTTGACAGATGCACCATAAAAAACATCCTTTCTGGTTGTATCACAGCTTGGTCTGGCTCCTGCTCTGCCCAAGATCGCAAGAAACTACAAAGGATTGTGAATGAAGCCCAATCCGTCACACAAACCAGCCTCCCATCCATTGGCTCTATCTACACTTCCCGCTGCCTCGGCAAAGCAGCCAGCATAATTAAGGACCCCACACAACCCAGACATTCTCTCTTGCACCTTCTTCCGTCGGGAAATAGATACAAAAGTCTGAGACCAAGTACCAACTGACTCAAGAACATAGAACTAGAAACAGAAGGCGGCCATTCGGCCCTTCGAGCCTGCTCCACCATTCATTTTGATCACAGTAAGAAGTCTCACAACACCAGATTAAAGTCCAACAGGAATTTAGAATCATGAGCTTTTGGAGTGCTGCTCCTTCATCAGGAAACAGATTCACCATAAAAATCATCCTTTCTGATGTTTCACTTGACGAAGGAGCAGCGCTCTGAAAGCTCGTGATTCCAAATAAACCTGTTGGACTTTAAACTGGTGTTGTGAAACTTCTTACTGTGCCCCCCCCAGACAACGCCGGCATCTCCACATCATTTTGATCATGGTTGATCATCATAAGCCATAGAGCAGGCTCGAACAACTTCTTTCCTGCTGCCATCAGACTTTTGAATGGACCTACCTTATATTAAGCTGATCTTTCTCTACACCCTAGCTATGACTGTAACACAGCATTCTGCGGCCTCTCATTTCCTACTCCCCTATGTACTTCATGAACGGTATGCTTTGTCTGTATAGCCCGCAAGAAACAACACTTTCCATTGTATGCCAATTGTGACAATAATACATCAAATCAAAACCCCGTTCCGCAATGTCCAATAGTGATCTCTTAACTGGGGTGGGCCTCGGTGGTGGTGGAGATATTTAATCTGGCAAAACATGCAACTTCGGTTTAGCGGCACATTTCACCAAACCACCCCGCTTTAATCCCAATGGAAGTCTATCGAAGGGAGATTGGATGTGAGGTATAGTGGAGGTGGGGTAATCCAGTCTGATGTTGACTATCATTCACTCTCGCCCACAATTAAAATGAATCCCTTATTTGCACGTGCGTGGAACTTCATGGGCAGGATTTCCATGTCTTGCCAGCGGCAGGACAGCTGGAAAGTTGGCATCGGAAGGTGGCATTCTCTGCCCCAGTCCAATTTGGTAGTGGCAGGTTTGGTAGTGGGGGGGGTGGTATGTGGGGATGGGGATATGCACGACCCTAAGTGGTTGGTGCTGCATCAAGACAATTAAAGGGCCTATTAAAACCAATATTAAAACCATCTGCTATTTCCCACAACGCTGATGAAGAAGTTAATACCACCCAGGGTAGCGATATGCCCACTTCATCAGCAGCCCCACTACCTGAAACATTTGCCCCTCCTCCTCAGTGCCAGCAATGTACACCACACTCAGGATGGGCAGAGTAACAAGTCTCACAACACCAGGTTAAAGTCCAACAAGTTTATTTGGAATCACGAGCTTTCGGAGCGCTGCTCCTTCATCAGGTGAGTGACGAAGGAGCAGCGCTCTGAAAGCTCGTGATTCTAAATAAACCTGTTGGACTTTAACCTGATGTTGTGAGACTTCTTACTGAGCCCACCCCAGTCCAACGCTGGCATCTCCAGATCACACTCAAGATGCACTGCAGCAAGTACCAAGGCTCCTTAGGCAGCACCTTCCAAACTCACAACTGCTACCACCTGGAAAGACAAAGGCAGCAGATACCTGGGAACATCTGGAGAGTCCCCTCTGAATCACCCATCATTCTGACTTGGAAATATCTCGCCGTTCCTTCACTGTCGCTGGGTCAAAATCCTGGAATGTCCTCCCTAACTGCACTGTGGGTGTACTTACATCTCTGGGGCCGCAGTGGTTCAAGAAGGCAGCTCACCCACCAGCTTCTGTTGTTGGTGCAGGCTCGATGGGGCGACGGTGGCACAGTGGTTAGCACTGCTGCCCCACAGCGCTGGGAACCCGGGTTCGATTGGGTCACTGTCTGTGCGCAGTCTGCATGTTCTCCCCGTGTCTGCGTGGGTTTCCTCCGGGTGCTCCGATTTCCTCCCACAGTCCGGAAGACGTGCTGGTTAGGTGCATTGGCCATGTTAAATTGCCCCTTAGTGTACCCGAACAGGCGCCAGAGTGTGGCAACTGGGGGATTTTCACAGTAGCTTCATCGCAGTGTTAGTGACACGAGTAAATAAAGTTAAACTTAAACTGCACTATAGGGATTCTATGCTTCCCAAGGGCATTTGGGGATGGGCAATAAAGACTGACCTTACAATACCACCAGAGTGAATTTGAATGAAATTTGCCTCCTGGGCTGCAGCCTCTTACCAAGATGCTCTTGTACAAGTTTCCATTGGCGACGTCGAGCCGGATCCGGATGATCCGGCAGTCGGATTGCGGAGAGCCGATGGGTGCCGATGGGGGCACGTATGTGGCGCCGCAGGACGCAGAGCGCCTGTGCCCTTTGACGAAGCTGGTGGTGGGGGACAAAGTGGAGGGGGAAGGAGGGCAGGTTGGGCTGGAGTCAATCCCAGCAGAGTCCAGGGAGGAGACCGAGGGGAATTTGGTGTGCTGCAAAAGAGAGAGAGAGAGAGGTTGTTATCACATTAAACCCCTTCACCTGGCTCAGTGGAAACATCTGGATGTCAATAAGACCGGAAAAGAAATTAAAACTTTTTTCTCCCCCGCTGTTTTAAAATTGACTTTTGCTGCACCAGAAGATGGCTGCTACAGGTCACATGATTCACCATCTTTTTTTTAAACATTCTTTCATGGGTTGTGGGTGTCGCTGGGCCAGCATTTATTGCCCATCCCCAGTTGAACTGCATGGCTTGCTAGGCCATAGAGGTCACTTACCAATCCATCACATTACTGTGGATCTGGAATCACATATAGGCCAGACCGGTTGAGGACAGCAGATAGCTAGCAGCTTCCAACAGGTTTAATGGATTAGCAGTGCTCATGTCCTCATCAAAAATGAAGCCTTCCCCGTACCCGACCCCACCCCTTTCAACAACTTTCTCTCCCACAAGACCATAAGATAGGGGCAGAATTAGGCCATTCAGCCCATCAAGGCTGCCCCACCATTCAACCATGGCTAATAAGTTTTTCAACCTCATTCTCCCGTCTTTTCCCCGTAACCTTTGATCCCCTTACCAATCAAGAACCTATCTATCGCTGTCTTAAAGACACTCAATGACCTGGCCTCCACAGCCTTCTGTGGCAAAGAATTCCACAGATTCACCACCCTCTGGCTCAAGAAATTCCTCCACATCTCGATTCTCGAGGGTTGTCTCTTTACTCTAAGGCTGAGCCCTCGGATCCTCGTGTCTCCTACTAATGGACTACGAGACTTCCCCACGTCCCAACTTTACACCGAGTCATTGAGAGATGGAGTCACACGGGAAAAAGTGTCAAGAAGCACTGCGACTTCCCAAGAGTGTGAAACATGCCATTAAAATGCAGCGTCTTTCTTTTCTCAAAGTGTTCTGGAGAAGGAAGACCATTACCCGGGCAACCTTGGACAGCAAGGCATTAATCGGCCTGAACGAGTGCTCCTTGAGCCCAGAAAATTCGGAAGGGCAGTCCAGATCCAGGGTTGGTGAGCCAGGTACATCCCACGGTGCTAAGCCGCCAGTAGTCACTGTGGGGCTGTTCTGGTCAGAGGGAGGGCTGAAACAACAAGAGGCCTCGCATCAGAGATTCAGCATTTACCTTTGCAACCATTTTATTGCTGAGTTTTTTAAAAAGACATGGTGTCAAAACTGTTCGTCTTGGGTTCATCAGGACAGATTTGCAAGAATACCAAACCTAAAGGGAAAATTCTTCAACTGAACAAAAACTTGGGCAACAGCCATTATCTGGCGCATTCCTCGTGCCAATCAGCGTTGACCTGCCCGGTTTGAATCTAAACAAAACCTTGCCAGTTAACTGTTCCCTGGTGCATTTGTCAGGCCACTTCGCAAGCATACAATGATTCACATTGCATGAGAAGAGAGTGACGATTGTTTGGCAAATGGATTCTGAATGGGAGAGGGGTAGCCATGGAGATGGCACCAGTTGATGGTAACTGACAGTTAATGGTGGGCATTGTTTGAAACTTAAAACTAGACAGCTTGACCCCGATTGGTCAAGACATTGCCCTGAGGGATGAGTCAGCGAATGGCTGTCGACTCAGATCCATAAAACTAAAACTCTGCCAACAATGTTGAGTAAACTTACTCATTGCAGTGCGTGATGATGAGTGTCGGCCGAAGTTTTGATGGAGTGCTGGGCATTTCAGCTGGTGGCTCAACCTCGCAAGACAACTTGTAGCTGCAAAAGACACAATTGAAATCAATAAATAGCGACGCTCGGGCTGAATTTTTCTGCTGGCTTGAGGTCCCGCCTCCAGGACTGGATTTGAGATCCAACTCCACCCTGGTGAGACCGGGGGCGGGGCATTGCTGGCGGCAACCAATGAAGAGTCTGCCACCGGGGCCATCGTCCAATAAGGGACATTGTCCCTCCCCCCACCGCCCTCCATCTGCACCAGTTGAGTCACTGCTCAGGTGAACATCGCTGAGGCCATGAAGGCCAGACAGGACATTCAGTTTAAAGTTTATTTAATAGTGTCACAGGTCGGCTTACATTAACACTGCAGTGAAGTTATTGTGAAAATCCCCTAGTCGCCACACTCCGGCGCCTGTTCGGGTACACTGAGGGAGAATTTAGCATGGCCAATGCACCTAACCTGCACATCTTTGAACTGTGGGAGGAAACCGGAGCACCCGGAGGAAACCCACGCAGACACGGGGAGAACGTGCAGACTCCACACAGACCCAGGCCGGGAATCGAACCGGGTACCTGCCACTGTGAGGTATCAGTGCTCACCACTGTGCCACCGTGTCGTCCTGTGGGCGACCAGGGAGAACTACTGAGGGCAGGCATGAGCTGGGTTTCAAAATCTCTCTTCCGAAGCATGGTGTCTCTGACAGTGCAGCACAAACCCAGTCCTTCTACGGGGGCTTATCAGAGAGGATGATGCCACCCCCCCTCCCTGGGTCTCAGGGTCGCAACACAGGTCCATGGTCCTCTGGCACAAAAGTGAAAATTCTACCATCTGAGCTGACAGCTGGAGTGAGTGGGAGGTTTCATTGCAGTGTTAATGTAAGCCGACTTGTGACACCAATAAATATAACTATAAAACAATACGTATACGCCAGCTAACTTCGTGTGGAAAACAGATTTCCAGCAGTTGTCAGGTTGCTGTTTGTGGGATCTTACTGTGCGCAGGTTGGCTAGCACGCTTCCTACATTACAACAGTGAGCACACTCACACACACACAAACAAGTGAGCACACTCACACACAAACACGGGTTGGCGAAGTACTCTGGGACAGGCTGAGGTCAGTGAAAGACGCTATACAAATGCAAGCGCAACCACCTTTTAGGAGAGAGAAATGTTTCTACAAAAGTCTCTCTCTTTCGGAAAGATAAATAGGAGGGGAGGGGGGTGGAGGGGTGAGGTGATTGATGGCACAGGACTGAGGGGCTGGTAGGTTTCCTCCAGGTGCTCTGGTTTCCTCCCAGTCCGAACGACGTGCTGGTTAGGTGCATTGGCCATGCTAAATTCTCCCTCAGTGTACCCGAACAGGCACTGGAGTGTGGCAACTAGGGGAATTTCACAATAACTTCATTGCAGTGTTAATGTAAGGACTAAAAACAGCCAAAATGCCTCCGCATTACTTTTGCGGAGGCTGGTTAGGGGGGGGTTAGATTGAGGGAGGGATGGCAGTTGATAGGGGAACCCCCTCATAAGTAGCGGGTAGCTGCTCATTAGAGCAAAATTGAGGCCAAGTTCCGGTCACCCTCCAGGTTCCCATGGTGACTGGAGATGGTTGGAAGACTGGGGGAGGGATGGGGTATGGAATCTGGTCAGGCCTAGAGGTCTTGCCTGCTTACCTGTAGGTCAGCTCCCTCCCCCTCCCCAACTCCCCCTTCCCCATCACTATCCCCAACAAAGCAGTGATGGCCTCACTGCACAACCGTTTTTAATGATAGATTTGTAAGAAGTGGGACATTGAAGCACCCCGTCTCTCACTTACCTTTTCATTAACTCCTGCTGCTCCTCTCTAAAGCAGAAGGCCTTGGATTGGCCTTCTGGGTTCAAGAGCATGCCCACTGCCTCCAATTGGATGGGAAGTGGGCCATTGAAATACACAATGGATGACTGTTTCCCCCAGGAAGAGGGATGGGAGAAGGGGGCAGGGGAGGGGAGGTGGGGGATCGTGTTTGGCAGGGTGAAACAATCCTGTGGGAGAGGAGAACTGAGCTCAACAGGGGGCCAGCCAGGTGACCAAGAAAATTGGCACATCAGCAGTAGTACCCTCATCGTAGACTGGCTGTCTCTGCATGTGCATGAAATAGATAGCGCAGACAAAAGTTGGATGTTTCACGATAATCTATCAACAGGACACAGCTGAATGTCCTTGCTAACAGCACCAAAACTGTAATAATGGCATGATTAAGTGATCATTGTCTGAACGGACATTCTATCGATCTACCACTAAAGATTATGATATGACCTATGGGACGCGATTAAACAGCTTTTGTTTCAGCCCTACTTCTTTGTAATGATATGTAAATAATTTACCGGCATGCGTAACTAGAAACAATTATCTTTACTCGAAGTTGTGCCCTATAAAAAGGCTGACTGTACACAATTGAGTCGACTGAAGAAGCCTTAGGAATTCTTCAGTTCTCTCCTTATCAATAAGGAAATAAAGGATCCATCACTCACAAACACTGTGTCCGAATATCTTTCTAGCTCCGACAATCACCACCTCTATTCCTCACCCACTGGAGGGAAAATCCATCCTCCGGACTTCTCATCTTGTGGATAACCTGATTCCATTCTTCCCAACAGTGGCAACGAGGCCTGGTACCCGAGGAGCTCAGACTTTATCTACCCTGGAACCGGCCATGCCAGGCTTTACAATGTATGTTGGCATTGGCCCGTGGTGTCTGCCCGCTGGTTAAAATAAAAGTCGTATGTTTCCCACTTAATTGAACTGGCTCGCGGATTCTGCTACCATCATTCTGAAATTAATCCAGCCCCGCCGTGTGAAAGGGTGCAGCAATCCGGACAGGAAGAGCAATCGTACGGGACATAAAACCAAGGGAGAAGAGGGGGCTGGAATACCCGATCCCCATCCCATTCCCTACCGTGTTTCCATAGTCTAAAGTTTATTTATTAGTGTCGCAAGTAGGCTTACATTAACACTGCAATGAAGCTACTGTGAAAAATCCCCTTGTCGTCACACTCTGGCGCCTGTTTGGATACACAGGGAAAATTTAGCACCTAACCAGCATGTCTTTCGGACTGCGGGAAGAAACCAGAGCACCCTGAGGAAACTCACGCAGACACGGGGAGAACATGCAGACTCCACGCAGACAGTGATCCAAGCCGGCAATCGAACCCGGGTCCCTGTCACTGTGAGGCAGCAGTGCTAACCACTGTGCCACCGTACCGCCCTAAGGGCAGTTGGGGCCGAAATGGCCCCCCCGTGTTGGACAAGGCGGCTGCCAATGCCCCCTGCTGGCGATGGTGCGCGACTGTCTCACCTGTCGGCCTCACTGAGCGTCTCCAGTCTGTAGAACCAATGCAGGAAGTCCTGTTGCTTCTCGAAGCTGTAATTCTTGCAGGCTTTCTGGAGGAGTTTAATCTGGGCGATGATTTCAAATTCCTGTCGTGTGCCCCGTAAAACAACAACCCCCACCCCCGACAAAAAAAAATAATGATTGAACAGAAAATAAAACAGAATAACAACGCACCAAGTCGGTGAACAGAAAAGAGCAATGAAGGAAATAAATCAAATTTGCCGCAGCAACCTTTACCTTTCTCCTCTTCTCAAAGTTAATTAAGTCATTCTGGAAAAAAGAGAGAAAAAGAAGAGAGAGAGCATTTACGTTCTGATATAGTCGCAGGTTGAAACATTCTCCCCTTTCCATCTCCTTCAGAGACAACTGAAAGGCTCCCTTCCTCTTGCTCCCTGGAATTTGAGCCTTCAGCGAGGAACTAAGCCCATTCTTGATCCAGACAGAAGATGTGCTCTGTGTGGAAGCTGAATGACTTTCCGAGCAATGTAAAATAGCAGTGATGGTAATGCAATCGAGGGGGAGATAGAACAAAGAAAATTACAGCACAGGAACAGGCCCTTCGGCCCTCCAAGCCTGCACCGACCATGCTGCCCGACTGAACTAAAACCCTCTACCCTTCCGGGGACCATATCCCTCTATTCCCATCCTACTCATGTATTTGTCCAGAAGCCCCTTAAAAGTCACTATCGTATCTGCTACCCAGCAGCAAGTTTCAGGCACTCACCACCCTCTGCGTAACTTGCCTCGTACATCTCCTTTAAACTTTGCCCCTCACACCTTAAACTTATGCCCTCGAGTAATTGACTCTTCCACCCTGGGAAAAAGCTTCTGACTATCCACTCTGTCCATATCTTGTAGACTTCTATCATGTCGCCCCTCTCAACTTCCGTCGCTCCAGTGAGAACAAACCAAGTTTCTCCAACCTCTCCTCATAGCCAATGCCCTCCATACCAGGCAACATCCTGGTAAATATTTTCTGCACCCTCTCCAAAGCCTCCACATCCTACTGGTAGTGTGGCGACCAGAATTGAACACTATATTCCAAGTGCGGCCTAACTAAAGTTCTAAAATGATTAGATTATCTCTTGTTCGAGATAGTCAACATCTAGCACATTAACTAGACATACTTAGAATCACTGAATTCCTACAGTGCAGAAGGAGCCCATTCAGCCCATTGTATCTGCACCTATAATAATCACACGCCGGCCTATCCCCGCAACGCCATGTATTTACCCTGCTAATCCCCCTGACACTGAGGGGCAATTTAGCATGGCCAATCAACCTGAGTTACACATCTATGGACTGTGGGAGGAAACCGGAGCATCCAGAGGAAACCCACACAGACACGGGGAGAATGTGTGCAAACTCCACACAGACAGTGACCCGAGGGCGGAATCAAACCTGGGTCCCTGGTGCTGTGAGGCAGCAGTGCTAACCATTGTGCCCCCGTGCTGCCAGGCATGATCGTGAGAACAATGGAATTTCTGGAGGAACAATGATCCAGATCTGGTTCATCTTCTACTATCCTGGTCATCAGAGAATGTAACAATAATGGAGTTTTGTCTAATCAAAGCTGTCAACTTCCTACAAAGTAGTCGACAACAGAGGGAGGCACGAGGTGAAGAACGGTTCCCTTATTGGAAGGCTTTTAGAACCGCAGACGCAACATCAGCTGCTTCCACCCAAGTGTTGCATCACTCTCTCCGCACTCCAACCCGATCGCATCTCAAATTATCCACATGCACCATCTCAAAGTGGGAACGTTCTGAAAGTGATCGCTTAAAGGCACACTCACCTCAACATAGTCCTTCACCGCCGTGTCCAGCATAACCAAGTCCGTTAGGAATGTCCCAAGGTATGGCACTGTGCCCTGAACTACATTCTGTTGAGATTGAAAGACGGTTAAATACGCTCCATGCTTTTCACAGAGAAACCAGGAGCAGGATGAGGCCATTTGACCCTTCGAGCCAGCTCCGCCATTCATTATGATCATGGCTGATCATCAAATTCAATGTCCTGATCCCACCTTCCCCCCCATATCCCTTGGTCCCTTTAACCCTCAGAGCGATATCGAATTCCTTCTTGAAATCACACAAGGTTTGGGCCTCAAATACTTTCAGCTGGGAGGCGATGGCCTGGTGCTGCTATTGCTGGAAATTAATCCAGAAATTCAGCTAATGTTCTGGGGACACGAGTTCGAATCCCACCACAGCAGATGGTGGAATTTGAATTCAATAAAAAAAATCTGGAATTAAGAATCTACTGATGACCATGAAACCATTGTCGATTGTCAAAAAAAACCCATCTGGTTCAGTAATATCCTTGATGGAAGGAAATCTGCCATTCTTACCTGGTCTGGCCTACCTGTGACTCCAGAGCCACAGCAATGTGGTTGATTCTCAACTGCCCTCTGAAATGGCCGAGCAAGCCACTCAGTTGTATCAGCGCTTCAAGAAGCCTTCACCACTGCACTCTCAAGGACAACTAGGGATGGGCAATAAATTTTGGCCAACCAGCGACGCCCATGTCCCACGAATGGAATTTTAAAAAAGCCTTTACAGAGAACAGTATAGCACAGGGACAGGCCCTTCAGCCCATCAAGCCTGTGCCGGCACATGACGCCTTTCTAAACGGAAGACCTTTTGCCTCTGTGCACTCCGTATCCCTCTATTCCCTGTCTATTCACGGATCTGTCAAGATGCCTCTTAAACATTGGTATTGTATCTACTTTGGCCACCTCCTCCAGCAGTGCATTCCAGGCACTTACCACCCTCTTGTGTAAAAAACTTGATTCTCACAAGTCCTTTAAACTTTCCCCCTTTTACCTTAAACCTACGTGCCCTATTAATGACATTTCTACCCTGGGGAAAAGCCACCGACCATCCATTCTACCCATGCCTCTCATAATTTTGCTGGCTTCTCTCAGGTTGCCCCTTTAGTGCACAGTGCTTCCTCACATCACCCCTGAACAACTGAGCTGTAATTTGAAGGTTGTGTCTTCTTGTTCTGGACTCTCCCCACTAGAGGGAACAGTTCTTCTCTCTCTCTTTCTCTCTCTCACCCATTGAGTCCTTTAAGCCAGAGTAATGTCATAGATAACCATTGTAAAAGCTACTGGAGATTCAGGGTCACTCTTATCATGGCTGTAATACAATATTCCTTTCCCCCCCAGCAACCCACCCCCTTCAAACAAGATTAAACCGATACTTACAGGAACTTTGTGGTCCTTGGGCTTTTTCAGATGTTTCTTGTCCAGCGTGGCAAACTTTGAAGTCCCTTCCTACGAATTCAGAAAGAACAGGATTCAGGAATTTTATTTCGGAACCACGGAATGGCGGTTCAAGCGCCAGAGCCCCGGGAAAGCGTCACACTCGGCCATAGGGGCGGCACGGTGCACAGTGGTTAGCGCTGCTGCCTCACAGCGTGAGGGACCCGGGTTCAATTCCTGGCTTGGGTCACTGTCTGTGTGGAATTTGCACATTCTCCTCGTGTCTGCGTGGGTTTCCTCCCACACGTCAAAGATGTGCAGGTTAGGTGGATTGGCCATGCTAAATTTATCCAAGTGTCAGGGGATTTGCAGGGTAATTGTGTGGTGCTACGGGAATAGGATCTGGGTGGGATTGTGGTCAGTGCAGATTCGATGGGCCGAATGGCCTCCTTCTGCACTGTAGGAATTCTATGGCAAAGTCCCGGTGACTGGGATGCTAAGAAAGATGTCAGCTGTCCCCCCCCCTCCCCGTGGGCATCGGGGGGGCCCCTCACCCTTGGAGGAATGGGAGACCTCCTCTGGGACCGACCACACAATTCTGTTCCCACATGTCTCTCCCCTCCCTGCCTCTCAACAGCATGGCTTCCTGAGCCAACCTCCCATCTCACATCCTCCCATCTTACGCCCTTCGCAAACTAGAACTTGTCAAAACCTCTGCCGTCTGAATTGTAACTCACGCCAAGTCCCGGTCAACCACCAACCCTGATCTTGCTGAGAAACATTGGCTCCGAGTTAAGCAGCACCTCGACTTTAAAAAGAAACTGTAATCCTTGTTTTCAAATCCCTCCCGCAACCCTGCAATCTCCTCTAGCCCCGCAACCCTCCGAGATACCCATTCTCCTTTCATTCCAGCCACTTGAATATTCCTGACCTCAATCATTCCACTACTGCTGGCCATGTCTTCAGTTGCTTGGGACACAGGCTCTAAAATTCCCTCTTTAAATCTCTCAATGTTACCTCATCTCTTTGCCCCTTTAAGAACTTGACCAGTTTCCATTGACCACAAACTGTTCCTGATCAGGCCACGGGCAGCACGGTGGCACCGTGGTTAGCATTGCTGCCTCGCAGCCTTAGGGACCTGAATTCGATTCCCAATTTGGGTGACTGTGCGGAGTCTGCACGTTCTCCCCATGTCCGAGTGGGTTTCCTCCGGGTGCTCCAGTTTCCTCCCACAGTCCGAAAGACGTGCTGGTTAGTTGCTTTGACCGTGCTAAATTCTCCCTCAGTGTACCCGAACTGGCGCCGAAGTGTGGCGACCAGGGGATTTTCACAGTAACTTCATTGCAGTGTTAATGTAAGCCTACTTGTGATACTAATAAATAAATATCATGGCTACCAGAGAAGGTCAGGGATTAGGAATCCTGTGGTGAGTAAGACCATAAGACATAGGAGCAGAATTTAAACACAATGAAACTTACACTCCGAATCCTCAAAGTCTGTCCACCACCTCGAAGGCACAAATCAGGAGTGTGATGGAACACTCCCCACTTGTTTGGATGTGTGCAGCTCAGGAAGCTCCACAGCATCCAGGACAAAGCAGCCCTGCTTACCTGTTACCCCTTCCACAAACATTCACTCCCTCCACCACCGAAGCACAGTGTCAGCAGTGTGTACCATCTGCAAGATGCACAGCAGCAACTCACCAAGGTTCCTTCAGCAGCACCTTCTAAACCCACAACAACTACCATCTAGAAGGGCAAGAGCAGCAGATACCTGGGAACATCACGACCTGTAAGCTCCCCTCCAAGTCTTGCCCCATCCTGCCCCAAAACGTGCCTTGTTTTCCAGTGGCAAAGGTGGCCTGGCATTGGCTGTCAGTGGAATCTTCTCGTGCTGCCAATGCGAATGGGATTTTCTGTGGCTCGCGCCCTCTACCACTGGGGAACCCACCAGGGGCCGGGAGAGGTTACCATCGGCAGGAGTGGAAAATCCCACCTGTTTTGTGAAAATTACCTGGCATGGCCATTACTAATTATAAATATAATTGTAGAAATTATAGTCCATTATAATCATAGAATCCTTACAGTGCAGAAGAGACCATTCGAACCATCTAGTCTGCACCAACTCTCTGATGGAGTACCTTACCCAGGCCCTCTACCACGCCCTATCCCTGTAATCCATATACTTACCATGGCTAATCCATCTAACCCAGACACTAAGGGGCAATTTACCAAGGCTAATCAATCTAACCTAGACACTGAGGGGTAATTTACCATGACTAATCCATCTAACCAAGACACTGAGGGGTAACTTACCATGACTAATCCATCTAACCAAGACACTGAGGGGTAACTTACCATGACTAATCCATCTAACCAAGACACTATAGGGTAATTTACCACGGCTAATCCATCTAACCCAGACACTGGGGGGTAATTTACTATGGCTAATCCATCTAACCTAGACTCTAAGGGGTAATTTACAATGGCTAATCAATCTAACCTAGACACTGAGGGGTAATTTACCATGACTAATCCATCTAACCAAGACACGAAGGGGTAATTTACCATGGCTAATCAATCTAACCCAGACACTATAGGGTAATTTACCATGGCTAATCCATCTAACCTCGACACTGAGGGGTAATTTAGCATGGCCAACCTGCCTAATCTGAACATTTTTGGACTGTGGGAGGAAACTGGAGCACCCGGAGGAAACCCACGCAGACACGGGGAGAATGTGCAAACTCCACACTGATAGAGACCCGAGGCCGGAATCGAACCCGGTTCCCTGGCACTGTGAGGCAGCAGTGCTAACCACTGTGCCATTGTACTGCCTCTTGCGCAGTCTCTGCAGTGCAATCTGTTAGCACGTTCGGCTGTTGACTGAAAAGGTGGTGGTTCGATCTCACCCAGAGACGAAGTGTATATAATGAAATATATAATTACGTAACTATAATTTCATAATGACTATGATAGTCATATAATGACTGCGTATTATCAATGACAATATTTAACATTTGAAATTTTTACAATGAATCGTCACACGTGTTAATATTGAACAGAGAAATTTGCCAATTAAAGCCAAAATCAGGGTTCTTACTTTAATCAGCAGCTCCCGGCTCTGGGAATAATTGTTCTTCTCAGAAAAGATTTCCGACAGTTCATTGTAGCTTCGAAAGACATCCCTGGAAATGAAGTCAATGCAAAAAAACATGAGCTCAGCGAGCCCTGAGAGTGAGAACTCAGATCGCGTTACAGAATCTATAGAGAAAAGTAGGCTGCTCGAATTTACTGTGACACTGCCTGACTGGGGGACGTCTCTTGGGAAATCTTAGCTGCGTAGTGCCAATCAGATACTGCAGGAGCATGCCCCATCCACGCCCGTACCTGGGAATACGGAGAAGCTCCTCCAGTACTGAGATTTTGGGCGGCACGGTGGTACAGTGGTTAGCACTGCTGCCTCACAGCGCCAGGGACCAGGGTTCGATTCCGGCCTCAGGTGACTGTCTGTGTAGAGTTTGCACGTTTGTCCCATTGTCTGCGTGGATTTCCTCTGGGTGCTCCGGTTTCCTCCCACAGTCCAAAGATGCACAGGTTAGGTGGATTAGCTATGCTAAATTGCCCCTTAGTGTCCCAAGATGTGTAGGTTAGGGGGATTGGTGGGGTAAATATGTGGGGTTACGGCGATAAGCAGAGGATGGGCCTGATAAGGTGCTCTGTCAGAGAGTTGGTGCAGACGCAATGGGCCGAATGGCCTCCTTCTGCGCTGTAGGGATTCTATGACTTCACACTGCACATCCGAATCTGGGAGCATTTCTTGAACATCAATTCCAATTTCTGGGAATGCCACAACAATACTGTGTCACTGATCCCGACTCCACATTATACCTTGGAATCTGGGAGTGCTGCAGGAATATTAAATTACTGATCCTGATTTCACACGATTCCTAGGAATCTGGGATCACAGCTCCCAATCTTGGGAGTCCCGATTCCTGGAGATGTGGGAGCTACGTTCGCATGCTGAGGTGTTGATCGGAATTCCGTACCATCCGTGGGAATCCGGGAGCATTGCTCCAATACTGAGACATTGATACCCTCCCCTCCGCACTATCCCTGGGATTTCAGCTCCATTACTGAGATACTGATCACAATTCCGCATCACACTTGGGAATCCAGGAGCACTGTTCCAATATTGAGGGTGGAAATCATCCAGGCCTTCACACAAAGCAGGATCTTCCAGCCCCGCTGAAGTTGACCCCCCCTCCAATTACCGCGGGTTCCCCGACGGTAGCACAGGCAAGGAATGTTGATCGCCATCGACTTCAGCGAGACTGGACGATCCCACCAACAGTGGATGGGAAGTCACCTCCGACACAGTAAAACTCACAGCGGGAAGCCTGGAGAATTCTGCCTTGAGACGCTGGTATTTTCCCACCCCTCAGCCATACAGACCCCTCACCACCACCATCCCACACACTGTTCCCGAGATTCCAGGAACGTGGCTCCAAGACTGAGGCACTCATTCCCCACTCCACACAATACCTGGGAATCTCCTCCCACGTCTTCTTCAGCCTGTGGACGGAATTGGACTGGAGGGCGGAAATGATGGCGTAGAGCGAGGAAAAGTTCTTCAAAGCTCTGCATTCCTGGAAGCAAAGAGACTCAGAGTAATGGAGGGAGGCTGAGCTGGTTACTCCTCCAACAAGATTTCTGTTCAGCCGACATGCAAGCAGGTTTGAACAGTGCGTACTGTTGCACCTGTGTGCGGACTAGAATGCACCTCCAACCTAAAACTACCTGAGGGCAACTTAAATGTGGGCTGGAATTCTCTGACCCGGTCCGCAGCTGGGATTCTCCAGTCCCGCTGCAAGTGAATGAAGATTTGGCTGAGCGCCAAATTCTCCATCCTCGCTAGCAGCGGTGGCAGGGCGTGCGACATTGGAAAATTCCGGCTGTGGATACGTTTGGCGAGTTTTTGATCCTGACCTCCCAGTAGTGCGGCGCTCCAAGAAACCAAGGCAAAGAACGATGGAATAGGCAAGCGACACTGAGCTGGCGCTATTCCATCTGGAAGTGCAACTGCGGACTCTGGGGAGAATTCCAGTGGTCGGGATATTTCGCTGATGCCCTCAATGGCAGGGAAAATGCAAGCACCTGGAAGCTCATCCATCGGTGGCTCAGGGGGCAGCACAGTGGTTAGCACTGCTGCCTCACAGCGCCAGGGATCCAGGTTCAGTTCTGGCCTTGGGGACCGTGCAAACTCCGCACAGACATTCTCCCCGTGTCTGCGTGGGTTTCCTCCGGGTGCTCCAGTTTCCTCCCACAGTCCAAAGATATATGGGTTAGGTGGATTGGCCGTGCTAAATTACCCCTTTGTGTCCCAAGATGTGTAGGCTGGGTGGATTAGAGAGGGTAAATGCATGGAGTTATGGGGATAGGGCTTGGGTGGGATTGTGATCGGTGCACACTCGATGGGCCAAATGGCCTCCTTCTGCTCCCATCTTCTATGGGTGCGGGCATGGAAACTCCTGCCCATTGAGTTTAAATTCCACCAGCTGCTGGAGTGGGATTTAATGATGTGGAGATACCGGCGTTGGACTGGGGTAAACACAGTAAGACGTTTAACAACACCAGGTTAAAGTCCAACAGGTTTATTTGGTAGCAAAACCACACAAGTGGCTTGTGTGGCTTTTGCTACCAAATAAACCTGTTGGACTTTAACCTGGTGTTGTTAAACTTCTTAGTGGGATTTAATCCCAGGGGCCTCTGGATTGCTGGTTCACCACGAGCCCCCCTCCCACACCACCCCCGCCACACCGTCACGATTCCGACGTCCCCCGCCACACCTACCTCCGCAACCCGGATCCACTTCTCCAGGATCCTTGCCCGCTGCTGTGGCCGCAGCTTGGTGTTGCTCAGGCAGGAGCTGATGACGCAGTTGGTCAGCTTGTTGAACTGTCGGACGGTGGCCCTGATGGTGGGGGCCAGGTTCTCCTTCCCTTTCTTGTCCCGCTGCGACCAGATGGACCCCAGGCAGTGATAGGGGACCACTTTCATGAAAAGCTCCTGGGAGGAAAACAAGGCGACAGAGGCTTTTATGGCTCTTTGGAAAAAAAAATCACTTCGCAGAATCATAGAATCCCTACAGCGCAGGAGGAGGCCATTCGGCCCTTCAAGCCGGCACCAGCATCAATCCCACCCTATCCCCGTGACCCCATGTATTTACCCTGCTCACCCTCTTGGCACTATGGGACAATTTAGCATGGTCAATCCACCTAAGCTGCATACCTTTGGAGTGCCAATCATAGAATCCCTACAGCACAGAAGGAGGCCATTCAGCCCATTGAGCCTGCACTGACAGCAATCTCACTTAGCCCCTATCCCCTGCTAGTCCCCCTGATACTAAGGATCAATGTTGCATGGCCAATCCACCTAACCAACATATCTTTGGAGTGTGGGAGGAAACCGGGACACCCGGAGGAAACCCACACAGACACGGGGAGAACGTGCAAACTCCACACAGACAGTGACCCAAGGCAGGAATCGAACCCGGGTCCCTGGCGCTGTGAGGCAGCGGTGCTAACCACTGTGCCACCGTGCCGCCCATTTGCCAGCTGCAAGGTGTTCTGGTACATCCTGAGGGACTGAGAGGCGCCATGTAAATGTTCAGTCCTTCTATTTTAAAGGCTTAGCCAGAGCACTGAGCAAAAGCATCCCCGGTTAGCCTGGCGGGAAACCAGGGGTCACATCGGCGGGACTGGAAGATCCCGCCGCCTGCCGACGGCCTGAAAATCCTGCCCAGAGTGATCGACAGCACAGAAAGAGGCCCTTCAGCCCATCATGTCTGCGCCAGTCATTAAGCACCTATCTATTCTAATCCCATTTTCCAGCCCCTGCTCCATCGCTTTGAATGCTGCAGTATTTCGGATGCTCATCTAAATGCTTCTTAAATGTTGTGAGGAAATCAATGGGCAACATGGTGGCACAGTGGTTGGCATGGCTGCCTCACAGCGCCAGGGATCTGGGTTCAATTCCGGCCTCGGGTGACTGTGTGGAGCTTGTGCGTTCGGTCGGTGTGGGCTTCCTCCCACAGTGTAAAGATGTGCAGGTTAGATGGATCGGCCATGCTAAATTGCCCCTTAGTGTAGGCTAGGGGGATTAGCGTGGGAAATACATGGGGTCACGGAGATAGAGCCTGGGGGATATGCTCTGCTGGGGACTCGGTGCAGACTGGGTGGGGTAAATGGCCTCCTTCTGCACTGTAGGGATTGGATGAACCTGCCAAACAATGCATTCACTGAGATTAAATTCGGGTGGTGTATAAAATGGGCATCTGATCCCTCACTCCTTCCCCACCTCGCCCCATTCCTGCTCCCACTGGGTGGCTCAGGCTAACATCGAGGGTTCAGACTGCAGTGAATACAGACATTTCATCTCGTTGGACCCATGTTTGTTTTAAAGGCCTGTTCTATTGTGTTTGAACAGTAAGCACAGTTTAAACAAGGTTTAAGTGGCTGCTGACTGACACCTCTGCAAACACACACCTCGTTCACTCCACCCTCGAGCAGATGTTGAGCTGTATTGTTTTACACTGTGATTCACTTCACCCTCCAGACAGCTAGACTCCAGCAACATCCAGCTGGAGGTTTCTCTCATCACCGACTAGTGACCATTCTGATCAACTCCCTCCCCGTCACACCTCATTCCCATTCCATTGACAGGGTAGCCGAATATATCTATCGGGCAAGACAGAACTGCACAGAGCTCTTGGACTGGATTGGACCGGATGGGGCCCCCGCTCTGGACTGGATGGGGCCCCCGCTCTGGACTGGATGGAGCCCCCGCTCTGGACTGGATGGAGCCCCCGCTCTGGACCGGATGGGGCCCCCGCTCGGGTCTGGATGGGATTCTTGGACTGGACTGGATGGGGCTTTAGGACAGAAGGTCAAAGGATGACCTGATCCTTACAATTATAACTTGATTTAGGAGGATAGATTTAGGAGGATAGACATAGAGGATGAATGCAAAACATTGCGGATGCTGGAAATTTGAAACAAAAACAGAAAATGCTGGAAAATCTCAGCAGGTCTGACAGCATCAATGGAGAGAAAATAGAGCCAACACTTTGAGTCTGGATGTCCCTTCGTCAGACATAGAGGAGGTGCTTCCACTTGTGGTGGTGGGTGAGGGGGAGCGAGTGTTGGGGTTTCAGAATTTGAGGGGCAATAAATAAGATATTCTGATTGGAGGGGATGTTACCATGGAGAATGCAGCAAGGAACAGTTAACTGCCCAGCTTTGTTCAAATTCAAACCGAGCAGGCCATTGGTGAAGACATTAACCAAGGGCAAACAAACAAGGGAATGACTCCACCAATCAGAGCCCACTTGCCATCCAATCTCTCTCCCCTCATGCAGTAGAAATTGTTGTTTCCCTGGTACTGTTGGTAATTTCTTGCAAAGCTGTCCTGTTGTGCCCAAGATTTTTTAAAAATTCTTTTATGGGATGTGGGCATCACTCGCTGGGCCAACATTTATTGTCAAACCCTAAGTGCCCCTGGGGAAGCAGTTAAGAGTCAACCACATTGCTGTGGATCTGGAATCGCTTGTAGACCCAGAGCAGGTAAGGATGGCGGATTTCCTCCTCCAGTCATTGAACGATCGACAGAGGTTTCATGATTTCATTAGGCTTTTAATTCCAAATTTTTACTGAATTCCACTTCCACCGTCTGCCATGGTGGGATTCGAACCCGGGTCCCCAAAACATTACTCTGGGGCTTTGGATTACTAGTCCAGTGATAATATCACTTCGGCCACTGCCTAGTGAAAAGCTTTGATAGCGTTTCTCTCTTTTCAGCAATGCTCAGGCTTTGTGCTACCAAATTACAATTTATAAGATTGGGAGTAATAAATCCAATGGGAAATTGAGGAGAAGCTTCTTTACCCAGAGACTGGAGCGAGTTGCCAGAGGTAGGCGTAGAGGCGGGTACAATTTTGACTTTTAAAAAGCATTTAGACAGTTACATGGGTAAGATGGATATAGAGGGATATGGGCCAAAAGTGGGCAATTAGGACTAGCTTAGTGGTAAAAACTGGACAGCATGAACAAGTTGGGCCAAAGGGCCTGTTTCCATGCTGTGAACCTCTGTGATTCTCTCTGGTGAGAATGTGGAACTCGCTACCAGAGAAGTGGTATCAATTGAAATGAATAGAATAGAAGCATATAAGGGAAAATTAGATAAAAATATGAGGGAGAGAGCAATAGAAGGAGATGTAGATGGGTTAACAAAGAACAAAGAACAGTACAGCACAGGAAACAGGCCCTTCAGCCCTCCAAGCCTGTGCCGCTCATTGGTCCAACTAGACCATTCGTTTTATCCAGAAATAAAGGAAAAAAAATACTGTGGATGCTGGAAATCTGAAATAAGAAGCAGAACATGCCGGAATAGCTCAGCAGGTCTGGCAGCATCCGTGGAGGGAGAAACACAGGGGCCCCCCACAAACGCAGCCTGTTTTCCAGCAGTGGAGGCAATTCGACATCTTCCAGTCCCGTCGATGTCTGTGGCATTTCGTGTGGCTCGTCCGTCCCGCCGTCTGCAAAACCCACTGCGGGAGGTGGGGAGTTTATTTATTATGTATTCGTGTCACGAGTAGGCTTACATTCACACTGCAATGAAGTTACTGTGAAATCCCCTCGTCGCCATACTCCGACGCCTGTTCGGGTACACTGGGGGAGGCCACCTTCGGCAGGGCCAGAAGCTCCCGCCTGCGGGAACGACCGGAAAATTCCCGGCAGAGTCGGCGTTTATTTTACCATAACCAGCCTGGGTGGAAGGCAGGTGTGGAAAAGTGTTGTCAGCATCCTTCCCCAAAAGGATTTGTGGCCCGTTTTGAAAATATGCTTGTCCTCCCTGTGAAAGTAAATATTCCGATGTCTTGGACCTGTTCCCACAGTGTGAGATTTCCCTGGAGCCAAATAGATGGAAAGTGGCAAGAGTATTGTATGTAAATCCCAGCGTGCATGCACTGTGCCGCAAATACATTTCTAATTTACCTCAAACACCTCAAGTGCTTTTCATGACATCCAAAGCACTTGACAGCTAATTGTTTCTGATGGCAGGTCACAGGCCTGAAACGTTAACTCTGTTTTCTCTCTCTCATACGAAACAGGAGGCGGCCATTCGGCCCCTCAAACCTGCTCCGCCTGCTGTTCAGTAAGATCACGCTGATCAGTTGGTGTTTCGAGTTCCACATTCGCTGCAATAAGCTTTCACTCCCCTGCCTAATAAGAATCTACCTAGCCCATCGCAGAGTCACAGAATTGTCACAGCGCTGAAGGAGGCCATTCGGTCCATCATGACTGCACCAGCTCTCCAAACGAACATCATGATTTAGTGCCACTCCCTTGCCTTAATCCCATTCCCCTGCACATTGTTTCCAGTCAAATAATCACCTCACACCCTCTCGAATGCCTCGATTGAACTTGCCTCCAACACAATTGAAGGCAGAGCATTCCAGACCCCCAACCACTCGCTGTGTGAAAAAGATCTCTCCTCTCACATCACACTTGCTTCTTTTGCAAATCACTTTCCGTTTCTGCCCCCTCGATCCTTTTACGAATGGGAACAGCTTCTCCCGATCTACTCTGTTCGGCCCCCTCATGATTTTGAACATCTCCATCAAATCTCCTCTCAGCCTTCTTCTCCCCAAGGAGAACAGTCCCAACCTCATAGAAATCATAGAAACCCTACAGTACAGAAAGAGGCCATTCAGCCCATCGAGTCTGCACCGACCACAATCCCACCCAGGCCCTATCCCCATATCCCTACATATATTACCCGCTAATCCCTCTAATCTACGTATCTCAGGACACTAAGGGGCAATTTTTAGCATGGCCAATCAACCTAACCCGCACATCTTTGGACTGTGGGAGGAAACCGGAGCATCCGGAGGAAACCCACGCAGACATGAGGAGAATGTGCAAACTCCACACAGACAGTGACCCAAGCCGGGAATCGAACCCAGGTCCCTGGAGCTGTGAAGCAGCAGTGCTAACCACTGTGCTACCGTGCCGCCCCCTCTCCAAACTATCCTTATAACTGAAGTTTCTCATCTCTGGGACTGTTCTTGTAAACCTCTTCTGCACTCTCTCCAATGCGTTCACATCCTCCCCATAGTGTGGCACCCAGAACTGTGCACATTGCTCCAGCTGAGGTCTAACTAGTGTTTTACACCAGATCAACATAATATATTACTCTTGTGTTCTATGCTCCTGTTAATAAAGCCCAGAATACCATATGATTCACTCACTATTCTGCTACCTTCAATGACCCATGTTTGTGGATGGGAGCCAATCAAGCTTTGTGGATGGTGTTGAGCTTCTTGAGTGTTATTGGAGCTGCACTCATCCAGGGAAGTGAAGATTATTCCAACACACTCCTGACTTGTGCCTTGTAGATGGTGGACAAGCTTTGGGGAGTCAGGCGGAGAATTATTCACCACAGTATTCCTCGCCTTTGACTTGCTGTGGTAACCATAGTATTTACAAGGCTGGTCCAGTTCAGTTTCTGGATGTTTATTTATTAAAGTCACAAGTAGGCTTACTTGCAATGAAGTTACTGTGAACATCCCCGAGTCGCCACACTCCGGCGCCTGTTCGGGGACACTGAGAAAGAATTTAGCATGGCCAATGCACCTAACCAGGTCTGTGGGAGGAAACCGGAGCACCCGGAGGAAACCCACGCAGACACAGGGAGAATGTGCAAACTCCACACAGACAGTGACCCAAGCCTGGAATTGAACCCAGGTCCCTGATGCTGTGAGGCAGCAGTGCTAACCACTGTGCCGCCCGTCTATATGGGTAGTGGGGATTCAGTGATGGTAATGCCTTTGAACGACAAAGGTTGATGGTTAGATTATCTCTTAGAGGTCGTCATTGCCTGGCTCTTGTGTGGCACCAATGTTACTTGCCACTTGCCAGCCAAAACCTGGATATTGTTCAGGTCTTACTGCATGTGGACATGGACTGCTTCAGTATCTGAGGAGTCGCGAATGGTGCTGAACATTGTTCAGTCATCGGTAGACATCTCCACTTCAGACTTTATGATGAAATGAGGGTCATTAATGAGTGTCGCAACAGGTCCACAGCAGACGTCATCTCCCTGGCCCTGCACTCAACCCTGGAACACCTAGATAATGAAGACACCTATGTCAGACTCCTATTTATTGACTACAGCTCAGCCTTCAACACCATTATTCCTACCAAACTCCATTGCCTGGGCCTTGGCACCTCCATCTGCAACTTGATCCTGAACTTCCTAACCCACAGACCGTGACCAGTAAGGACAGGCAACAACACCCCTCCACAATCATCCTCAAGGATGTGTCCTCAGCCCCCTACTATACTCCCTTTTACACCTTTGACTGTGTGGCCAAATTCCCCTCCAACTCAATTTTCAAGTTTGACACCACCATAGAGGGTCGAATCTCAAACAATGGCAAGACACAGTACAGGAAAAAGATGGAGAATCTGGTGAACTGATACGGCAACAATAATCTCTCCCTCAAAGTCAACAAAACAAAGGAGATAGTCATCGACTTCAGTCTCTCCAAACTGACACTACAGTTAAGAAAGCCCACCAATGCCTCTACTTTCTCAGAAGACCAAGAAAATTTGGCATGTCCATTAATACTCTCACCAACTTTTACAGATACACCATAGAAAGCATTCTTTCCGGTTGTATCACAGCTTGGCATGTCATCTGCTCTGTCCAAAACCGCAAGAAACTACAAAGGGTCATGAACGAAGCCCAGTCCATCACTCAAACTAGCTCCCACCCACTGACTCCATTGCCGCTGCCTCAGAAAAACAGCCAGCATAATTAAGGACTCCACACACCTCGGACATACTCTCGTCCACCTTCTTCCATCAGGAAAAAGATACAAAAGTCTGAGGTCATGTACCAACCGATTCAAGAACATAGAACGTAGAACATTACAGCGCAGTACAGGCCCTTTGGAACCTCGATGTCGCGCCGACCAGTGAAAACAATCTAAAGCCCCTCTAACCGACA
Source organism: Mustelus asterias (assembly GCF_964213995.1). Classification (NCBI taxonomy): domain Eukaryota; kingdom Metazoa; phylum Chordata; class Chondrichthyes; order Carcharhiniformes; family Triakidae; genus Mustelus; species Mustelus asterias. The sequence goes on along the minus strand of NC_135808.1, from coordinate 20,794,641 downwards.
CTATTCCAATATCATCCATATGTTTATCCAATAACCATTTGAATGCTCTTAATGTTGACGAGTCCACTACTGCTGCAGGCAGGGCATTCCACGCCCTTACTACTCTCTGAGTAAAGAACCTACCTCTGACATCTGTCCTATATCTATCACCCCTCAATTTAAAGCTATGTCCCTTCATGCTAGCCATCACCATCTGAGGAAAAAGGCTCTCACTGTCCACCCTATCTAATCCTCTGATCATCTTGTATGCCTCTATTAAGTCACCTCTTAACCTTCTTCTCTCTAACGAAAACAACCTCAAGTCCCTCAGCCTTTCCTCATACGATCTTCCCACCATACCAGGCAACATCCTGGTAAATCTCCTCTGCACCCTTTCCAACGCTTCCACATCTTTCCTATAATGCGGCAACCTGAACTGTACGCAATACTCCAAGTGCGGCCGCACCAGAGTTTTATACAGTTGCAGCATGACCTCCTGGCTCCGAAACTCAATCCCTCTACCAATAAAAGCTAACACACCATATGCCTTCTTAACAACCCTATCAACCTGGGTGCCAACTTTCAGGGATCTATGCACATGGACGTCCAGATCCCTCTGTTCATCCACACTACCAAGTATCTTACCATTAGCCCAGTACTCTGTATTCCTGTTACTCCTTCCAAAATGAATCATCTCACACTTTTCCACATTAAACTCCATTTGCCACCTCTCAGCCCAGCTCTGCAGCTTACCTATGTCCCTCTGTAACCTGTCACTTCCCTCCACACTGTCTACAACTCCACCGACTTTAGTGTCATCCGCAAATTTACTAACCCATCCTTCTACGCCCTCATCCAGGTCATTTCTAAAAATGACAAACAGCAGTGGCCCCAAAACAGATCCTTGTGGTACACCACTGGTAACTGAACTCCAGGATGAATATTTCCCATCAACCACCACCCTCTGTTTTCTTACAGCTAGCCAATTCCTGATCCAAACCACTAAATCACCCTCAATCCCATGTGTCCGTATTTTCTGCAATAGCTTACCATGGGGAACCTTATCAAACGCTTTGATAAGGTTTGATAAGAGCTTCTTCTCAGCTGCCGTCAGACTTTTGAATGGACCTACCTCACATTAAATTGATATTTTTCTACATTTCTTCTCTTTTTCTAGGTATGACTGTGACACTACATTCTGCACTCTCTTCTTTCCTTCCCTACGTTTGGTATGCTTGTCTGTATAGTGTACAAGAAACAATACTTTTCACTGCATACTAATACATGTGACAATAATAAATCAAATCAAAAGCAGCTGAAGATGGTTGGACCTCGATGACCACAAAAACTAACAGATTTTATAAAGAAAATCCAACACACTGGTTGAAGACCCTAACCAGTGTGGTCTACAGGTGGCTACAGACCCCCAACAATGTGGCCAATCCTCCCAGTGTCTGCGTGGGTTTCCTCTGGGTGCTCTGGTTTCATCTCACAATCCAAGGTAGTGCAGGTTAGGTGGAATGGCTATGCTAAATTGCCCCTCAGTGTCCCAAGATGTGTAGATTGGGAGATTAGTGGATAAGTACATGGGGTTACGGGGATAGGGCCTCGGTAAGATGCTCTGATGGAGAGTCGGTACAGGCTCGATGGGCTGAATGGCCTCCTTCTGCACTGTAGGGATTCTATGATTCTGACCAGCCGTTGAGAATTAGCTTTTTGCTATCAAATCAGTACACCAGACTAATTACCACATGGCCTGCGTGAAGGTCACTCAATGCGACCTTCCCAAGGGCAATTCCAGGCAGTCAGACGCAATGGGTTGAACGGCCTTCATCTACACCGTAGCAATCCACTGATTCTATCAGCAAATGCGAGCAATGCCCACCTCACAGGAATGAATTTTAAAATAATCTCCCCAAACCGTCCAGTTCTCACAAAATGTCTTCAAACTGAAACGTTCTCTCTACCTCTGTCTCTGTCCCACTCCCTACTTCTCTGTCTTTCCATCCCTCTCTGTCTCTCCCTCCCTCGCTGTCTCACTCTGTCTCTCCCTCCCTCTCTGTCTCACTCTGTCTCTCTCTGTCTCAGTAAGAAGTCTCACAACACCAGGTTAAAGTCCAACAGGTTAATTTGGTAGCACAAGCCACACAAGCTTTCAGAGCGTTGCTCCTTCATCAGCTGAGTGGGAGTCGTATTCACAAACAGGGCATGAACACGACTCCCACTCACCTGATGAAGGAGCAGCGCTCTGAAAGCTTGTGGCTTGTGCTACCAAATAAACCTATTGGACTTTAACCTGGTGTTGTGAGACTTCTTACTGTGTTCACCCCAGTCCAACGCTGGCATCTCCACATCTCTCTGTCTCCCCCTCCCTTTCTGTCTCACTCTCTCTCTACCTCTCTATCTCTCTCTCTCTCTGTCTCCCCCTCCCTCTCTGTCTCCCCTTCACTCTCTGTCTCTGTCTCCCCCTCCCTCTCTGTCTCTGTCTCCCCCTCCCTCTCTGTCTCTGTCTCCCCCTCCCTCTCTGTCTCCCCCTCCCTCTCTGTCTCCCCCTCCCTCTCTGCCTCTCTCTCTGTCTCCCCCTCCCTCTCTGTCTCCCCCTCCCTCTCTGTCTCCCCCTCCCTCTCTGTCTCCCCCTCCCTCTCTGTCTCCCCCTCCCTCTCTGTCTCCCCCTCCCTCTCTGTCTCCCCCTCCCTCTCTGTCTCCCCCTCCCTCTCTGTCTCCCCCTCCCTCTCTGTCTCCCCCTCCCTCTCTCCATTTGCCAGCATTTACTGTTCATTGCCAGAACGGTGTGCGAGAGAGACTAGCGAAGGGTGCTCACCGCATCGATCATGGTAAGCTGCGAGGCCGCCACATCCGCCATGAAGGTCAGGATATCGGCTGCTTCCGGCTTGATCCCATTCTCCTCACTCTGGCTCAGCTCCTCGTGCTCCGGGTCTTGACCTGTCAATCAGAAACATCACTGGGACACTGATAAACACCAAAACAACACACACAGCGCAGAGAGGAAGCACCAAAGGCACCAGGTACGGGTGGTGTATATAGAGAGGAACTATTTCCACTGGACGGGGGAAAGGGGGCTGAGGCCCTGGATTTTCCAACTTTTACAGATGCACCATAGAAAGCATTCTTTCTGGTTGGATCACAGCTTGGTATGGCTCCTGCTCTGCTCAAGACCGCAAGGAACTACAAAAGGTCGTGAATGTAGCCCAATCCATCACGCAAACCAGCCTCCCATCCATTGACTCTGTCTACACTTCCCGCTGCCTCGGCAAAGCAGCCAGCATAATTAAGGACCCCACGCATCCCGGACATTCTCTCTTGCACCTTCTTCCATCGGGAAAAAGATACAAAAGTCTGAGGTCACGTACCAACCGACTCAAGAACAGCTTCTTCCTTGCTGCCGTCAGACTTTTGATTGGACCTACCTCGCACGATGTTGATCTTTCTCTACACCCGCGCTATGACTGTAACACAATGGACGAGATTCTCTGGCCTCCCAGCCGTGTGTTTGCTGCCAGTAGGAGGTGTGCGCTGTTTGCTTGCGACGGGATTCCCAGGTCCTGCCGCTGTCAATGGGAATTCCCATTGACGTCACCCCACGCGGGTGGGAAACCCGCGAGCGGGGGTGCACTGCCGGCGGAACCAGAGAATCCCACTGGCATGAACGGCTGGAGAATTCCGGCCTACATCCTGCACTCCCTCCTTTCCTTCTCCCCTATGTACTCTATGAACGGTATGCTTTGTCTGTATAGCGCGCAAGAAACAATACTTTTCACTGCATATTAATAAATGTGACAATAATAAACCAAATCAAATCCTAGAGGGTCTAAACATCAACACCAAACTTTTCAGGTGTGAAATTTGGAAACACTTCTTCACATCACAGGAGTTTGGAACTCACATCTGAGTGCCGGGTCTCTTTAAATCTGAGGTTAACAGGAGTTTTGTTCAGGGAAATGGGGCAAAGGCTGGCCTTATGGTGTTACGGCACAGAGCAGCCGCTCTCTTGTCAAGTGGCATAACAGGTTTCAGAGGGTAAACAGCCTCCTTCGCTTGCTATGTGCCCATGCTCTGATTTAACAATGTTACTAACAAGGGCAATTTGAATCGATACTTGAAGGGGACAAGATTGCCAAGCTTTGAGGGGTGAGACTAAGGAGATTACTCTCTGAAAGAGCCGGCACAGGCACGATGGGCCCAGTGGCCTCCTTCTGTGTCTGTATTATTATGATTTTATTCAAAAATCACAGCCACAACTGGGAGCACACAACACAGAAACACCACTGAACACACACACACACAGACATACATGCTCACACATACATTCATGCACACACTCACACACACACTCAAATATACAAACACACACACACAATATACACACATACTCACAGACAGACACACGCACAGATTGACATTCACACACACACACTCACAGACACGACACACAGACACACACACACAGACACACACACACACACAGACACACACAGACACACACAGACACACACAGACACAGACACACACTCAGACGTTAAAATGCAGGGTGGGAGGGGGTCACATTGGGAAAAATAATTGGGAAGCACTGCTCTAAAGGGCACATTCACAGTTTCTCCAGTCTTCCCACACAGCTAAACCTCATGGAACTATTGAAGTAGATCTCTTTTCTCTCCAAAGCCTGAATATCCTTAGAACCATAGAATCCCTACAGTGAAGAAGAGACCATTCAGCCCATTGAGTCTGCACCAACTCTCCAAAAGAGCATCTTAACCAGGCCCACCCCCGCTTTAGAGTCTCACCCCACACATTTTCCATGGCTAATCCATCTAACCTACACATCCTGGGGCATGAAGGGGCAATTTAGCATGGCCAATCTACCTAATCACATCTTTGGAGTGAGAGAGGAAACTGGAGCACCCAGAAGAAACCCACGCAGACATGGGGAGAACATGCAAACTCCACACAGTCATCCAAGGCCAAAATCAAACCCGGGTCCCTGGCGCTGTAAGTGGAAAAGTCTGTAAGTGTAAGCTTGTGTGGCTTTTGCTACCAAATAAACCTGTTGGACTTTAACCTGGTGTTGTTAAACTTCTTGCTGTAAGTGGACACATTGGCCGAATTCTCCGATGTCATACACCCTCCCCCCCCTACCAGCGAGAACGGAGAATTTGGAGCTCAGCTAAATCTCCATTTACAGCAGTGGGACTGGAGAATCCCAGCCCCGGACAAGGGCAGAGAATCCCAGCCCCAGAGGAGGGCAGAGAATCCCAGCCCCGGAGGAAGGCAGAGAATCCCAGGCCCGGAGGAGGGCAGAGAATCCCAGCCCCGGAGGAGGGCAGAGAATCCCAGCCCTAGACAAGGGCAGAGAATCCCAGCCCCGGAGGAAGGCAGAGAATCCCAGGCCCGGAGGAGGGCAGAGAATCCCAGCCCTAGACAAGGGCAGAGAATCCCAGCCAGCAATCCAGCTGAGGCCTAACCATTGGCTTATAACATTTAGCATGTATTCCTTGCTTTTGTACTCTATGGCTTTATTTAGAACTCAGTAAGAAGTCTCACAACACCAGGTTAAAGTCCAACAGGTTTATTTGGTAGCAAATACCATAAGCTTTCGGAGCACTGCTCCTTCGTCAGATGGAGTGGAAATCTGCTCTGAAACAGTGCAAACAGACAGAATCAAGTTGCAGAATACTGATTAGAATGCGAATCCTACAACCAGCCAGGTCTTAAAGGTACAGACAATGTGGGTGGAGGGAACATTAAACACAGGTTAAAGAGATGCGTATTGTCTCCAGACAGGACAGCTAGTGAGATTCTGCAAGTCCAGGAGGCAAGCTGTGGGGGTTACTGATAATGTGACATAAATCCAACATCCCGGTTTAGGCCGTCCTCATGTGTGCGGAACTATTTATTTAGAACACCAAAGATCCAATTTGCTTCTAACAGCTTTGTCAACTTGTCCTGCAGACATATAAAATGGGAGCAGGAGTAGGCCATTCAGCCCCTTGAGCCTGCTCCACCATTGAATAAGACCACGGTTTGTGTTTCGGGTTACACATTCCCCATCAACCCCCCTTAACCTTTGATCTCCTCGCACAACAAGAATCTTAGCTAGCCCCATATTAAAAATATTCAGTGACCCCGTCGCCATTGCTTTCTGAGGCAGAGAGTTCCAAAGTCCCACAACCTTCTGAGAGAAAACACATTCTCCTCATCTCTGTCCTAAAAGGGTGACCCCAATTTTAAAACAATGCCCCCTAGCTCCAGACTCACTCATGAGAGGAAACATCCTTCCCACGTCCACCTTGTCAAAACCATTCAGGATTTTATACTTCAATCAAGTTACTCCCTCACTCTCCTAATCTCCAGTGGAAACAAGCCCAATCTGTGCAACCTTTCCTCATAAGACAACTCGCTCATTCCAGGTATCAATCTAGAAAACCTCTTCTGAACCCCCTCCAACACATTTATACCCTTCCTTAAATAAGGAGCCCAATGCTCCACATAGTATTTGAGATGTGGTCTCACCAATGCCCTGTATAACTGAAACATAGTAAGAAGTTTAACAACACCAGGTTAAAGTCCAACAGGTTTATTTGGTAGCAAAAGCCACACAAGCTTTCGAAGCTCTAAGCCCCTTCTTCAGGTGAGTGGGAATTCTGTTCACAAACAGAGTTTATAAAGACACAGACTCAACTGAAACATGACATACTTATTTTTATAGAATCATAGAATCCTACAGTGCAGAAGGAGGCCATTCAGCCCACCAAGTCTGCAACGAACAATCCCACCCAGGCTTGCCATATCCCCATAACCCCATGCATTTACCCTAGCTAGTCCCCCAACACAAAGGGGCAATTTAGCATGGCTAATCCACCGAACCCGCACATCTTTGGACTGTGGGAGGAAACCGGAGCACCCGGAGGAAACCCACGCAGACAAAGGGAGAACGTGCAAACTCCTCACAGACAGTGACCCAAGGCGGGAATCGAATCCATGTCCTTGGCGCTGTGAGGCAGCAGTGCTAACCACTGTGCCACCGTGCCGCCAGCTTTATGTTGAAGTCCTCTCATGATAGTGAATAGCATTCCACTAGCCTTCATAATGACATGTTGTATCTGCATACTAACATTTTGTGACTTATGTAAAGTACCTTTAGGGGGGTAATCACACAGTGTTGTTAGGGGGGTAATCACACAGTGCTGTTAGGGGGGTAATCACACAGTGCTGTTAGGGGGGTAATCACACAGTGCTGTTAGGGGGGTAATCACACAGTGCTGTTAGGGGGGGGGAATCACACAGTGCTGTTAGGGGGGTAATCACACAGTGCTGTTGGGGGGGGGAATCACACAGTGCTGTTAGGGGGGTAATCACACAGTGCTGTTATTGGGGGGGGGAATCACACAGTGCTGTTAGGGGGGGGGGAGAATCACACAGTGCTGTTATTGGGGGGGGGAAATCACACAGCGCTGTTGGGGGCGGGGGGGAATCACACAGTGCTGTTATTGGGGGGGGGAATCACACAGCGCTGTTAGTGGCGGGGGGGGGAATCACACAGTGCTGTTATTGGGGGGGGGGGAAATCACACAGTGCTGTTCTTGGGGGGGGGGAATCACACAGTGCTGTTACGGGGGTGGGGGGAATCACACAGTGCTGTTCTTGGGGGGGGGAATCACACAGTGCTGTTATTGGGGGGGGGGGAAATCACACAGTGCTGTTCTTGGGGGGGGGAATCACACAGTGCTGTTACGGGGGTGGGGGGAATCACACAGTGCTGTTCTTGGGGGGGGGAATCACACAGTGCTGTTAGTGGGGGGGGGGGGAATCACACAGTGCTGTTATTGGGGGGGGGAAATCACACAGTGCTGTTCTTGGGGGGGGGGGGAATCACACAGTGCTGTTAGTGGGGGGGGGAATCACACAGTGCTGTTATTGCGGGGGGGGTAATCACACAGTGCTGTTATTGGGGGGGGGAGAATCACACAGTGCTGTTAGTGGGGGGGGGGGGGGGAATCACACAGTGCTGTTATTGGGGGGGGGGGAATCACACAGTGCTGTTATTGGGGGGGGGGAAATCACACAGTGCTGTTATTGGGGGGGGGAATCACACAGTGCTGTTATTGGGGGGGGGAATCACACAGTGCTGTTATTGGGGGGGGGGAATCACACAGTGCTGTTATTGGGGGGGGGGGAATCACACAGTGCTGTTATTGGGGGGGGGGTAATCACACAGTGCTGTTATTGGGGGGGAGGGGAATCACACAGTGCTGTTATTGGGGGGGGGAATCACACAGTGCTGTTATTGGGGGGGGGAATCACACAGTGCTGTTATTGGGGGGGGGAATCACACAGTGCTGTTATTGAGGGGGGGGGAATCACACAGTGCTGTTATTGGGGGGGGGGAATCACACAGTGCTGTTATTGGGGGGGGGGGAATCACACAGTGCTGTTATTGGGGGGGGGGGAATCACACAGTGCTGTTATTGGGGGGGGGGAATCACACAGTGCTGTTCTTGGGGGGGGAATCACACAGTGCTGTTATTGGGGGGGGAATCACACAGTGCTGTTATTGGGGGGGGGGGATCACACAGTGCTGTTATTGGGGGGGGGAATCACACAGTGCTGTTATTGGGGGGGGGGGGGTAATCACACAGTGCTGTTATTGGGGGGGAATCACACAGTGCTGTTATTGGGGGGGGGGAATCACACAGTGCTGTTAGGGGGGTGAATCACACAGTGCTGTTATTGGGGGGGGTAATCACACAGTGCTGTTATTGGGGGGGAATCACACAGTGCTGTTATTGGGGGGGGGGGAATCACACAGTGCTGTTAGGGGGGGAATCACACAGTGCTGTTAGGGGGGGTGAATCACACAGCGCTGTTGGGGGAGGGGGGAATCCCACAAGATTTCATCCAGTGCCCATGAAGGAAAGTCTAATATAGTTCTAAATCAGAGCTGTGAATGGCTTAGATAGGAACCTGGCTGTGGGTGACATTCCCACCCACCTACTGCCCTGGTTTCACTGGGCGATGAAATTTACGGCTTTGGGTTGTCAAATGATATTCCAGCGTGTGCAGGAACAGAGAGAAAGTAGAACAGGACATACCGTTTCCGGGGGCTTTGCCATCGCTGCTGGACAACTTCTTGTTCAGCGAGAGGAGATCGTCGACTCGACGTTCCAGATCCGAGCCGCTGCACTCCTGTTTTATGTAAAGTGTTAGGCGGTTCAGGCAGGCTTGATTCAGCCCCTGGAAATCTTCGGAATACTGCTCCAACCAAGTGGAAAACACGGAGGAGGCGGCGCTAGAACGCAAAGGCAGAGCCGTCAGGAGAAAGCTCACATTAGGCCGAGCACTCGAAACAGCGCAGTCTCAAACGCAAAGGACTCGGCCAATGTAAATCCTACATAGCGGAAGGTAGGATTTAAGTCTAAGTTCAAATGTATTTATTATTGTCACAAGTAGGCTTACATTAACACTGCAATGAAGTTACTGTGAAAATCCCCTAGTCGCCACACTCCGGCACCTGTTCGGGTACACTGAGGGAGAATTTAGCACAGCCAATGCACCTAACCTGCACGTCTTTCAGACTGTGGGAGGAAATCCATGCAGTCACGGGGAGAATGTACAAACTCTCCACAGACAATGACTCAAGCTGGGAATCGAACTCGGGTCCCTGGCGCTTTGAGGCAGCAGCGCTAACCACTGTGCCACAGTGCCCTAGGTTAGACGGGTTGGTTGTAAGTTCTGTTAAGCACATAGTGGCTTTAAGAAAAAAAACAAGACATCAAAGGGCTCTTCATAATCAATTTTCTTAGAATTTAATTTGTGGGATGTGGGCGTCGCTGGCTAGGCCAGTAATTATTGCTCATCCCTAATTGCCTCTTGACAAGGTGACGATGAGCTGCCTTCTTTAACTGCTGCAATCCCCATGGTGTAGGTACACCCACGATGCTGTTAGGGAGGGAGTTCCAGGATTAAATTAAGTCCTAATGATGGGTAGTCACTGCTGCAAAGTAGGAACCTGCAGCAGCCAATTTGTGGACAGTAAGCTCCCACAAACAACAATGAAGTAAGTGACAAGGTGATGTGTTTTTGTGATGTGGATTGAGGCGTTACATTCGAGGAAGCCAGATGCTGAAGGACAGTGGTGCTCAAAACATTGATTTACAAAGCAAAATGTTACAAAGCCTGCGATAAAAGCAAATTGCTGCGGATGCTGGAACCTGAAACCAAAAGAGAAAATGCTGGAAAATCTCAGCAGGTCCTGGCAGCATCTGGTAAGGAGAGAAAAGTGCTGA